>NW_006799948.1:3903400-4343410 GCF_000485575.1 Poecilia formosa
CTGCATGGTGAAACATGGCGGTTGCAGCATCATGCTGGGGGGATGGCTTTCTTTAGCAAGGGCAGGGGAGCCAGTCAGTTGATGGGAGGATAAACTATGAAGTTTGTAATGTAAAAAAGAAAAAAAAAAACTTTCACACTGTGAATACTTTTAAAAGGTGCTCTAAAGTTCAACAAAAGCCCTGGAAAAAAAAAAAAATACCTTAACTAAAAATGTAGATGGCTTGTGTCGACAAAATTAATTAAGAAGAAAATACCCTTTGTCAAAAGATTTTATCCTGTCTCATACTAATAATGTACAAATTAAAGACTTTTAAATAAAAGCTCAATCTTCTTGACTGGAATTTCACTGAATGATCGGTACAAATTAATTAACTTTCCAACATTGTTTCTGCACATTTCCTGTTTCAAAACATTAAAAGTTTCCAGATAAAGATTATTTGGTCACCTTTTTTTTTTTTTTTTTTTGCAATTTGTTCATGTAAATGTACAAATATTTAATGTAAATTTAATTTGCACCACTTTTGGAAAAAATAAGAGTGGTTTAACCTAATTTTAATAGGAGTTTGTGTCTTAGTGACAGCTTTAAAAGCTTCTTCAAAACCACATTTATTATGTAAACTATGCATCAATACTAGGGAATAAAACTTGTACTTGAGCACTGGACCAATTTGTGACTAGATTTTTAATCAAGAGCAGCAAATGAACTGCATTTTAACAAAAATATTTTAAGCAGGATATGTTTGTTTTGTTTTTTTCTTTACAATGGCAACTAAGCCAATGCTTCAATAAAGGCTAAATTTGGAAGATATTAAGATTTTTAGTAAAATAGAGGATTCCAGACTTTAGGTCTGCATACAAATCTAGATATTAGTAGGTTTTGTATCATGATTTAGGACACGGTATATTTAGTTTAATTTACACAAACAGTTGTCTTAAGAGGCAAAATGTGCAAGTCAGCATATTCTCAGCAACGTTAAATAGCATGATGCATAAAACTGTGGTCTTTTTTTTTATTTTTTTAAATCGAGAGTCATAAAATAAGATAAGGATAATCGCTTAGCAGCCTCATCTTAATCTTTAACTCTGGAATTACTACTTGGGTTTTAATTTAAGTGTATGTCTCTATTCCAAACATAGTAAAGACACCAAAGCAAACTCCCTTCCTACCATGAAGGAGGAAATAAAAAATAAAAATACAAAACACAGCAAAGTAGTGCTGCGTTTTTATTTTATTTCTTTAAAAGTAATAAAAAATACTTTTAAAGAAACTTATTAAGCTGAATGTGACAATTTAAGTCCATTTTCACAACAGGAGGAACGTATTCTAAAGTACCTGACAGACACTTTACCGACCAACTTGTAAACAAAACACTTCCTTGACGTAATAGAAAAACTATGATGAATCACGAGCGTGTTGTACCTTCTGCTATTTCTCTGAACTTCGCCTCTGCGTCTGCGTCCTTGTTTCTGTCAGGGTGATACTTCAGAGCCAATTTATGGAAAGCCTTCTTGATCTGGCGCTCCGTGGCATCTCTGGGCAACCCCAGGATCTCGTAGTAGTCCCTCTTAGCCAGGATGAACTCCGAGATGAGAAGAATGTGAACTGCGACAAGCAGCATCGACTGCGCCGTGGCCATACTGACTGACGGTTTTCACACCCGTTAGCTGTAAAAGCAGAACGTATACCGGATACATAACGTTGAAAATAAACATCGAAGTTCAAAATTGGATAACAGAAAATTAAAGCAGGTAAACGTTTTCTAACGTTTGATTTGTTTTGGGGTTTGTTTGTTTTTTTGCTAGCTGTTTTAACAGAGCCATTACGCTGATGAAGGGAACGCTCTGGAACAGACTAGAAACTTTCGATCAGTTTTTAGCAGTAACAAACCTCATTAAAACCACATTTCTCTATTTTCAGTCACAAATAAGCCCCTTGTACACTAAAAACCGTTATTTTTACAGAAATCCGAACAGTTACCTGCAGAAGAAGAGATGAACAGCCTCGGGGATTCTTCTCGTCACCCGCCAACAGCTCCAGCTGATGCGAAACGAAACCCAGCAGCTGTTGACGACAAGCATTCCTGAACCTCAACAACACGACTCGCATTCCTATTGGTCCGTTACTCAACACGCTGACTCTGAAGGCTGTGATTGGTGGAAATTTTGCGCACGTGGAGGCTTGAGGACTGAGAGCCGTGGATTTGACTGAGAGGAGTCTGAAAAAGAGTAGCGGTATGAAAAGATAATTACAGGTATTTTGCTTCCGTGTTCGGGTTCCGTTGCTAATTTTAGATTAAAGTCGAACATCTTATTTGACAGACTATATATTTTAACTTTATTTAGCTTATATTTGTAATATTCCTATGCCTTTTGCTCTAAATATGTTGTTGAATAAAACTCTGACACAATCTTTTTCTTGTTAGATGTTGTGCTGCACCCTTTCTTCCTGCAGTGCAGCATTAGACAACTAATATAGTTTATTTCTTTAAGCCCATTTTTATTTTGTTACATTTTCTTGGTTTTTTCAATCCGTATTTTTACATGTAAATGTTTTAATGCGCTTCTGTTGAGTAACTATGCGGTGGGTACGCACGATTTGTCAGCCGGCGAGGCAGGAACTAGGCTTGCCGGATGGTTGTAGTTTGCTGACAATTTCAAATTCCGCTTCAACTGGGGAATACGCATAGCCGTTCAAGATGTGCCGATGTCGGCGTCATTTTCAATACATTTTTATCTGTCACCTTTTTAATTAGTAAAAACAAATTGACATATATTCTCTGCACGTTTTCCCTCCATTTAAGAAACTCCTTTAACTCCGCTCCAATCATCACCCTGGCTGATTGTGAAGGATTCGACCCAATGTGTTGGCTAAATAAATAAATAAACGTCACCTCCGCCATTCAGACAGCATACCGGAAGTTGACTTTTTCGAGATTTTTCGCGTTAAAAATATCCTTAAACGTGTGTCAAGGTGTTTCGATGCGGCTTCACAGAAGAGATGCCACGGTACTGCGCAGAAAAGCTTTGCCGAAACCGTGGGGGGACTTCATCAAAACAAGACAAGAAAATCAGCTTTTATCCGTAAGTTTTCTGTTTGCATAGTTTTTTCTCAGCTATTTTAATTAGGCTTTTACCGTCACCGTTATAAATTGCTTATAGTGTCATGTTTGTGCTAGATTGAAATAAACTACTACTAGTAACGGAGATGCTTGCTATTACTCACCTTTAAAGCTACATGCCAAACCTTTCTGTATCAATTAGAATACAATAGATCATATTGGTATAACATGCAATCAGTTTCTGGATTTGTTTTGTTATTTTAAGGTAAAGTGTCATTTAGTCAAAATTAATTTATTATGAAAGGGGGGAAATGTGTATAGTGCGTTTAACTGTCTAAGAGGCTCAGTTCAGTTTCATAATTCACAATAACCTTTCATTCAGGTTAATTAATGTCCTTCGTTGTTCTCCTTCTGCACAGTTTTCCCTTGCAGGACAGGCCCAGGCTCCAAAAATGGGTGAACAACATGAGGCGGGGGGAGTGGACCCCAAGTCGGCATCAGTATCTCTGCAGCGAGCACTTCACAGAGGACTGCTTTGATATTCGCTGGGGTATCCGATATCTGAGGAATACAGCTATTCCCACCCTTTTCCCCTCTGTTGAGAATGTATGTAGTAACCTCCATTAAAAAAAAAAAATGTTTAAAGAAAATTTGTTTGAGTTTACAGATGTTTCACACTGCAGCTATATTTTTTTTCTATTGTAAATCCACAGCTGACATGTGTTGCGTTGCTGTGAATTAACTGCAGTATTCTCTTTCATCCAAGGAATGTGAGAACAAGGTTACCCTTCAGAGAAGTCCTGAAGCCACATCCCTGTCACAAGCTGAGGACTTTGAGTGTGATACCAGTAGGATGCCTCTAATTTTGAGGAAAATGCGCCTACCTGTTAAAGAACAGTCCACGATGCTGCTCAAAGTCCCTCTCTTCCAAGAATCAAGGATCACTTCTCAGTCAAGTCTACCTGAGACGCACACGACTGTCTGCGAGGTAACGGATGACAGTGGAGTTTCAGCAGTGCCCTGCCTCACACCGCCGGCGTGCTCTGAAGAGCAAACTGACTCGATTGTGACCGTGTTGTGCTGCGAGGCACCTGGCCCCTTCTCCGGCGATGAGGAACATGCACCTTGCGCTTCGTTTGCAGCAGACCAGAGTCAGACTTTTCGTTTTGTGCCTGTGGAATTGATTAGCGACAGATCTCTGGGGAGTTTTGCAGAGGAGGCCGAGGCCGAGCCCGGCGACAGAGAGCACGTTTTGGTTCACGAGCACTCGTACTGCAGAGCGGACACCGACAAGGACGAGTTGTGGAGTAAGATCCTGAGTCTGCACGCAAAGATCCTGGAACTGGACCGTAGAGAGGAGAGCACTGTGGCTAAAATCCAAACTTTAGAAAATGAGATTGCACTCCTGAGGAGGGATGGGGCAGTTTTTAAAGAGAAGCAAAAGATTTTAGAAGATTATATATCATCTGTTTTACTCTGATCTTTAGACATTTGACTTGTGATTTTATTTCCTTTTCTGTAGCAAATTTTGGTCAGTTAATTGTTCGTCTTGGGTGAAACACATGCTGCTATAGGTGCAGGTCTGATGATATCCATGTGGTGGCACTGTGGTCATTTTCATTGCTTAACCGCTGTACAGGCCTATTGAACAAATTAGAATATTTTTGAAAAGTTCATTTATTTCAAGAACATTATTGCTTAGTAAAACATTATATAATAATAATAATAATAATAATTACACAAAGATGGCTGTTTTAAAGTCTTTATGTTAATTATGCTGCATTTTAAAATTAAAATATATCAGACAAATTAAAAAGAAAAAAATGTAATATAAAAATGCAGTCTTAATGAAAAATATGCTTTATACCTGCTTAAACGCTGTCAGTTTTCAAAAGGTACTTTTATCCTGACATACGAGCCTCATTGGAACGCATATTCTAATTTAATAACGTATCTATGTTTTTAAATGTGAACTGCACATTTCACCTTTTCTCTGAATGGCACTAAATTTAATTTTACAACCTGACACCAATCTACAAGATGATTTAAATTCATCTTAGCCGTTCGGCTTCATAATCCTCCCCAGACCGTTGTCATCAATTTGTCAGGCTTTCCGTGTGGTGTTCGGAAAACTATTCATTTCACCACTCTTCACGTCTGTATGACTATCAATCATAATAAAATAGAGGATGGAGAAATGTAAACATGTTTTCCACACTTTTATTCCTTCCTAGTCACCATGGTGACCACCATTTCACCTCTTTCTTCATACCACATCGAGACTCGAGCGTTGTAGGAATAATCATCTTGAAAATCATGACCTCATGCACTTACGAAGGTTTTGATGGGCCGATGGGATCTGAACCTGAAATATGTGTGGACTGTAAGCTTGCTTGGGAACACAGGTGTTAATTCCTTAATTGCTTTCTTCCGTGAAGTGTAAATTTAAGTTAAGTTGTCTTTTTTATCTTAAGCATGTCAATCAAGTAATTTGGAAGCCAAGAAAGCTACGGAAATTTGATATGAAAAATCTCGCCATTTCTTGCCCACTTTTTCCTTCCACTAAACTTCCAGTTAATATAATTGAACACAGCACAATGTGAACAGTCGGCAATTAAGGTTTAAAAAGTTAACCTCCTGAGTCAGTGTTTGCATGCTGTCTGCCATCTTTCCCATGACTGCGGACGCCATTAAGTAATATTTGTGTAAATAATAAAGAGTTTTATTTTATTGCTTTTAAGTTTCCATTAGCTTTAAACCCTGGTTATTAAAAAAGAACAGAAATAGACACTTGAGATGCATCACTCTGTGTAAGTACTCTATATGTAAGATCATGTAAAAGCTCACTTTTTAACAATTAGAGTTTTGTTATAATATTCACATTTTCTAAGCTGTGGTATCTATCAAAACTAATTGATAGAGTAAAACACCAAGAGGTATTAATTTTTGTGACTTTTTTTAAACGTAAAAAAGTATTTCAATGTGTGTTTATTATTTTTTTAAAAAGCACTTTAATTGAGTAAAATTAACTGAATAACAGTTTCTACTCATTCGTGCTCAGTGCTGTTTTCTTCCTTATTAGTGGTTCTGCTTTGTTACATCTGTTCCTTTTTAACTTCATAATATTTAAGCCACTTTGATGATTCATCGCAGCAACCTGCGGCTTGCAGACAGCGCCGGTGGTTAAGTGTTGTGTTACCCTGGAAATAATTGTGCAATTATTTCCATTTTAATTTTGTAACTCTGGGGATATTATTTTTAATGGAACAGCCGATGTATCACGAATCCCTTGACCACAGTGGTATGCTGCTTTTTTTTTTTTTTTTTTAAATACAACTGCTGTGACGAGTTAGTACAAAAACTAGTTAAAATAATTAATTATTTTGATTTTTTTTTCTCTCTTGCATGTTTTTCTCAAGGTTTAAGACCCAGGTGTTTATAAATCCGGTATAAATACTCTTGCTTGTCACATTGCATCTGCTCAACCATCAGTCACTAGTGCGCCCCCAAGCGTCTGCCTAACACTTTGGAAATTTGAATAATTGATGCCCACAAAGCATGACAAGGCCATAAGAAGATAGAGAGACTTTTCCAGGAAGCAGCTTCGGCCTGTTTGAAATTCGATTAGGTAGAAAAATAAATAAATAAATAAACAGCTAACAGGATTGGTTGAGGTCAAGCTGAGGTCTTGGTAAACTTGGAGAAACTTTTGACGGAAGAAATTGCGAGTAGGTTTAAAGCTAATCAAAAGCCTGGATTGAATATATTGACAGCCATGTCTGCTCTAATGACGTCCTTTAGGATGCATCATAAAATGACTTGTTTTCTGCATCCTTCACTTAAAATTTAGCTTCAAACATTTGCAAGTGGGCTTCAAAATGAAAATGAGGCCAATGTGCATCGATGCTAAAGCTAAAACAAGCAAAGGGTGAACACTGCCCGACAAAGGACGCCTAATCAACTGTCGCTACTATGCTTTCATATTCTGGCCTTTCTGAAATAAATTGCTGTTTTCCTTGCATCTCAGAAAGCCCCCTCTTCCTCCTCCCATTAAGTCTGTAGTGATGGTTTTATACAATGCAATTACACTAGCACAAAACCTGCAGCAGGATTTATCTCCCACTTCTCCACCCTCGGGCTTTGAGTTAGTCACAGTTGTATTTTGGCTGCATCAGATAGCTAATCTTATTTGAAGCAGATATAAAACCAAGTGCCACAGGCTCTCAGGTTACACCGAGAACATTTTTATCTTTCTTTTTCTTTTACCTGACGCGAAAATCTGCACGCGTCTCGAATTGGGCATGTTTCTTCTCTGTGTTGACTTGATGGGAATTTCTACAGCAAATTAGATCATTTATATTGTGACACAGCCGCGCCACGCGCGCTAATGGGCACGTGCTGTTGACGGGCTGCCGCAAATTGGCAGACATGGATGGGCTCGTGAGGTGCAAGGGAAAACAACACGAGACAAACTATTGCGCTAGGCTTCGCTGGAATGGAAAAGGAAACGTAATTCATATTCAAAACGGGAATCAAGTCGGTCTGGTGAAGGTGTGCAGCTGCAGGAAAAAGAAGTCGTCATGCCGACGTCGTAACCAAAATTTAAGGTTCTCCAGCAAAAGGAGAACCTTTTATGTCGGAGGTTCCATCGTCCTGTGGGGTATGTAGGTTTAAGAAAATCTGACTCATAATTATACCTGGTTTGACTTCAGATAAATACAGATCTTTGCCTTGGTTAAACAAGGCAAACCTTTCAGACAAAACATTTTGAAGTAGATAGAAGTAAGAATGTGTGTCAGGAATTTCCAGAAAGAAGTCAAAAGGAACTTCTTGACGGCTACAATAAACGCTTCTCAATTACTCTAAAGGTGACATTATCTGCATTCATATTTGTGGTCTTTTTGTCTAACAAACTTCTTCTTGTGTGTGTGTGTGTGTGTGTGTGTGTGTGTGTGTGCGTGTGTGTGTGCGTGTGTGTGCGTGTATGTGTGTGTGTGTGAAAGTGATGAATATTATCCCATGAAGAGGAAGGAGGATCAGAAAGCAAATGTGGTCGAAGCTCCTGTTCCTGCATTGTTTTAATATCAGAGATGGGAGCTTTATCTTTGACCTGTCTGTGAAATATTTAGAATGAAATTTGTATAGAAGTCAATGGGAGATGAGGTTTGGGATTACTACAGTTTAGGTGTATTTTACAGATGAACAAAGATCCAGCATTAACGTCTGACCTATATTTTAAAATAAGACAAAAATACCTACATGTTGATGTATATGTTTTTATGAAAAGTCTAATCTTTGAGGGGAACAAACTGTTTACATCATCCCTAGTGCCAAGAATGTATGTGATGTCACTTACTTTTAGGGGTCAACCCTACAAACTTGGCTAAAATGCTCACAAAAATAAATCTTACATTTTCTATTAATTTTGAAATATGTTGGAAAATATAAATTATTTAATAATAGCATATTGTCCAGTCAACGTCTGAATGGTGTTTTCTAGTAAGAAATACCTTGCTTCAAAACTGAAATTAAAATACATTTGCAAAGTCAACTTTCTAGACGTGACAATTTATTTTCACTTATGTCTGAAAACTGAATTTTAACATGCCAGTTTCTACTCCCAGCCTCCACGTGTCCTGTTTACCCATAGCTACACACCAACAGGAATTAAAAAAAAACCCCGAATGTTTATGTCTCTGATTGCTCATTTCTGTTTTATCTTCGTCCAGCAGGAGACAATCCTCCATGCAGTCACTGCAGCGCCTTCTGAAAAGATTAAGCATGTTTGAATATATTTATGTTCCGTTCCTTTGCCGGTTTCCCCGCAGTCTGCTAAATATACACCTCTCTGTTTCGCACAAAGGAGCGAGAGGATATTTTTCGCCAACAGAGAACACAAACAAACGTGGCTTTCTTCCTCAAAGTCTTCTCCACGTGGTTCAACAAAGGATCGCTTCACCTCAGTCGTCACAGGTGGGGAATCTGTAGAAACCCTGCTAATTATTTCTCTCTTTCTTATGCTGTTCAATTTATTTATTTTTTCCTCTTTTTTTCAGCTGTAGTAGAGATATATCCAAGGGTTTGTGCAGCTGTTGAGACCGGCGAGCAGCATGATAATTGAAAATATGGGACCTGCAAGACAAAAAAAGAATAAATGTGATGAAACACTGATGTCATACTCACAGCCTGGGAGTGTTTATGCACTTGCTGCAGGTCGTCTTCCTGTTTGATGCAACGACGAGCATGTTGTAGCTACTACAGGCACGAGAACCTTCTTAAAATATGATTTCATTTAATAATAAAAGTAATGCATAGGTTCATTGCGTAGTGATTTCTGCTGATTTGACAGTTAGCTGAAACCACTCAACACAGAGAGAAAGCCTCAAAAAGTGCCTAAGAACTGCAACTAAGCACACTAATGTAAAATTGAGTGGAAGAAAAACATGTGGCAGAAACAGGTGCACTAGCAATATCTAGTTTAACCACTTATGAACCAGGAAATCTGAGAACATCTATTATTCAATATACAATGCATCTGTGAATATATTCTGTCATTTAAATTACTGAAGCAAACTCGTTTCCTCGAGGATGAATATTTTGGTACCTTAAGATGATTTCTAGAAACAGAAATGAGAGAAATTCAAAAGTCCCAGAAATGTTACGTTCAGCTACTTAATCATATGTTGACTGTAAGTTGCATGCGTAAAACAAACTTAAGTGACTAGTGCGCACTCAAGCACGGCTCTACTCCAGGGGGCCCACATCCTCCTACATCCAGCCCCGCTGAAACCCTGAAACCAACCTTGCGTCGGCGCGCTGCTCGGGCTCCACGCCGACCACAGCTGCACAACGAAAAAGGGGCTCCAGCACACCGTGTACGCCATTATAATCACAAAAGTCATCTTCACCGTCTTGAGCATTGCGTTGGAGACCCCCTTCGTGCCCGCGCGCCCCGACTGCAGAGCCTTCCTCTTCATGTTGAAGTAGATGGTTGTGCATATCCGCATCTGGCAAAACAACAGGATGACCGCGGGCAGCGCGAAAACCGCCAGAGTGATCCAGCTGATGTAGATCCTGCTCCCCCAGGGCTCGGCGAACGTCGCCCAGCAGTCATACAGGCTCACCTCCACCTCCTGGAGGGAGAAGATGAAGAGCTGCGGGGAGCTGAAGACTAGCGAGATGAGCCACGCTGCGCCTATGGAGATGTACCTCCGGAAGGAGCCCTCCAGGAAGGAGACCATGGGCTTGCAAACGGCGTGGTAGCGGTCAATAGCCATGGCCACAATCATGTAGGCGGAGGCGAACATCCCGACCACCTGCAAGTACTTGACGAGGCGGCAGAGGAAGTCCGTCCCGCGGAACCTGTGCGTAATTTCCATGGAAAGCTGCGGCAGGACTTGGAAAAAGGCCACCACCAGATCCGCCAGACACAGGTGCAAGAGGAAAAGCTGGGTCCGCGAGTTCCTCTTCCTCCTCTTCCACAGGGTGACTAAGAAGAAAAGGTTGCCACATGTGGCGAACACAAAAATTAACCCCAGAACTCCGGCTCTGAGGAGCGCAAAACGGACGGCTTCGTCTTCATCTCCTGCCACCGCAGGGCTACTGCTGCTGCTGCTGCTGCTGCTGGGATCCATTTAGACGGAGAATATATACATATATATTGTCGTTTCCGATTGGCTTGAAATCAATAACCTCTTTTACAAAAATAGGATTTTGCCTTTTTGGCGCAGCATTCTCGTGCGCACAAACTAAACGCGTCGCAGGTGTCAGCGGTGACTGTGAGAAAAGAAGGGAGGAGAGGAGGGGGCTGAAGTATGACTAATGTCAATGTTATCGCCAATACAACACACACACTGACATAAATGTTTAAAATCATCACGATTTACTTGAGAGTAACAAACATGAATTTAACCATCTACAAAAACGCCCATGTTTATAGAATGTATCTCATTGGGATTGTGTGATAAACACAAAGTAGTGTATAATTAAGTGGAAGGGGGTGGGGGGAAATATCCATGCTTTTGTCTTTGTCAGCTTTGCACATCTAGACAATGAACTTATGTAGCTCAAGATCAACCGGATTGGATGGAAAGCGACATAAATGTTCGAGTCTTGCCTGACATTCTCAGCTAGATTTTAGTCAGAACTTTGACAGGGCCATTCTGACACATGAGCACACACTGACCACTCTTTGTGCAGCCCTGCTGGAAGGTGGACCTTTTAAGTGTTTTGCAGCCTCTGACAGGTTGTGTTCTCTGTATTTACCTGAATCCATCTTCACCAAGCAACTACTGAGAAGCTCCCCTGTAACCTGCTGAACAAAACCTTCCCCACAGAGTGATGGCGCACTTGAGGTAATCTGCAAACTGATCCTCTTATCTCTTTCTTTCTTTCAGCAGCGGCTCTTCTCTTGTTAAGTGCAATTGGTTTGTTTGAACAGAGTATAAAAGTGGCCGAATACCACAGCGTTTTGTTTGCACCGTAACATTTTTTAAATACTTTTCCTCCTCCTCTACAGCAACACGCAACATGGTGTTTGTTTCATATGAAATCCCTCTCTCATTCTCTCCCATTCTCTCTTCTCTATTCCAGATTAGCACGTCAGCAAAGTGGATTTAAAACTGGCCAGGCCCATAAAAAGCCTTTTGCATTCAGCCTATCAAGGAGACTGATTGCAACTTGCTGTTTCTTTAGCAGCATATAATGAAATCTTTTTTACTCTCCTCCTCCCAGAAAGTGGCAGCTCGGCCATTTTATTTGCATCCGAAGGCGCGACTGAGCAAGAGTCTATCGAATCATAATAATGGCGTGTGGGTTTGTTGGCTTTAATTGCGCTTGAGGTCATGGTAAAAGTTCTGATGTTGACTTTCAGAACTCTTTGATAGAAATTCAGAGATAAACATCCGTCAGCATAAGGCACATTTGCCCAAATGTCAGACTAAAAAAAAAAAGAAAAACGCTCTTAAAAGCTTGAAAGCTGAAGAAAATATGAATAATTATGACTCTCGAGCGGCAGAGAGTTAGCTTTTCCATTAACCAAATGTTTGATTAGAGATTTCCATTAAAGAGTCATCTGGGATCTAGTCTGCATCTGTTTTGATTAGACAGCTAAAAGT
This sequence comes from Poecilia formosa, assembly GCF_000485575.1. Lineage (NCBI taxonomy): Eukaryota > Metazoa > Chordata > Actinopteri > Cyprinodontiformes > Poeciliidae > Poecilia > Poecilia formosa. The sequence continues at coordinate 3,915,578 of NW_006799948.1, forward strand.
CTTGATTTATTTGAACATTTCAACCCAGTGAGCTTTTGTCGTTTTGTGCCAGCTTTACTGAGAAGCCTGATACAACAGGATAATGAAACTCAGTTCAGGCCCCACTCCACTGTGGAGCAGTGACTCTCCACTCATGACAAATGACACTTAATCTGTACTCTTTCATGGCAGGTTGGTGTTGTGAATGAAGGATTTTTTTTTCTTGCTCTCTCTCTTTCTCTCTTTCTTGCATTGCTTCTCTCCTCTCTTGTTTATTTTTGGTAAGATTGTAGTTTCTAAGAACTTATGTCAAACTTTGCTTTTTCTCTGGGAAAATCAATAAATCAAAATGGCTTTTTCACGAGCTATTCACACACCACACACCGCTTTTTACAGATTTGAGTGTCTTTTCCGAGAATCAATCTCTGCAATTTTCTAAAACATATATATTTTTTATTTTTTTTGTTAAACAGAAATGTTTTAGGAATTAGCTTCTCGAACAGCGTGTGCTTAGTCTTTACATTGACCTTTCCCTGGCAATTTATCTGTGCACGTCTCTCAAATTAGGAAGAAAATGCATCAAACAGAAGGTCACACAAAATGAGTAACGCCTCAGAAGTCTTACAGCATATTCCCGTTTCATGCCAAGTAAAATAAATGTTGAGGTTATGTGTAAAAATCAGCTTCTTATTGGCTGTTCTATTTTATTTATTTATTTATTGCCTTCTATGTACTATAACCCACAGAGATCACAACTTCTTATTGTTCTTTGTTTAAAATATAGATGGATAATAATATGGAGGAAGAAATTCAGTGGAAATAATTTGTGATAACATTAAGCTCTAATTGTGAGAATATGAATTATTCCTATTTTATTAAGCTTAAACATTGTGTCCATACTTGGCTTATCCTAATTTTCCAAAACCTGATTTCTTATCATTAAAGAAACAAATAAAGAATTTCAATGCTTTAAAGCTTTTAAAAATGCTTAATTTCAGATTTTTCTAGTGTATATATGTAAAATAAAAAAATGTTCTACTACCAAACATAATTTTAGATTTTTTTTTTCTTTACTGCATGATAATTTCTCATCGTTAAAGCATTTTGAAGCATTTTCAATTTCATCCCATTCCCTTTCTACCAATTTGTGAAATCTAAAGCACATACAAAATTAGCTATAAATTAAATGATCAAAGTGACACGTCTTCTTTGCTCCATGTGTAAAAGTTCATTTCAAAGTGGAGCTTCACCATCAGTGCTCGGAGATTTATTTTTTGATTCTCCCACCAAAGAGTATAGACTCTGGCTGTCTCTTATCACTGTAAATACGAGGAGGCCCATCCTATGAACTGTGAAATTTATGTGCGAGCCTCTGAAGTGGAGATTTCTTTTTCCACACATGAAATGAACTGGCTCTTTAGGTGCTCAGAAAAATCTTGCAGGTAATAATCACAAATTAGTGAATGTTTGTTTCTTGTTCTATTAAATCCATCAACATTTGTAAGTGAAACTGGTGTGTTTATTTGGAGTTATTATTACATTAAATATCCAATGACACTTTTTAAATTGATTTGACCTGAGAATTAGCTCTGCTTTTTTCCCATATGAATGAAAAAGCAATAAATCTTTATATATTTCAGTATGCATCTATTGGCATATAGAAGAGATACCATCAATAGAACCAGCTCCAGTACATTCTCTCCTCGATAAAGATTTGCTCAAATACCATTTATTCATAACAAGCTGGTGTTTAACCAAGACATTAACAGAACACATGAGAAAATGAATACATTTTTACTGATTGCGTTTATTTAGTTTGAATACGTAAAACGGCTTCATTAGAAATGTTTAAATCCAACAGTTTTTCTAATATTTGCTGTTACTTTTATTGAAAGTATTCCAATATTAGAGTTAAAAGCTAAATGAAGCAATAAGATTCTCATATCTGGTGCCCATTAAATTTTTAAAACGATTATATTTTTTGGTTTTCTTTAAATTTAGGAAGTGGAAAGGACAATTATCAACAAAAGAAGGTATCCTATCCAATACTGGCTGCAATACATTTTCTGTAGTGATTCTAAAATTTTCCCCACTAATTCAAAAATTTTCTAGCTTCAGTATTTTCTGCCATTCCTTTAAATGAGTTGTCTTTGCCGTGGCTATTTTTATTTATTTATTTATTTATTTTTGTTTAATTTCCCTCCATGGCTGTAGGTGGCAGTGATGTCTATTTTATCTGGCTCCAGTAGAGCAGCATTCCATTTCCTGTTTATCATTCACAACTAGCTTAGGTGGAGGCAGAAAGTACTAGCTCTACAATCAATGAAACATTTCAGAAAAACCTCCTTACGTTTCACGGGGTAAGAAGAAAGTTTACATACACATTTTTAACCAGTACAATTTCACTTGCCGACACAGACTCTTACGATTATGTATGTATGCTTTATTTGGTAAGCCAACACGTCCTTTTATTGAGCTGCCTCTGAACAAATTAGCTCTCAATCGCCAGTGTGTTGTTACCGTTTTGTCTAACATAGGTGTGTTTTTAACAGATGTACCGTCGTTTCAGTGAGACTAAAGAAAAATGTCCAAAGTCCATTCACGGGGCCTGTTATATAACTGGATGTTACATATGGTGGCCATCTGATTTATGACTCCATCATTCTCTGGAATAAATCCTTGGTGTCGGTAATGTCAGTCAACCACTTCTCGCTGAACTTGCTTTTCCCCGGAGTGTGTATGAGCCGCCTGGACTCGAGTAGGAAGCGGACTTCCACCGGAGCTTCGGGCTCGGTTTTCGATATTTCCATCGCGAAGTAGATGTTGACTCTGTCCCCTATCGGTTTTCTGGCAGTAGGGGCCATGAAAAGGGCCTTGTAGAGGTGGATCTTAAAGTCATCCTCCAGTTCCGTGCGGAGATAGTCCACGTTGTAGACCCAAACCGGCTTGATATCCCATGTTTTAATATATGCCTCAATCTTAAAGTACCCCCCTCCGATGGTGAAGTCTTTGCATAAGCCCCACACAGTGCTGTCCATCATACTGGGCGGGGGGTTTTCAAGTTCCTCCTTTAACAGTCTCTCAAACCGCAATGATTTTATAAGTAAGGAGAGCTCCGCTGCCTCGTTTGTGCCACTGATAGGTTGCTCCATCTTGTCGTTTCAGTCTTGTTATATTAGCGGTTTCTATGGTTACTGAAGAAGTATAAGTCAAATAGAGCCATCTAGTGGCTACCTGCTGTTGTAACATTAACACTTAGTGTAGAACACGTCTCCCTCTGCTGGCTTCTTTATGTAACAACAATACAATTATATAAATTATTTAGATGTAAACTTAATACTTTCTTTTTTATTTTATTTTTTTACAACTATTAATTTCTAAATGTGGAACTCATTTATTATATAGATGCATCACACAACTTGTTTTTTGTTTTCTATTAAGTTTGGTGATTTTGGGGTGTCACGTTGGACACTGGGTTGAGCGGGCGGGCCGAGTTCGACTCCCGCCCTCGGTTCCTTTACCGCCGCATTTCTGTCCCACTTTTTCCTTGCGCCTTTCCTGTTGGATTACTGGGAAATAAATTGCACTACAGCCGAAAAAAATATATTAAAAAAAATAGTTTGGTTATTGTAATTGCGTGGTTAATAAAGGTTTTACTTTTTGAATTGTCTTGTATCAAGAGGCACCAATACTGTAGAAAATAGAACCATCTATTTTGGTGGCTTATTGGTGTAACAACAATAATAAAATGTTCTGTTTTGTTTTTATTACAGGAAGTGAAAGCTACCAGAAACTTTCAGTGCAAATAATTTTTTTTCCTTTTAAAAATGGAGCTAAAGCAACCATAGATCACAGAAGACAAACCTGCCAGGATGCCACATCATTCCAAACAAATATTTTAGCCTCTCCTCTTCTCCCCAGTCTCTTCTCCGCTAATGTTTCCAGCGGGTCGTCAGACGCATGTCACGGCTCAGGTCCACAATCGACAGCGTCACCAAGGCAGTGGGAGGCACAGACCTCATCTCCAGGTTCTCCCGCTTCAAACCTGGCGGTGCCGCAACCAACGGTGCCCTCGCTGAGAAAACGCCGCTGAAAGCCGAGACCCTGAGTGCTAATGACGCCTCTTCTGGAGGAATGAAGGAAAAGGCAGGTGGGACAAATGGAGCAATGGAGGAGGCAGATGAGCAGAGGGAGCAAGTTGCAGAGCAGCCTTTCGTTGCCCAAAAAAAGTCATCGCCCACCTCAACTTCAGCAGCGAACGCAGCCGCTCTGAGCTCTGCCTCGACTGTGGCAAAGCAAACCAGGCAGCTGTTTCACCCAGCAGCTCTGTCCACAAACATGGACGAGACGTACAAGACTCTGTCCAACCACATCAACAGTTACTTTGGTCCAAACACACCGGGAGAAGGTGGCGAGAACAGGCAGCATTTCTCTGAGGCTGTTCCACATGTTACCACCCTGAGAACGACGGAACCCGTTCCTGTTTTGTCTCCAGTTTCGGAGACCAAGAGTACCGAAGCGCCCACTACCTCTCCACCCTCAGAACAACCCAGTCCGGCCGAAGAGACCACCTCCGCTGCTGCCCAAGCTGGTGAGAGCACGGCTGCGTCCGTCTCCCGCAAAAAAGGTTTCACCCACTACCTGTCGTACCCCCGGCCCAGCGTCCAGGCCTTCGTTGGCAGCTACATCGCACCCCTTGTTCCCAAGTTTCGAGGCGATCCGAAAAAAGCGGCGGTCGACAAGGAAAAGTCCGCCGCAGACTGTGTAGCTGAACGCATGGTGGACAAAGCAGTGGAGAAGACCGAGGGTGAAGAGGAAAAAGCTGAAAAGGCAAAGCAGCAGAAGCTGCTAAGTCAAAGGGAAAAGGTAGAGCTATTGCAAAAGTATTCACACTTTTGCAAATTTTTTTTGTCATGTTTCAAACAAAATTGCAACTTCTGTTAAAGTCTTTTGGATTATGTCTACCAGGTTGCACACCTATAGGGGGATAGTTTTGCCCTTTTTTTGTGAAGTATCTGGCTATATGTTTAATATTTTCCTTCCACTTCTGGTTCTCAGTCTCGGGTCTTTTGAAGCCTCTAACAGGTTTCCCCAGCATTTAATCTGCAGCTTTTTCTTGTCAAACAAAAGCATTCTCACAGCATGACGCTACCATACCCATGTCCCACATTGGTGTTTATTTATTTATTTATTTATTTCTAATTTGTCCACCAGATAATAGCCAGAGTGAGCGTGGACAACAGGACCAGAGCCCTGGTGAAGGGTCTGCAGAGGGTCTCCGACGTGGAGCTCCTCACCACTCGAGTGGAGGAGCTCAGCTTTCACCTCCTGGAGTTTCCCGAGACCCGGGGCGTGGCGGTCAAGGTCGGCTTGGACACGCAGCTTTCTGACGATTCCTGCAGTTTGCTTCACTGCCACGTGGTTGTTGGGTTTTACATTCTTGTCATTGTGTCTTTTAGGAGAACCTGTTGCCGTGCTTGCTGCGGTTGCGCCAGGCCAGGGACCTTTCCCTTCAGGCGGCTGTTAGGGAAGCTCTGGCACTGGTTGGCTACACAGACCCGGTCAAAGGCAGAGGAATTAGGGTGCTGGCCATAGATGGAGGAGGCACAAGGTACAACTCTTTAATTTTTTAAAATAGAAAAAAAAAGGATGCTTTATGCAACAGATATTGTTAATCTGAAGATACAAGCTGCAGCCTTTTGAATATTTTGTGAAAACAGTTACTCTGTTACTTTACTGAACATCAAATGGTAATTAGACACATTTCAAAGTCTTTTAAATTATAGGACATGTGCCATGAAAAGTCTTTTGGTGTCAGGAAACTGAAAACGGCTCATCGTTTGATGTTTTAACCAAAACCCTGTAGCCCAATTAACACATACGCCAAACAAACCTGATGTCATTTTCATTTCAGTCGACAGGCATAAATTCTAGCCTGTAGTAGTAGACTGACTACAATCCTATTGGTAAATTAGGCTGTATGTACAAGTATAAACAGGAGCAATAACTTTTTAATTTTAGTTCTGCAATAAATAAAAAAAACATTTTAAAACATGTTTTCTTTCTTACAGCTGAGACATTTTTAAAGAGGCAATTAGCTGTTGCTCTCTGTATGTTGGATTAGCAATGAAAACAAAAAAGCTGACATTTGTTATGCTTTTAGAATCTAAAGTTTGTATTTGGGTTTGCAGAGGACTGCTGGCCCTCCAGACTCTTCACAAGCTGCAAGACCTGACTGGAAAACGCATCCATCAGCTGTTCGACTACATCTGCGGAGTCAGCACTGGTATGATTTGCTCACTTTTGTCGAGCCACTATTTGATCGAATTAACTAACACTTATAAATTGCGTCTAATTATTATTTTTTTTGCTACAGGTGCCATTTTGGCTTTCATGCTGGGGATTTTCCAGATCCCCTTAGAAGAGTGCGAGGATATGTACAGAAAGCTGGGTTCGGACATCTTCAAACAGAACGTCATCGTTGGAACTGTGAAGATGGGCTGGAGCCACGCGTTCTACGACAGCGAGATGTGGGAGAGCATCCTCAAGTTAGTCTCTTTCTGTCCAACTACTCTTTACAGTTTGTGGCTCATTCGCAACTGGAACAGCTTATGTGCTGACTTTGTTTTGTGATCTCTTATTTTTCCTGTAGGGAACGTATGGGTGAGGGGCGCATGATTGAGAGTGCAAAGGACCCACACTGCCCCAAAGTAAGTTCTTTTTTTTTTTTTCTTTTTTTTAGTAAATAGAGATTTTATTATTTTATTTCTTAAAACTAGTAGTAATACATTTATGTTTTTTTGTTGTTGGAATTTTTTACCTTTTTTCTGTAACTACGGTGGGATTGGTTTCTTTTGTTTTGACTTCCAAAAATCTCATACGTTTTTTTTTTGTGTTTGTCCACTAGGTGGCAGCAGTGAGCACCATCGTCAACAGAGGTTTGCCTCTGAAGGCCTACGTGTTCAGGAACTACAGGCTCATGCCCGGAGTGAGGTCCCACTACCTTGGAGACTGCAAACACAAGATGTGGCAGGCCATCCGGGCCTCGTCTGCCGCCCCCGGATACTTCCAGGAATTTGTTCTGGGAAAAGACCTCCATCAGGTACCGGACTGATAAATGGGTCGGCAAAGGTCCGGTCCAGCCAAATTCAGTTCAGCTTTGGCTCAGACGTTTAAGAGGAAGTAGTACAATTGCATAGAACTCAAATGAAAAACGATGTGCAGAAAAGTATCTCAACAATGGCTTTTAATTGTAACGTTGCAGACTTGTAGTTGACTGCAAAGGGATGCAGTCTAATGCTGCTAGAATTTTCTTTGATTACTTTCACTTCACTCGGTGTCACTTTGATTAATGACCGTCTTAGTTAAGGGATAGTAGCACCATGTGTTGCACTGGCTTTGATGTGGGCCAACGAGTTCAATTTTACCCTTCCAGATTTTCACAGAATAGTTTTTTTTTTATTGCAATTAAGTCAGTGCAGGTTCCGGATTAAAGGTGCTGTCAGTTTTTCATTTGCAAAGTGAAAACTCTGTTGAATTTTCCTTCCTCTTCACCTAATGTCCCATTAAAACACTGAAGTTTGGGGTTTTAACATGGGATTGTAAAACAAAATTGATGCGGGATGAATACTTTTTATAATGCTTGGTTCATTTTTCCTCCTACCTCTTTAGTCTTTTTAGTCAGAGTATGTTTGTGCCTCCAGGGAGCTGCCAAACAGACTGGTGTTATTCTATAAAGTTCGATTATTAGGCCAGATATCTTTAGCCGCTCCTATTAGAGAGCAATTAGGCTGGAGGCTTAGCTTCTTTTTGATAACCTACTTAAGCTAAATTAGCTTGGTCCCCATTGCTCTGCTGTTTCCTTCAGCAGATGCTGGTATGGCTGGCTTCTGATTGTGTTTCGGTCAATAAAAGATCCTAATCTCTCAGTTTGCCTTCATCTTTTCCAAGAAGCAAGACGTACAACATATGGCCTCGTGGTTTCCTTTATGTCAAATCCCGTTTCTCGCCAATTCCCATCTGCATGTATCGAATCCTTATGTTCATTCCGTTTGCACGGGCGTGGCCTCATCTCCAGCGAACTCGGGGAACGGCAGCAAGCGAGAAAAGATGGAGACGGATTCGTCGTCCACATTCACTGTGGAGCAGCGCAGGTTGAGCTTACATTACCACCCACAGGCCTGACTCCTACTCGAGTTTTCAGCACCTAGCGGAGGTATTTCGCAGGAAAATCATGCCAAAATACCCACACTGGAGAGACTCACGCACTCACTGATACAGTTTCTGGTACAGAAATCGATATAAATCTGCTAAAATTGCTGTAGACGTTTAGACTTTTATTTCTAGCTGGGATTAATGTGTTGTTGTTTATTTAAGACTGTACACCATCACAAAAGCATCAACACATAAAACTTTTTGGGGCTAACGCAGACTCAAACCAAGACCTGCAGTTCTCTGGCAGACTTCCACATCACCTTCACAGTCATTGAAGTAATCTTTCCTCCTGCAGTGCAGAGGAAGATAAGCAACCACACTCACAGTCACTATCTCACTCTGGATCAGAAGCACGTCGGGGCTCGGGAAAGGTCTCGGCACGGATTCAGGGAGGGGGAAATCTGAGATAAAGTCAAAGTGCTAAATCTTTCTTGCCATTTATTCAGACAGTTTGTCCTTATTTTTTGTTTCGCTCCACAGTTTCTCCCGCAACATACAGTCACTTTATATTACTGTGAGACAATTTAATTCATGAATCAAGCTGAATTCAGAGTAACACAGCTGTGTGACTCAGTATATAGGTCATGTCTTACTTATTTTAGTTTCAGGGAGCTTGTTTACTTCTGGGTAAACAGATTTTTTTTATTTTATATTTTATTTTTGCCAGAGTAGCACATCTCTAACCCAAAGCTGTGTGGCTCAGTGACAGCCTGTCTACTTCGCCTCATTTATCCCCAGAAATCTGTCACCAGGACTATATTTAAACTACGCATCCAAGCACCTCAGCCCATTCTTTACCTTAATCTCTCCCGCTGTCACTTAAGGACGGAGGACTCCTCATCAACAACCCCACGGCTCTGGCCATTCACGAGTGCAAGTGTCTGTGGCCGAACGCACCCCTGGAGTGCGTGTTGTCTCTGGGGACGGGGCGGTACGAGACCGTGGGCACGAACAGCACGAACTACACCAGCTTGAAGACCAAGCTGACTCACGTCATCAGCAGTGCCACGGATACGGAAGGTAAGATGTGTGTGGCAGGGGGAAAAGGATTAAAGCTGCTACCCAATGAAGAAAATAATGTATTTTCTTCTACCAACAAATGAAGACTGAAGTCTTTCTATTTTCTGTCCGGAGTTGCACATTTAAGTCACCTTAAAATGTCTTAAATTATTTTCTGAAAAATGCAAATTTTCCTTAAATTTGTTAATCAGAGGTCTTAAATTTTGCCATGGCAGAACTAGCTCACCTTGTATGTCCTATGACTTTGTCAACGTAAAGTTTGAGTCACCCCCATACATATTCATTGGGTTTTGTGACTTGAGGAAGTTGAGGCTACCGCTAACTAGCTGCTGGTATTATTATTTAGCCCAAATGAGTTTGGGCTAAATAATGAATGTGTCTCTAATCTTCCAAACTGTTGTAATTTTTCTTTATTAAAAAAATGTTGTCACTAAGACTCTTATTTATACTCTACATCTGGACAAGCTCTCTGTTTTTACCCCATGTGATGTCACCGGACATGTTTGCAGCTCAGAAGTTGTTTTCGGATTGCACATTTTATCTTTGAAATATCATGTTTAACCCACTGACCGTAGAGTGCTGTTTCTGTAGGTGCCAGACTCCATCTAAAGCGAGTTTTTACTGATTTCACATCAGAGTGTAGGTCCTGGCTTTGACGTGAACCTTCAATTTCAGAGGTGCACACCATGCTGGACGCCCTGCTGCCACCGGACACCTACTTCCGCTTCAACCCCCACATGAGCGAGGACGTGCCGCTGAACGAGAACCGCCAGGAAAAGCTGAACCTCCTCAAAGGCGAAGGGGATCGCTACCTCGAGCGCAACGAGGCCAAGCTGAAGAAGGCGGCCAGCGTGTTGGGCCAGGAGAAGGGCGCCATCCAGAAGCTGGCCGAGTGGGCCAAGCTGAAGGCCGACATGTACGAGGGAATCCCCTTCGTGTCCAAACTGTAAGTTTTTAAGGCAATGAGGGGCAATGGGGGGCTGGGGGGATGCATTTTCTGACGCATTCTTATTTGGAATTTGATTCATTCCTAAACGTTTACATGGGCTAATCATGATATTAACCCAATGCTAAAAACAGTTTATTTATTACATTATTGAGATGAAAGAAGTGGAGTTAAATAATGTGTTATATATTTTTTTTTGTAGTTTAAAAGGAATATGTGTCATAGGCAATATTATGGCAGATGTAAGATTTAAAAAAGTATCCATTTCTAAAAGAAAAAAAGAAAACTTTGTATAAGTATGAGTTGACTTGAGTTTGAACATTGAAAATGTAAATAACTTACATGTATGAGACACATGTTCATGGCCTGACATGTGGATGTGTGACGTGTTCATTTCAACATGTGTAACAAATGCCTGAAAATAGAGCTGCACCCATCTGTCAGAACTCTTTTTTTTTTCCTCTTGTGCATTAAATGGATAAAATCGACAAAGTCCCCCATTTACATTCTAACGATGCGTTGACCTGCCGCTTGCGCTTAATTAATATTAAAAAAATTCAAGGAATTTGGGAAATTTTCCATTGTCTATACAATTCAAAACTTCTACCTCGGTCGCGGGAACTGCAGAACGTTTATTTTTCATGTGCAAGTCGTTAAGGGAATTAAATTACGAGAAAGTGGGACCTCAAAGAAAACTGGAAATTGGTATCGGCAATGAAATGTCTGATAGGTGCATCTCTACCTGTAAGTGATGTTTGCTTGTGTCCTTGGTAACTTGAACAGATTAGGGTGTAAAGGATATGTGATTGCACGTTGGGAACTGAAATAGGACTGCCTATTACTAACACTGTACAAAAGTAAAACCAGAAAACTTGTGCACTTTGTAGGATAACCTTTTTTTTTTAATCCTAATGAGAAAATGTATTACTATTTGAAACGATCATGAATGTCTTTAAGTTCCTCTTTGTAGATTTTAGGAAGAAAATAAAACAAATGCATTCACTGGCCTCATTTTTTAAATTTTTTCAAAGCATGCTTATTCTGCTTGAAGCATTGACTTTTTGGGCCGTCGTTATGTAAAACCTTTCATATTGTGAGCATGTTTAACGCTATGAGAATCAACTTGCTGTGATTCCTTCTGTCTCTGTTCCTTAATGGAATTTTAAAAAGATCCACAATGTCATGAAACAATAAAAGTTATTATTAAAACGCACTTGATTTCTCGTCTCATCCGAGTCGATGGCACTCTGTGTGACAGTATCGCTTATTATGTTTGACACACTTTCACACTGCACAATAAAGTCGTCACTCAATGCTGATTGTCTTCCCGTTTCTTTCAGCTGCAAATTCCCCGCTTCATTTTTTGATCTCTGTAATTATTATTTGGTGAAATTCTTTGACATCACTAAATGTCTTGCCGTTGTTGCTATGGCCACCATGAGTAATATGTCACCATGGATCTTACCCACAACGACTGCCGATATTTAAAAGTGAAGGATCTTCTCTTATTCTTTCTTTTGTTTTTTTTTTTTTTTTTTACATTTGTTTGGAAAAAAAATACCCTAAATTTTGAAGTAACTTTATCAGCCCTTTATGTAGCTTTCTGTTGCTTTATAAAAAATATAAAAATATTAAAAATCAAAACAAGTCACGTTAGTATGGACACTTTTGCTTTTCTTTGGAAACTTGTAAATACAACTTTAAATGCAGTAACCCTAAAATACTGCACTAACAGGACTCTGTCCATACCAATGAAAGGTCGCTCACCTCAGCATTCTAAGTGCTTGCAGTAGACTGCAAAGTCACTATGCCATTACACAGCAGCAGATTATAAATTTGTTACCCTTCGTCAAAACACACATGCATTTTATGAAGTTAATTTGTCTCATAAACACACAAACCTGATTTGAACCACAGGCTGCACTGCATGGCAGGGATCTCCAAAGTGAATATTACATTGTTTTATATCTTGGCTCAAATAAATTTGAAATAAAATACATATGTAAATACCAGTGGAAATGGTTGCAATTTTTTTTTTTGTAGCATCTCCAGTAAAATAATTTTGTTTCATTAAATTTGAAGTGGTATTTGTTTTTAGGAATAAATACCTGATGGTGCCTAAAGCTCCCCAGTCTTTAAGTCTGTCAACAACTTTTTTCAGAGTTTTTAAAGCCAAAATGCCAAAAACTCTGGTACAGGCAACAAAAAATATATTTTTGTCGCTCACATCACCGCATCATTAGTCGCTTGTTGTGGCAGGACCTGTCTGTCTCTTTCCCACCTCCTCCACAAGCCGGGTTGGATTGTGTGGTCCGGTGGCGTTCCCTAGCAACTGTTGTAGCTCAGTCTTATTTACAATATTGTCGATGTACCCACGCTTGCCTATAATTGTCCCGGATCTGGCAGAAACGGAGCAAGAAGCCGTGTGTCTGCTGTGTGTATGTTTTATTGCTCCAAGTGTATTTTTGTCATGCACGAAAGGATGTGATACGCTTACAATCTCTTTGTTTAGTACAAGTTGTGTGATCTTGTGTTATTATGGATGTGTGTTGTTTTGAAATGCATGATGGGATCCCTGTCTTTCACTGTTCATTCTGGTAGCAAGTGTTCTTACGCACTGTACTTTTTCACATTTTGTCACAACAAATGTCCTTTCTTTCTTGCAAACATAATTTAAAGTCTTGACATGAATTAATTTTATAGAAGCCACTTCTGAACACATCTTCACATTCTAGGTTGCAGCTGATTGGATCCCGCAAGTAAACTTTTATGAAGTCTGACACCTGATGAGCAAATGCAAAACATTCTTTGTAGTTTCCGGTCCCTCGTCCGAGTCCTGCCAGGATAAGATGTGTGATAAAGACCCAGAGGCATCGACAACGGGAAGACTGAAGACTGCTTCACGTCGGCGTTTATCAAATCAAGTCTAGATGGCTGCCGTGCAAACAACACCAGTAGGGGAGCTTAAGTCTGGTGAGTGTCAAAGCAACATGGGCTCATCCTGATTTATCTTTTGTCTTTGTTTAAACAGGCCAGCTCCTAATAGAAACTCTGGAGTGGATCCAGTGATTGTTAAACAGCTCTGAGAGTAAACGTTTTGTCTTTCAGGTGATTTACTTTCTGAGCGTCATGAAACATCTGCTTAAGGTATGGGTAAGTTGTGAGCACTGTAGCACTGGGATGGTATGTCTGCAAGGAAAACATGGGGGCCGCCTCCACGTCTCCTCTCTGAGCAGAAACATTCAGACGGTGGTGTGGCCCCTCCACGTGTCCCTGCCACTCGGTTAGTCCGGGGACACACCTGGACACACAAATGCATCCTATTTGTCTGTCGTCAAAGGTGCCTGTGCCCACTGGTGTAAAGTCTGGACGTTTATGGAGTCTTGACCCCCAACAGTAAGGTAGTGTTGAAAGATAAACTAAAGTAACACGCCGTGGAGCTGTTTTGTGCTTAGCAGAAAGTCCGAAACCACAGTTTTTTTGTTTTCCTGCATGCAGTTGACACTTTTTGTACCCAGTGATTTAACTCCATATCTTATAGGCTCACATTGCTAAAAAAAAAAAAAGTAAGTCTGTGGCCTGTCAGCCTACGTTATCGTCACCTTTACCACATTTTCATATGTTACTGTTAATCCGAATGTGCTCTTATGGTTAATTCTCCAATTTGTCCATATAAAATAACAAACATTGTGCACTTAGCGACGACTGTTTTAGTGACAGCAGTCTTATTGCTTGAGAGAGACGCTCAGCCATTGTCTGACTTCAATTGAGAGAGGTAAGTGTTGGTGAAATGTGCTGTTTAGAGGAATCCTCTGCTATTTAAAATGTGAATTACATTGGTGAGAGATGAGGAAAATGGAAACCATTTCACAAGTGTTATTCCCCATTTTGGACTCGTAGTGCTGCCATTTAAACGATTCTAAGCAGAAAGCTGTGTGGCAGTCTGGTGGTTCTGATTTTAATGTTGTCAATCTATTGTAGAGCAGTTTAGATATTCACACACCACTAACTATTAACAAAATTATTCAAGAATTAAAAATGGCAAAGACCAAGAGTGAATTAAGTTGCCCTCTGCTCCCCTCAACCTGTGACATTTTGATTAGGTCCTTCCTTGTACAATATTTTGTTAACTCCACTCTTCTGGAAGTTTCTTGTTTCCAATACTCATCTCAAGTTTTGCACTTCCCATTTACGCCACTCATTAGGAGATGGCGCTGTCGGTGCGGTTTATTTATTCTCTGGAGACAATTTAACTTGAAGATCTGTCACTCGGATATTATTCTGATGTACAGGTTTCTGTTGGAACAAACGTTTTCCGATAGTCATCTGTAGCTGCGTATAGTAACATTGTAGTACCACTTTAAAAAAAAAACAAAAAAACAAAACATGTCGCTTTATTTTACAATCAAATATAATGTGAAAGATAATAAAACATCAATGATAATTTATTTCACAAAATTCGATCCTGACATTAATAATCCAAAACAGAGATTATAAAAATTTCACAGAATTAACACACAGGAGAGCGGTGGTATTTTTCGCAGAAGAGTGCGCCCTCCCAATCATAGATCGTCTCCTCAGCTGCTGCTGCTTATGACAGCGGCGGGGGAAGCTGGTGAAAATACACAGCTTGCTGTTGCAGCGGCTGGGCTGAGGGGGAACGGACGCACCAGCAGGGGCACGCTCCCTCCAAAGACACACACACACATACACACACACCTCATCGTTTCCAGCAGCATCAAGACACACTCGCTGAAAGAAAAGGGAAACTGCAACCGGATTGCAGAAAACGGTAAGTGAGGACATGCGATTATCTCTTTTTTTTAACCCCGCTCTCCTTAAAAAACGATGGCTTCATTTCCCATTGTTATAATGATTATTACAAAAAAACAAAAAACATATATTGCGGGTATGGGTCATTCAAGTCATTCCTTGGATGCGGCATCCTCACTATCGTAATTACCATCAAGAACGACGTCAGGTGCGAGTGATTGAGGACGGGAGATTGCGTGTGCGTGTTTTTAGCGTCGATTCTGCAGAGCATCAAAGGGCTGAGAGACCGTTGCGGTCTGGGCGCTCGCTGCGCGGCACGCACTGCATCTTGAGGAGCTGCCATCAAAGGCGAGCGGAGGGAGGGAAGGCGGTGTGTTGTGGGTTCGCTTCCCCCCCCACTCCCTACCGCCCCAACCCTCCGGTGGTGCGGCAGGATTTGTATTGCCTACTGCCGGCCGGTGCAGGAAGGCCCCGCAGAAGCTGAGCGGATGGTCGGGCGAAGCCAGCTGGAAGCCCCGCTCCTCCTCCTCCGAGTTCCCTTTTAGTATTTGGACTTAAAGAAAGACAACAAAGGCCTTGTTTTAATTCATCAC
The DNA here is from genome assembly GCF_000485575.1 of Poecilia formosa. NCBI lineage: Eukaryota > Metazoa > Chordata > Actinopteri > Cyprinodontiformes > Poeciliidae > Poecilia > Poecilia formosa. Next base: position 3,931,103 of record NW_006799948.1, read on the forward strand.
GCTTTCAGAGTTGCTTCCAATCCCATCTGATCTGGCCCACATAAGCGCATAGAAAATGTAATTCATTGCCACAATCTGGCTAATTTGACCAATTTTGACAGTAGGGATAATTGAAAATTGACCCAAGCGTGAATTTGTCAGATGCATGGCATGGCAAATTAGAGAAGTGATGCTCGGAGATTGCATATTGGAGCATTTTCCTCTCTGGCTGTATGTGTTGCACAATAAACAATCGCAGCAAGTGTTGCTCAGTGACCGAGTGGATGCATATGGCAACTGGGTCTCCACTCATGTCTTTATGTTAGATGGTGATAGATTGACAGGCATAGCTCTGTGTTAAGATGTTTTTTTTGGCATATATTATTCACTTACTGGGATTCAAATGTAGAACCTGGAGAGAAGGAAGGATGGCAAAATGATTGGTAAACATATTGATAGATGAACAGAATATCTAGCTATCTATCTTAGCTGTGGGTGCTACTGTAGAGAAGTTCATTTACTGTCTAACCTTGACAAAAATAAATAGTAATGGAAAGAAATTTGTCAATGGATACTAATCTGGAAAATCTGGTTTGCCAAAACTCACCTTCTGTGTGACTACTGCTGATTTAGCTGGACGAGGAGTCATTTACAGAACAAATCGGCTCATACCTTGGCATGGCATGTGGTGTGTGTGTCTGTGTGTGCTGGCCATTGCTTCCACCTCTGTCAAGTTCTTCTCACAGTAGGAGATCAGACGACGTGGGTTCAGTCTCCTCTGACAGCTACCCCCTCCCCACCTCCATCCACCACCCCATCCCAACCACCAGGCTGTCACAGCAGAGTCAGCTCGGAGCCATTACTCACGACAGATGTGGTGTCACCATCCCGGCTCTCCTCTGTTTTCGTCCACGGCTCATTAGACGGGAAGCCGAGTGGATAAGAGTTTATGGTTGGCTTGGGCGCGTTCCTCGTTCTGTTTGCCGTACCTGTAAGCGACGGCACAACCCAAAGCGCATGAATGTGCTTTCAGTCTCTTCGGGCGTAAGGAAATGTCAAATTTTATTGGTTCTGTGGATTCTACATGAGAAAATGAAAACAAACAAATCAAATCATTGGTTAAGATTCTTTGTAGCAGGTAAGCTAACATGAAGCCCTGGTGCCACATCGCTTTAGACGTCTCTTCTGACAATTTTTTTTAATTTATCCAAGTCCCCATATTTGTCATCCTGCGAACAGATGTACAAATATAACAAATCTAATATATATGCCTGCTTTTTTTAAGTAACAGTTTCTATAAACTTTTGTTATAAGTAACACTTGCTGTTTATTAATGAGTTATTCACATTATTCTGAGCATTATTTCTAAATACCTACTTTAGATCACCAACGTCTATGGTGATAGACGTATCACCATAGACGTGGTGTTTATTACTGATCAGAGTTTATTACTGACCCGAAGTGGACAACTGAGTATTGGCTTCTTACAGGGTAAACAAGCATCTTAAAAGATGCTAGCTGACATTTTTAAAATGTTTTTCATCAACAGTTTCATAAACAATTAGTTTAAATATTAGTACAAGATATTGCACTGTGTCCCTTTCCACTAATATTTATTTAAATGTGTTTAATACAAACAAAAATGTGGAAATGACTGTTATTTCATTCATTTTAATGTTCTAATTTCAATGCAAGCAAGATTAAAATGAAGATTTATGTTCTCATAGCCTGTTTTGCCCGAGGCAGTACCCAAACAAGGAAACAATGCCTCTTATTAATTCATCCCCAGAGGTTATTTAGTTGATTTTCTTCATAAGGAAAGTGTTGCAGGTGCTGATGGTGATGAACTCTTAAATTTTAAGACATGAAAATGGACAAGAAAGCAACATGAAAAACAAAATACAGTAAAAGAAAAATAAATAAATACACCAATCACTGTAAGATTTTGAAAATTTTTGGACATATGTTTTATCCAATCTGCAGCCCAATGAATGTAATTAGCACTTTGGGTTAATAGCCCCCCGTGGCGATAATGGTGAGTTCCTGGAGGTGGGAGGAGCATAACCAGCCTCGGCGCCTTGCGACTCGCATCTGAGCGTGTTTGGATGGCTGTTTTCATTACATCGTTGCGACGCATTAAATTGGCGAGACTGACTGGAGATTGATGAATTGGAAAACGGGGATGAAAGCTAAGACTGATGGTTGATTTGAAAGAAAGCAGCTGCTGTTAGTACTGTTTTCTCCACAGGACAGATGGGTTTTTATTGATGCTTTTTAGTTAGTTTGTTTTTTTTTTTAGAGGATGTTATTACTATTGAAAGAGATTCAGTTTTTCACAACAGTGTCACGTTACCTGTTCTGCATCTGTAGCCTATGCGCCGTTTGTCCTGTGTATGCAATTTAAAGTCATGTGGCTGTGCTAGAGCAAACTTGATATGGGCTATAGATGATTAGAATAAATTAAACATCCTAAACCGCCGTAAGACATAAAAGCACATTTAATTTACTGAGCTTTGCATATGTAGTTAAAGCAATGATGCGGTAAATGTGCCTTAAAGGTCACGGAGCAAAAATTGTCCAGCAGTCAGAAAGGAACGCCAGCAGAAGGTTTGAGTCTGCTTTTAGTCTGTCAAAGAGGAGCTGGTGTTGATCAGGTGGGCAGCAGATGGGGAAAGTGGAAAAGTTGCCAGACTGGTTATGGTCGTCGCAGTGCAGAACGTGTGTCCGGTTTACATCGGCCGATTTGATTTCATGTTTTGAAAGGCGTACAGGCGGTGGTGCATTTTAGATGTCTTGGTTGCAGTTATCTGTGTAACACAACTGGTTATTGCTGAAGTTGAATCTTTTAGCATCAAACATTTACCATATGTTGAGCTTTAAAAACAACTGTTCTCAAGAAAATAAGACATGTAATAGTTATACAGGATGCCCAAAAGAGATGGAAAAGGGGGTCTTCCAAAACTGAACGCACACATGCACATAAAATGATCATGAAAATACATTTTAATTTAATTTATGGTAGTTGAGTAGGTGCAATGTGCTGCATATCCAATCTATTTATAAACTAACTGTACTCTAAATTTTTTAAAAGTTTTAAATTTGGCTCGCATTGAATACTGATGAGGCTTTTATCATTTTTTCACTTGCCAAAAAACAGGACTTTGAAGAATGAAGACCTCAGTAAAAACAAAACTAGCTTGCTTGATTAGTCATAGACAAACAGACAAATCTTTTATCTTAGCTTCACCTGGTGCATGCTTCGAAACAAGCTACAAGCTATCGGGTAAAGTCATCAACTTGTCTGGCTGGAGAGTCGTAGAGCAAACTTGTAAATGTCTGTTAGAATCCACCCAAAAATGTCTGCTCGGCTGAAGTCTTCACTGGGGCGACCAGCAAAAATCCTTAGGGACAACAGTCGAGCTCTCCTGACTGACCCAAAGCTCGACCCAAACATAAATCCTTGGCCGTCGCCTGCAGACTGTGATTATCTTGTTCCATCTCTACCAGCCTAAGGAACAAGTCTTCTGAGCAACAAAGCGAAAGGGTTTTTTAAGACAATTGTTGCAGATGATTGTCCTGAAGTCCTGAATCAGGTGGTCAAATATAAGAATGTCTTTAAAACGAGGTCTGACTTTTACTCTTTGGATATTTTGATTGTTTATGAACCAGATAAAGCATGGAAAGTTGCTGTAAATGACAAAATTATCAAAAAGACGAGTACTATCAAAATTTAACAAACAAACAAAAAAAAGAAATCAACATTCAATGTAAACAGGCTAAATAAAAAAAAAAAAAAAAAGAAATCAACATTCAATGTAAACAGGCTGCAAATGCTAACTGAGGAAAATAAAGCCATACAATAAATCTAAAATTTGGCCACAATATAATTTATTCTTTGATTAATAACTTTATTCCAATGGGCTTGTTTACTCCATTTGTCACACACTCTGCTGTACTGTCTCCTAAACCAAACTTACCAGCAAATAAAGGAGGAGGAGAGAGTTGGTTAAAATTTCAGCGGTGGGCCTTTAGCTCGTCGTATTCTCGCCTTATGCATGATATCACTCCCCCAGCACCGCAATCTTTGTCGCAGCTTTAAAATCATTAGTACAGATTTGGGTCACTGGAATCCTTAAGGAGTTCCTCTCATCACTCTAAAAAGCCCAGCTGGTTTCAGACAGTCGTGTGCAGTAACGTGCTGGAGTAATTCTGCCTCAGCCGTTATTGGGGGGGGGGAATGGTTTCATACTGTAAAATGTTAACTCTATTAGCCCTTGTAAAGTTTTTTTTTTTTATAGAACAGAAAACACTGGTATGAAAAAACTATTTTAATGCCTATACATGAAATGTACTGTATTTCATGATATCTGGTTTATAATCTCTTTGAAACTCAGTTAACACTGATCTGCCAGACTGGTAGCAGTTAAAAGTTCATTAAACATTTTCACATCTTGTGTCATTACAATAAACCTCATTGTAGTTTTGTACTTTATGTAATAGAGTCACATAAAGTGTCTTGTAACTATGCATTTGTCTTAATAAAATGCACTTAATAGCTCAAGCTCAGTCAAATGAGATTTGTATACTAAAAAAAAATATTTAATTTTATGTAAAGCTTTAAATACCTATGTCATTGTAAAATGTGGAAATCGCTGCATGGTGTAAGCCGTATTTTCTGTATAAAATGAACTCCTAGTCTTGTTTGTTGGAGGAACACACTATAGTGAGTCTCTGCTTGTCATCATGAAGTGGTAAATGTATTATCTCCAACTGATGGCGGTCCTCACAAGTTCTCAGCCCTGCTTGCCTTCTTCCCCCCCAGGGGGAGGCTGCTCTGAGGCCACTCTTGTCTTCACCGGCAGTCCTTTGCTTGAACTGAAAGAATGTCTTTGTGGGAGAAGATAAGCACACAGACGCGGCGGACGAAGAACAGGAGCGGATGTCGCCACGTAGAGGCCGTTGGTCTGCTAAAGACGAGTCTTGTCTGCGTTTTAAACCAATTAAGGAAAGTCGGGAAAGGGACATCTGCACTCATAAAAATCTTCCCACATTAGTAGGAAACATCCTTAACTTTTAATGTAACTGGAGCTGAAACAGCTGCCGGATAACGGGGACAACAGAAATCCTTTGATTTCTGTTTCCACAGCAATGCGCTTAATCAAACGGCTAATGAGGACCGAAAGTTTGAGCATCGTTTTTATGATCTTATTTTATTGCGGGGTACACGTCTCTACTGTAAGACATCTATCCTTGCTCAGCATGATTTGATGCAGCTGGACTGCTGCCATGGTGTACTCCAGTGGCATTTCCCCTCAGTGATAAAGTCATACCATGCCAGTCTAGCTGCTGTGTCTTCTCTGTCATTTTTACCCTTGGAACTGATGAGGTGGTTGTTTTGCGGCGTTACTCACCTTGGCTTTTGGCTACATGACACAATGCTTCCCCGGTTTGCTGTCTTAGCATCTGAGCTCACTGCAGTTCAACTAAAGAATGTGAGTCAGCTGAAGTCCGTGAGCGCTTCTTTTGTAGGTTTGACCTTAAGAGTTAGCTTAATTTTCCTGGTTTGGTGATTTCTAGTTAATGCACTTTTATCAAGAACTGTTTTTCCCTTTTTTGTGACGCTCAGTTGGGTGTATGTGATCAAATGGAGGAGCAGACTGTGATTGAGCCATTTTCTACTTCATTAGCTGCTGTTCTGCTAGCGCTCCAAGGCATCTTTGTTTTTTTTGTTTTTTTTCTGCAGGAAGCAGACAATCCATCTCTCTAATCTGATTCCTCAAAGTTCAGCTCTGAATCACTGGAGCCAGGCCATCGGAATCATTTCAAACTCAGAGTAAACACAGATACAGTTTTGAAATACTTTTTTTTTAATTCAAGAAGGGGTAAAATGTGTCTAAATCAAAATTGAATATTCCCACCAAACCACTGATTGAGCCACTTCTGGCATCAACACGGTCATTAGCCATTCGTGGCAAATGGCAATGAGTCTTTTACATCACTGTAGAGGAACATTGGAGAAATTTTCTTCTTTTGCTTGTTGTAAAAGTTCAATCTTGTTCTAATTTGACTGGAAACTTATGTTCCTGAGATGTTTGGGAAACTGACGATTTAAAGGTTTGCGACTATTAGATTGAAAAGGCTTTGTTTGTTACAGGTGTATTGTTTTAAACTTTTAAATTGTTGCTCTCACTTTAGGTATGGATAATTTATCATGAGTGTTTGCCTCTTTAGCGACGTTGGGCCTGACTCACGAACATCGACAGACATGTGCCTGAAGCAGGGGCCACGTTATACAACGTTTTACCCCATTTTACCCGCAAGTCCCCATCAGGGAAAGTCCATGTCAGTCTGCATTAGTCATGGTCAGTCTGTAGGGTGAGCGGGTCACAGTCAAACAAACATCTTTGAATTTTTTTCAAGGCAGATGTGGAAAATGTCAAAAGTGAAAAAGAGAAGTTGGGACACAGCAACAGTTGATAGCCAACTTTATTTTTCGACTTTTTTTGTGATTATACAATATAATGAAAGTTGTGGTTTGTTGCCAGCTTTGAATTGCCTTATCTATTTTAAAGAGTGATTGATTCTGTTATCCAGAAATAGGAAGTCATGGATAACTGAGCTAAAGCGATAAGAACTATTAATTTTAAAGCATTGATTTTGTCAAATTATTCTTTTAGCTTGGCATTTTCCCCCCTTTCTAATTAAATGTTCTTGATGTAAAAGTAGGATTTTTCTCAATTTTTGTGAGATTTCTCTGCATAAAGTTAATTTTACACAAATACAGTGAAAACAAAGTTTTGTTTTTTTTTCTCCAGCTGACATCTGGCACAACCTTATTAAATCCTAATAAATTACAATTTCATAAATTACAATTACTCAGACACCTGGGAGGCTTCATGCGGTTTATTATACTATAGTGACTGTTTGCAAAAACCTTCTTTTCCCTGCTCTCCTCCACACCATATTCCCACCATATGCACACTACTGGAATTGACTCTCATCCCACTCCATTTCTCCTCCACTCTCCGGTCTCATCCATGACTCACAAAGCCCATTTAACCTTCACCCAGCTAAATGCAAGCCAACACTTTGTTTCTACCCTCCGGCTAAAAGCACCCCGGTATCTATTTTTCGTCCTTTCCGATACTTTTTTACGCACCGTGTCTCGCTGTACAGCTGCCTTTTATTACGTCACTTTTATACACTTGATATTTCAACAGGCAGCGGTATGGTTGTTGGGTATAAAAAGAAATATATGCGGTATATATAACGCCAAGCTTTAGCTGCCCTTGTAGGACCTGTTTTTGGCTAGGAAATAACCTAGCACAAAGAAGAAACGAGAGTAAAATTCAGGAAACTCCTGTGCTTTGTTACATATCCGCTCCAGCCGGTCATCCGTTTCAGCTATACGTTACCTGCGAGATATCTGCTCTACAAAAAGGCCCATTAAAACAAAGGAGAGCAGCTAACTTTCCGAAAATGGGTATCGTATGCTTTTTTCTCATGGTGTCTTCCTCTGTATACACACAAGCTATCAAGTGACCAAGGGTGTGTCCTTGAAGCGTTGGTTCAGATTAACTGCCTTGTCTTCGGTTGAAAATGACGCTGCACTTACTCACTTTTGTTCGATGTTTTCTGCTCTTACTCCTCAGAGGCACGCTGTTTGAAAACTTGACAGATGTGTCCCGTTGATGAGGCTGTGAAAGAAAAATATATCAAATCCTCAGGAAAAAAAATAACACTTTAGAGTTTAAGTCAATTTATGAAACACTTGACAGTTCTGAAAATGGCTAACCTGGAGACTTTTTGTCTTTGCGTTAGCTTGACCTGGTGGCAATTTGGTATTTTGTTCACCGATAAAAATATCCGATTTTTCAGATTCTGATCGGCTTTTCTACCGGTGGAGTTGGTCAAGCTGAAAATCTCCCTATTCCCAGTCATCAGCTGATTTCACTGTATGTTTTTTTTTTAAGCAATAAGAAACACACAAGTGAAATTAATTTACACTGAATGCTTGCATCATTGCATTTTTTTAGACCTTGTTTGGATGTTTTATCAGCACTTTTGGTTAAATTTAGTGGCACCTTGTTAGGGAAACGTAATGATATCCACAAATAGTGGTGAAGCTAGTGATAAGCTATATCTGCTTAAGGTAGCTGTAGTTTCTTAATGACTTTACCACTTATCACCTCTGTTAGTCCTAAAACCTTTATGTTGCATTAAACAACAATTATCCTTAGGTTTATTACAGACATAGGCCGCCTGGATCCATGGTACTTAAACAATTTGTTTACACTTAAAGCTGTTATTTGCAATTTATTAGATAGATGCAACTTAGCAATATGTTCTGCAGCTTTGTAACTTTCCATTACCTTAAACGGTCTTTACTGCTCATCCAGTGATTTTCACGGTCGCCTCACTTTATTCAACAGCGGTGTTGAACGTCCAATGTCTTCCAGTCGTCAGACGTGATTCTTCTTTAAAATATATATATATATATAATTTTAAAGGTTTTATTGGCTCTAGGGGCCTTTATTTGACAGTCTTTTTGATGAATCGTTGCCAAGCAACTAAAGAGTCTCCTTACGGATAAATTATTGATCGCCTTTGTTTTCTTTTTATAAGAATTTGACATCTTCCACTTGCGAGGCTGCATTTACATAAAACTACCGATTCAGGTTACAATCCGAATTTTGATCTATTTTGTATTTGTTGATAACCAGTCTGTCATAACTCAAAGCTTCCTCACACTACGTGTTTGACGAGAAGGTATTTGGGACAGCGGGGACAGTGATTGATACGTAGGATCAGGTATCGGACATCCAGTTAAGTGGCAAGACTTTAGGTTTTATTGACACTAAGATAATTGACTTTAGGATTAGAATCAGGGACCTCGGGGGCATTAGTGTAGCCAAATGTAGATTCACTGGTTTTACACAGTGTAATGATCCCCTGGGAGCTCAGTCGCACTGGCGGTCTCTGTGGGTTCGCTGGGTTTATCCTCGTCGGCCCAAACCTCTCGCACTCGGGCCTTTTGTTTCCAACAGCCACAAGCAGAAGGATTCGGTTGTGACCAGAACCGAATGAATTTCATGCATTGACCTCTTTTCGCGTGTAGGTTGAGGCAGAACTCCTGAGGTTATTTATTTATTTATTTTTTTTATGTTTTACGTGCAAATCATTCAGGGATTTAAAGCTAAGAAAGAATATTTTATAAATATTCCTCTTGATTAAGCGCACAAAAAGGAATTGTGGATGTAATTACACAGTGTGTTCCCAATATAAAGTGGCTTTTGCTTTGCTTTGAGCTACCCACTTTAGCGCAGGCAGCATCCGTCTGTGTCTGAAGTACCAAATCGCTGACTGGGGCCTTTGTGTAGAGGCGGCTGCAGCCTCTCCGGTAGAGAGTCCATGCTGTCTGGCTTCCCCAAACTCAGCACCATATTCCAGCCCCTGAATATCCCTGGCTTTGTGCATGCATGTGTGATGAGAGATGAAGTGATAGTTGCTCATGTTCAGCTGCTTTGGTTGGTCTACTGCAGCGCATAGCTGAGCTCTGAATCGTTCCCGCAACTATTATTGATTGAGTTTCTTTTCGCGTTTGGCATCTGTTGCCAAAGATGAGCTGTAATTATATGAGCTGTGACTGAAACCTGAGCGCTTGCATTTTTTTTGTTTTGTTTTTACTCTAAGATACAGTTGGAGGAGAACCCGACTGGTGAGTTTACATTCACTGGAGAAATATTTGCAGATGTTTCGGTGACGAAGAATGACTTTTATCGGTTCCATATACGGTATAATTTTAGAGGGAAAAAAAAAAAGGGCGGAAAAGTCTGTATAGCCGACCGTATGTCAGATTGTGAGTTTTGTCAGACACGGTTGGGTGTGTGCCAAGGCAGCAGATGTCCTGTGCAACGCTGGCTGATTTTCTGTGCCAGCACCAAAACACAATACTGTCAGAACAAAGACAATTGAGAAAATTCTTCAAAAGTATCAAATCTACAATAGCAAATGTTGTTACTTCTTAGCTCGCATCACTTTTACATTTTTTTTTTTTTAATTGTGTCTTCTTGTATGGCAGAATTTTGACGCTAAACAAGATTGTTTCTGAACACTCTGGGTTGCATTTTATCAACTTGAGAAGCTTAGTCTTCACCTATAAAAAAGCTGTAGGGCAAAAATGGTCAGTTATTTAAAAAAAAGTAAAACATTAAAAGAGAGCCCAAAGTTGATAGTCAGGCTTTCTGCTAAGATCTACAGTCACTGAAATCCCACATTTGCAAGAAACAAACCTGAACAACAGTGAAAACGGCACAGATTTGAGATGCGTGTAGAATAATTTATTTATTCTTTATTAACATTGTTAAAGCTACATAATGAACAAGCAATGACTAAATTGTCTCTTCGGTCTATCTTATTTAACTGCAACATCCAGTTGTGAGTTTTAGGAACGTGGAAACCAACACGTCAGAACCAAAGCGGTAGAAACATCTATGAGTTTGGTCTTGCTGCATGCTGCAAGACCCGCGACTCTTCAGAGCAACGTGGCGGACTGGTTGCTTTTGTTTTGTGCGCTTCATTTGACTGCAGGTTATGTGTAGTTGGAGAATTTGTTTAATGGAAATCAAGGGAAAAGAAAACAAGCAAATTAAGCGGGGTTTATTTGTCTGCACTGCACCGAGTTCTCAGCACAATGACCCTCCGCTCCAAAAGGAAGGGGAGAACGATCCCTGAACCGCGACGCCAAACAAAAGGGTTGCGTCGTCCCCGTTTATTTTTGCTGCTCAGGTGGAGTCGTGGCTCACCGCGCTCCGGAGCGTCATTATGTGTCTGCTTTTGTCATCGTAATGAATGTTGTCATTTTGACAAAGCTCGGGGCTATGGTGAGCGGCAGCTGGGATTTAATTGACCACAAGCCCCCGTAAACAAACACGACACTTAAATAAATTTGAAAGCACAAAACACGGGGAATAGATCAGCTTGAACACAAACCCAATACGGAGGATAATGCCGCTGATTAAACGGAGTTCTGCTTTGTCTGTTGGTAGCATCGAGTCCAGTGTGCCACAAACTAGAAGGCAGCAGTGCAATTTGTTGCCTTTGTGTTCGGCATGTGCCTTTAAAAAAATTACACCAATTCTCTCCACACAGAAACAGCCATCATAATCATCTGATTGTCTCCACAATTTTGGCATGCCCCTAATTCTCTTGTATTGTCTGACCCCAAAGAGGGGAAAAAAAATAAATGGACACAGAAAATGACTGAGGACCAGTGAAAGATTTAGGATGGCACAGCAAAAAAAAAATAAAAAGTAAAAATAAATTTAAAAGATCTATTATGTATTTATTGGCAATAACTACTTTGAAAGGCAAAGTCAACATGATTTTCTAGAAATAGAAACCTTCTGAGAGTCTTGTATCTGATCCGAAACCAGGAAGAGAGCTGATAGCTGGGCCTTTTGTGATAAAACTTCAATCAGGGCTTCAATCCTCAGTTGAACCATTTAAAATAAATTATCTTTTTCATGCGAGTCTCGCTTCCTTGCAGCTACGCTGCCAGACAGAATGTGGGTGTCAATCTGCACCCAGATATCTTTTGTGTCGGCTCCTCATCGCAGCTCCACGACTGTGAGAACGAGATGTTTTTTTTTTTTGTTTTTTTTTTTTTACATCAGTCCTAAATTAATGGGATCACACCAGTGGAGAAATCCCTCTCCTCTGGCGTTACTAATATTAGCAGGCCTCAATCTCCTTCCCCTCTTTCTGCCTTTTGTCTTTGTGAGCTGGAAGACATGCGGTCAATATTAGACATCTTCCACTCATCCTTCAGGTCCATTCAGATCAACGTTTGCTTTCCTTTGTTCGCGGAGCTTTTGTTCTTCTCATCCTCGTTTCCACCGGTCTGATTCTCATTTACCTCCACTCCCATTCCTCAACATCTGTGTCCGTCTTTGCTTTCCCTTGCATGCCTTTAAGGCGGTTGTCTTAGATGAGATGGCTTTAGTCTCACCATGGTGACAACGTTGTGACCGTTTCGTTGCCTTTTCCTTCTTTCTTCAATAGTAAGAAGTGAATAGTTTCTTTTGTGCTACAGTGAGTTACTAATAGGAATTGGCCGAAAGTAGAAATATTCAGCACAATCTTACTGATTTTATTCTTTTTTTTAAAAGAGCAATAAATATTCCCACTGCTGATAAAATATTAAATTAGATTGAATACTATATTTATCTCCTCTGCCTTTGTTCGATATTTTATTTTAAAATCGTCAAATGTCACATTTAGCAGTTTTACTATTGCTAATAGTTTTATTCTTCTTTCTAGTTTTATCTGTTCTGCATTTAAAAATTATTCATTAGTGGTGATTTTCAGTTCACTCCTGATGACACACAAAATTAGACAATGACGTGTGTTTCAGACATTTTCTTATTAAGTTGAGACTGCCTACAATGATAAATGTGTCGCAATCCTAAAGGGTTGTGGTAATCTTTTCCAATCAGTGTCTTTTTTTTTTCTCCCAACAAACAATTGTGTCATTATCTCTTTAAGTTTCCCTCCAGATATCAACTCTTGATTCCCCCATTATCCTTAACTGTTGCCTCTTGAGTGCATTACACATTAAGGAAACGGCTGACTTGTAATGACTTTACTGTCCTATTAAATCTATCCAATTAAGTTTATTTATACAGCCGCCGTTTTCCAAACAAATGGCATCTGAAGGCACTTTGAAAGAAAAAAAAATCCAACTCTTTTTTTTTTTTCTTTTCTTTTTTTTTACATAAACACTCAGTGAACATAGAAACAGATTATATTCAGTGGCACGCGATTCACTTCGATCTTAAATGTATAAAAGAAAATCCAATTCGGTTCTCGATACCAACTGGTAAAAAAAAAAAAAAAGTTGCTTAAAAGTTATTTATATTGGCAGCAACACTTCCTCCTCCTGAGCAAGCAAAGTTGCAAGAGTGGGTAGATGATTGCATTGAGTCAAAGATTCTGCAGGACTCCCTCATGCTGAGGAAGAATGTGGAAATTAGCAACTCCGTTTTAACAGGAAGGAAGCTCCAGCAGAACCGGGCTCAGTGAGAGTGACCGGTCTAATTTGGTCATTAAAGCCTTTCACTCGTTAACTGTTGGAATTGGGAGGATGGCTGGGGTCAAAGCTTCCACTGAAGTGGCTAAATTATACAGAAAATTAACTCCACTGCAAGTTCTTACCTACAGCATGATGCAAGTCACTTAAAAACAATAACATAACGAGTTTTTTGTTGTTGTGCACTGCAGTACAGGTAGTTGCTGTAGGAACTATTTTTTTTTTAATCTAGTTTTGCAAGTTAATGATGTGGCCTTTTGAAACCTTTAATACTATTGCTAATGGTGTCACTTTAATATTATTAATAAATGTATGTTCTTCCTGTGGTGACTCGTATGGTGTGAATAATTAAAACTATGGAATTTTATGAAAGGTTTTATTGCAGGCATATTTTTCACAATAATAGTTCCAGTTTTATCCTCAGGTTTTTGAATACTTACCTGCTGTTAATATCTGTGCTATTTTTTTTCCACTTTTCACAACTGAATGTATGTCACTCTTCCATCACTGCTTCATCTCGGCGTGAAATGTGGATTGGCAGCTTTGGCTTGCGGGATGCCTGAAACTGACAGCGTAACCAATGTTTGCTTAATTAGGCTAATAATTATTTCACGTTCAAGGACACTCTGAGATAATTTTGCACCAACAAGATCAACTAACCTTTAAGTCAGAACAGAAAAAAATGCAACTAAACAAAACCTCATTGTTTTAGCAAAAGTAATGTAACCCACACACAGCACTCGTCAACAGAAGAAAAACAGTTTGACAGCAGTGTTGGGATTCCTTTTCTGAAAAGTTTTCTTATTTACCTTGTAGGCTGTCAACAAGGAAGTCAAATGTCTTTAGTAGGACTAGATATTTGTGTTAAATTGGATTTTGCAGCCTTGAGGAACATTCTGCAGAAATCTGCAAATTAACATAGAAATAAAACTCGGTGGCAGGCCTCTTTACTCACTGTCACTGATTTAATGGAGTCAAGTCTCCTATGGTAAAGTCTTTTTATGCACTCATGGTTATCCACATAGGCCAACTTTTTAGGTCAGATTGCATTTTCCTTTGTTTTTTCTGTTCATCCGGGATCTCTCTCCCTCCCATTTTATCAAAAATACCTCCTACTGTTCTTCAATCTTGCTCTTATATTTACTGCTTCACATCCTCTGCGTGACACTCTTGATAACTATGTTGCGAGTTCTGGCTGAAACGGCGAGGAAGGGAGAAATGACTCTTTAACCTCTGGAGGGGCACAAAGAAAGCTTGGAGGAGGCAGTAAATCTTCATGATTAAACCACAGCTCTCTCGGTCTGCTCCCGTTTGTGTTCCGGGCCGGTCCATGCGAGTGTCCGTCGAAGGATTCTCCCAGACTGTTGAAATAATTTTTAAAAAAGACAGCGTAGTTATGACAACCAGTCTACCCCGTGTTTCTCCGTGTGAAACGCACATGCGTGTGAACACGTACAGTAACAGACAGGATGAGTTTTGAACTTTTTCACTGAGTCTTAAAGGGCCAGAACTTTGTTTGTGGTATTTTTCAGCTCAACTGCATCTGTAGACTCTGATTTCTGCTGTTTTATACTGTAAGTTTCACCAGTGTGATTGTCATAGAGATAATAATTGTGTAAGTATTTTAAATTTAGCACATGACAGTCCTTTTTTTATTTGTTAATTTTAAGTCCAATTCAACACTTGAAAGCAAAATATAGTTGTAACAACTTTTAGCATGTCATAACCAATAAACAAAGTAAAAATACTCTTTTAAGCCTTCTCGGCTTAAAAACCGTCCATGCTTTTTTCTTTTTTTTTTTTGGCTGCTATCTCTAACCTTTAACAACACATAGCTTCAGCTTCTAGACATGCCACCACTAAAGATTAGTCTGAACAGATTTTATCTGAATAAACTCAAAGTAAAACCTGCTGTGTAAATATCTTGAACTGCAACATCCTCCACATTCTGTTTCTTGCCAACTTTCCTAATGAAATATCAGGAAACTTATTTCAGTTTCACAAGACATTTTTCATACATAACCGACTAAATATTGCCCCTACATTCTTCATATGCCATAGATGCTTTGCAGTAAATACTGATAAACTGTCGGGATTATAACGGCTATCTAAAAGTACTGGATAATTGTAACAATTGTTGGTGAGAAAGGAATATTATCTACATTTAATGTATTTTGAAAGCGTAATTAAATTACAGCGCTTCATTGTCCCAGCCTTGTATTCTGTCACAAGCTGTTCAAATCAAAACCTCTCGTATTGAATTTCATTGGCCATTTAAACGTTGTTTTACAGCCAGCCGTTACTGTTGCACACATTGTTGTGTCTGCTTTTGCATTTTCATTTCGCATGCCGAATCGCCGTCCAAAGCGCAACAATCATGATTCCCTGTGCCTGAGGGACCAATCTATCTAAATCTGCAATAACGCCGGCATGGCTGCCGTCTTAAAAGAGATCATTTGTCATTTTGTGTAACTGGAGAAGCACGTAGCCAGATGTTTATAGGCACAGAGTAGACACACAGAATAATGAATGACCAAGCCCCCTCACCAGAGCCTCTTCCCGGACAGATGGCATGTCTGAAGTCGAACCAAACAACATTCGGAGTCTTACTGGCAGCCAGGATTTCACCTCTGTGTTCTGCTGCCCACCCTGCTGTGAAAACTCTTTTTTTTTTTTTTTTACATTATACTGTGCCTTGAAACTAGCAAGCAGTCGCAAATATCACATTAGTACGTCTTTATGTAAAAGAAACAGCCCGGTATTTCTTATGTTTCCTGCTGTTTGCACTCCGGATCAGCTGATGTGTGGCTCTCCAGTGAGACTCGGGCTGATTTGGTGGCAGCCTGGGCTCTTTAAGCGATGCCAAGACGTTCGGCGCTCGGACAGATGGCGCTCGCTTGCGCTGTGTTGAGCTGTAAGGTTCCAGTTTCAAAAATGACAAACAGAAATGCGCAACTTATGCAAATTCTCCTACCAGCTTAGCCAATAGTGACTTCAGACAGACAATAAAGGCCTATTTATTTTTATAGGCATCAACTTCAGCCTCATTTTGCAATTCAGCCATTCAAGGGCTGGAGCCAGAAGTGCAAGTGCTAAAAAAGAAAACTGGGAGAAGGCTAAAAACGAAATAAATTCCCCACAAAGCACTGTAAACACATCACATAGGTGTCCTTGAAGTGTTAGACAAATTAAAACACATTTTTCTTGATCCAGATTACAGTTGCCTAGAGTTAAATAGCTGCACTGTCTGGAGATTATGTAGATTTTAAGTAAATGTTTCTAAGATCATATGAAAGATTTAAGGGATAGACAGTAAGAGCATCAGTTAGATGTGCTTTTTCAGGCAGGTGCTTCTGTCTTGTCATGGCGCAGGCTTCTACCCCAAGGCATGATGGGACACACTTCATGCTTGGGGTCGCTTATATTCTGTCACGGTGGAAAGAAATCAGACACCTGGTGCTTTACTCCCAGTGAAGCCATAAGATCAGGGAACTAACTGAAACGGCTACAGGCTAAATCATCGGTACTGGCATCGGGCCATGCGGTACGCTACATCTTCACCTTTGTTGCCCATGTTGTTGACCCGGTTCTGTTGGTGCGGAACCACCTCCCTTCGTCTCCCGAGCTTATGTTTCAAATAATTTGCAACAGAGATATTCTAGTTGACTGTTGTTGATTTTTTTTTTTTTGATTTTTTTTTTGCTTAAATGTTTCTGGAGATGAATGCATTTGAGAAGCTTTACTGAAAACGGTGCACAGTCAAATAATAGTTAAATACTTTCCACTTTTGAGTTGGCTCAAACAAACTGGGTTTATGGTGTAACACAGCAAAATCAAATAAGCTGAGGAGTCGAACGCTACTTGATTTTGATAGGAGTGTAGTAACGCTCAAAAATGATGGTTTGATTGACGGTGGGGATTAAGCCCAAAGGTGCATCTCCTATACCATTTCATGAACACTTCTAGAATGAACTGTTGATACAAAGCAGGTCTGATTCATCTGACAATATAAGCTTGATGTCGCAGTTGACATCAAGACATTTTAATTCTGTTATTGTCCAGTACTGTTCAATTGCAGCCTGTTTCTGCTACTATAGACCAACTTCTTCAATCTATTATGTGACTGTGTACCACATGCTTTGATTGTGGTGACCGGTATTTGATTTGCAAATGCCTTTTTTGTCTTCCTGAACTAGTCTGTCCAATCTTCTCTGACACCAACAAACCCCAATTTGATCCTACCTTCACACTACATTGGATATTTTCTCCTTCTTTTTTTTTTTTTACACCATTATGCTTGCACAGGAAATCCCTGTAAGTCAACAGTTTCTGAAGTACTCAACAAGCCTGACTGGCAACAACACTCAATGCCGCCTTCAAAGTTAATTACGCTGCATTCCTTCCTTATTCTGATGCGCTGTTTGAACAGCAGCCAGTTGTCTTCATTAGGATTAGTCATAACAGATCAATAGGTCTTCATCTGCAGCTGCTATTTGTTAAAAAAAAGTGATATTTTTAAGTTTGCAACAGAGATGCATTAGCCTTACATAACCTCATAGAAGCACCTTTAAAGCTCACTATGTGGCGTAGATCAAAACCTTTTTTGCTCATCGTGTTTACATATTAGGTCAGCTTTGCTTGGTTTTCCTGCCATTTCCCAGCTTTTCTCTTGTGTCGCATTTCATCTTTGAGTCTGCCTCCCGCAGCCCTCCCCGCCTTTCCCTCCCTCCTGCACTCTGATGATGAAGCGCTTTTAGATTTGCTCCTTAATAATGCATGTTTCCGAACCTCGCTTGCTCTTCATTTTTTATGTTTGTTCCTCCTCTACCCTTTTCTGTCCATCTCAAGCTAAGTCTTTCTCCCACGATCCCGGCAATTGCCTCTAGCTGCAGTTTTCTGATGTCTCTGTGTGCTTCTGTCTCTATTCATTAGGATCTCACACTTTTTTTTTTTCCCCCTCACCCCACTCTTCTCCCTTATCCTTATCTTTGTCCTCTCTTGTTTCGGCTCGGCTTGCTTCAGTTCTGCTCAGATAAGATCAATGCAGTCCAAGTTCAAAGCAGATCAGTCGAGAGCACAGAGCTTAATCGGTTCTGGCTGTTGTAATTCAGATCATTCGGATCTGTTGCTAACACATGCTGTAAACCTTTACCAGGAAGATGAACCAATAAAAATGTTATTTGAGTTCTATTTTACTTTTTTGTTTGTTTTTTGAAAGATGATTCAGTCTCATCAGCTCAAGTTTTAAAGCTCCACGTCCAACTGAGCACGTTTTTTTTTTTTATTATTATTATTATTTTTTTTGTATCTTTTTGCTAATGTGAGATGAATGAAGGGTCCCTCTGGAGATTATGATAATGCATTTGTGGTCACGAAGGGCAGCCTCTTTGTTGGAGGTGGAGGGGGCATTATGCATGTGCGTGTGTTCGGTTTGGGTGGATTTTATGTTAGTATTCGCTCTGACGGAGGTAGAAATAATAAAAGTGACAGAGGGACATTGTGGTTGATTAAAGGCCATGTATTCAGCAAGATATAGTAATTTACTGAGTATTCTCTGGGGAGGGAGGGAGATGCGAACATATTATTCAGCAGCTTCTGGTCAAGAGAAGGTGAAAGAATTAATCTGTTTGCTTTGATGACTAGTTTTAATCCATTTTTCTATTATTATGTTGATTGGCTATCTTAAATTCTATCAGAAAATGTGTAAATAATAATATAAATGGTACCATGTAGACAACTCTGTGAAGAAAGTCAGATGTTGTTTATTGGTACCTGTTAAAAAGTGCTGGCTCATTTTTTTTTCATTTAGCCTTTTCCTGCCTTTCAATTTAAATATATATGCTGCCGTCCCCATTAGATTGTTGCATGATGGCGCACAAAGCTACCATTCCAAAAACAGTGTGGCCATCTTGGATCACTGTGCGAAATCTGCATCACGGATAAAAACGTGAAACGGTCCTCCCCTTGTGCTTGTTCTCTGTCTCTCTCAGTGGCGCATAAAAGAAGAGAAAACAGCAACTCATTTTCCATTGTTCGCATTAAAATGGCTTCCAGTAGATCTGGTTTGTTCATGAATGTCATAACTCCAATAAAAAAAAAAAATTAAAAAAAAATCCATCCTCAATATTTATAACCTGGCTCTGAAGGACGAATCCTTAACCTAGAAGGAGTTCTGGATACTTATCAGAGTCAAGATTTATTGGTACCTCCCTTGTTATATATTTTTTTCAGTGTAATTTTGTTTCTTAGAGCCTCATTAATGTCTTTTCAACCAACAGATTTTTTTATTTATATATATTTTTTTACTGGGGCTAAAAAAAACAAGTCTCACTACATCTTTCTTCATCTGTGTTTGCAGGCCTGACACAACATTACAGCAAACTGCTGGGATTAACTCCAAACAGGTGAGACAAAGATCACTGTCTACTATTTTTGGTTAGTTGACTAGAGATACATAAAAGCAACTCGGGTTCATTTGTCCCGAGGGATGTGTGACGTTTTGAGACGTTCTGGTTGTATCAATCTACTGGATATGCTGTTTTAGATATCCAGTCAAGTCATAGTAGCGTTAGTGCCATACCTTCTTACATATATTTTCTTTTTTTTATTGGTGCTCTGTTTTGTTTGGCATCTTTATGATGATTGTATTTCACTGTGAAAGCGTACAGTCTGTTGACATTAGATTATTGTAGCATCTGTTTCTGAATGGTTGAGCTTAGAGTTAGAAAGGTGCAGATCTCATGAAGACCTTCTGGCAGCTGTACTGCTTTTTTATTTTTATTTTTTGAAGTTGCTGTATTTCAAATACAGAAGTTCAGCTGGAAAGTGCTGAGTAGTGATTTATAGCATCTGCAATTTTACCTCTGCAAACTGCAGAAGGTGACTTAGAAAAAAGAAAGAAAGAAAAACCACTCACAAAATAAAGGTGAACAAACTTCTTTTTTGTGAAGGGGAAAAAAAAAAGTTTGACAGAATTTATTATAGACGTTATTATTTATTTTTTTTTAGACTGGTAATAAGTATTAGCTTTTCGGAATGCAGTCGAAGTAAGACCAGCCGAAAGCTTTCGCTTCTATTAAACGACATGGATGCAAAACATAAATTTGCCTGAGAGGTGAGGGAACACGAGCACGTGTTTGAACACAGTTTGAATATGACTGGAAAAAATCCGAGCCGCATGTCCTGGTGTCACCTGCTGCTCTCCTGCTGCTGACCACGCTGCACACACTCATTTCACAAACGCACATCACAACAATCCAATATCCATTAGTTTCAAGTTCTCTCTAACAATACCTTGGTAAGACATGCTGAATGGAAACGCATATAAAATCGTATGCTGCATCGACCGTGTGTAAACCCCATTAAACCAGTCTGCCGGCAGGGAGCAATAGTTTAGTAAGTCGAGCATGCTGGACGACAGTATTGCATAACACGCCATTGTTACGTTTCCATGTTTAATTACCATCGTTGTTTTTCTGAACAGTCTCATGAGGACACTCGCTCGTACTGAGCCACAACTTACACACTTCTGTATTTTCACAGGAGTTTGTTCTAGTGCGTAGAAGTCACAGAGAAGTGGTTCGCTTTCAGGTATCGCTCGGAGTGATGGCGAATCTCTGTTCTGTGGAGCCCCAGCTTTCTCTTTCTCTTTCTCTCTCCTCCTCTTTATGAGTAATCCTGATGAACAGATGGATGGAAGAGGCAAAAAGAAAACAAATGGCCATGCCAGCTTGTTACACTGCCATAACACCGTCAATTAGAAACCTCCCCCCTTGCACCTTCTGCCCCCACTTTCCCATCATGCCCTTTTCACTCCTGTTAGCGCTTTAGCTTCCTCTCTAGGCCTCGTATTTGGCCTTCCCAGTTCTGTATCCGTCGTTACACTTGGGCGCTAATGAAAATGCCACTGTCAGCCAGATAGTTCATTTGTTTGTGCCACTAATACAACAAGAAAACATGCATGAAATATTGGTGTTCAACAACCATAAAATCTCTCGACGCTGTTGCTGTGAAAGACGAGCAGGTCCGAATCCTGAGAACTGCACACAGTAAATCGTGTTGCGGTGCAGCCCCAAGTCACACAGCAAGGCCACGTGTATCATGGCTCATCGATGCCTTTTCGCTTTGCAGTAGCACCCAGGAATACCAATGAGAGTTGGCTTGTTTACAGGCCCAGAAGGATTTACAGCATGTGTCCATAGTCGTGCTGCGTTGAAATGAAACCCGTATGGATTTTAGAGCTTGCAATCTAATGTGCAAGCTCTTTATACGCTTCTTTTCAACAGCGCAGTTCACATACGTTCACCTGGGAACTACAAAACCAAACCAAAGTCTACATCAGATTTTCAGAGTGTGGGATGATGCCCAAGAAAATTTACAGTGAAGGGCCGGTCCTTCTGGGATTTTCTAAACTAATGCTTTGAATTTATAATCAATTAAAAATAAATGCAGTGAAGAGGCTCTTCAACTTTTGACTGTCAATTGTCCATTGTTTTCATTCTGATTTTACACAACACTACTTTATTTCCCAAGATTACAGTGCACAGACTACCATTTTATAAAGAAATGTATTATTTAAAATGTAGCGGTTAAATGATTTATGTAAATTTTATCTTATTTTGCTCGTGTTATGTTCAGTTTCCCAGGGTTCAGTGCTCGGACCAGTAGTTTTTAGTGTAAAACACACTCCCTTTGGGTGTTATTTTTTAGGAAACATTAGGACATAATGATTGTAATTATTTACTTTGAAGTAAAAAAAAAAAAAAAGTAATTTAACCCCCCCCAAAATTTATTGTGGTACTTTTCTCAGATCCGATTTTTCCCTGAAAGGAAAAAATAACACAGTGAAAAATACTTTTTTTTTTTTTTTTTTTTTTTTTTTTTTGCATCTCACTTCTGCTCAGTATTTCACATGACTTAGCAAACGACAACAACCAGTGATGGACGGAGCCAGCCTCCACACTGACTCTGCCTGCAAATTTGTGAAGAGATGACTTTAGACAGGCGAGGCGCACATTCAGAGCTGAACACACTCGCATGTGCCCACTGGCACATCCGCAGTCGGGCCTCAGGCGGCAAACAAACAGATTTCTGCTGCTCGCTGAATGTGTGCAATTGTCTGAATATCACACTGTAACTGGACGTCGGATGAAGACGGTGCATTATACGTGAATACGGCGCCTTACAAAAATGTTAATTTTTTTTTTTTTTTATGTTACATCATCATAGTGGGATTCTATGTGAAAGACAAACACAAATCAAGTTGTCCAGTGGGGGGAAAAAGTGATATATACTCAAATCAGCCCCATTTGCTGTGATACCTCTAAATCAAAGAGTAGTTAACGGAATTAAAAGTAAAAAAAAAACAGCTTCCATATTGGACATAAACAATGCAACACTCAGTGGCCATCTGTGGCATTATTCTCAGGAAACCTTTTCCAAGACTTTGTCCCATGCATTCATACCTCTATGGTGCCGGTATCATGGCTCATCAGTCGTCCCAGTTGTATTACGGCAACCAAGATGCTCTGCATGTGGTGTTGGCTAAATCATGCAGAAGACTTGAATTGGAAAAACTCTTACATAAATCATGTCATCATTCTAAAGAGGGCTTTTAGAAATTCTGACAGGCAGTGGGGAACACTGTCCTCTTCCCTGCCTTGCCTTGCTCTGTCAAAATGGCACCAATGGCAGCTGTAGAAGCTGCACACAGATTCACAGAAGATTGACTTTTAAACTCATTGTTGGTATCGCCAAGGAAAGAAAAAGTCCTACGTTTTTGTTTTCTGCTTGATTCCTAATCAGTCTGTTGGATTTAGCTTTAATCGTCAGGGTGCTGTGGTATGCATACATGCAAAAACACGATCATATTATTTTCAAACATATATTTCTGTCTCTCAACCAGCTGCTGTCCATGTCCACTTGATGGGTGCTTAACTGTTTAAACCTTAATGCCTTCGCCGGTCAATATTGCCCCCAAGTTGGCATTTGGCCACATTTAGCGTTTGGACGCCCTAGAGAGAGATCGACAGACATCTTGCTGTTTGCTTCTTTTAAAAGCTTGCGAGGGCAAAAATGAAGCCACACTCAGACTTTACTAATAAAAGGACATGAAGTGCTGTGGAAAGGTTTTTGCTCCCCTTACTAATGTATACGTCTTATTTTATGTGTACTTTACTCCGTTTAAGTTAAAGGTAACATAATTTATTCTTTTTCAATTGTAGTCAACCTTACACTATTGCCATTATGTCTCTTAAAATCTGCAGTTTCTTTTCTTTTTTCTTTTTATAAATGAAATGATGTGCCATGGCTTATTACAGGCATTAGATACTAAGTATATATGATGGAGTTGTGGCCTCTTATGTTATTGCCCAGAGGTGTCACTTTGTACCCTGGGACACCCCTGCCATTTCAGCATTATTGCGGTGGTAAACAACGCAGAAGGACAAAAGCCCTCATGGGTCAGCGTCAGAGGAGCGGGTGGGGGCCGTCATGGCATGGGGGCATGCTGACCATCAGCACATCACAAAGCCTCAGAGAAAAGCAGGCACCGGGGAGGATTTCTGTGGATGCTGCTGGAAAAACTGACCCGAAAAAACCAAGGTCCTNGTGTGTGTGTGTGTGTGTGTGTGTGTGTGTGTGTGTTTCCACATGTAAAAGAAGCTGAGATAGTTTGTTTTGATTAGGTGGCTCAGTGTGATCTGGTTGTGGAGCTGTGGGCGACAAAGGGACCTGCCAGTTATGTCAGTCTTTCGGTTTTTTTTTTTTGGTTTTTTTTTGGGAAGAGATGATGTTGATGTAGTAAAAACTCTTCCTACATAATATCCAACAACGGTGATGGCTTTAGATGAAGTCAGCAGATGAATCCTTTTGGTAAACAATTGAAACTACTGGCTCAGGGCAAAAAAAATAAACAAACAAGATAGCACTTATAAGTCACAGGAGTCTTTTAGATTTAAGTATCTTTGACTTATTTGTTTTTGCAAAAAACATAGAAGTGTACCCACTTCATCCTTAGTGTCACACACCAGCTTTGGGACAGTAAGAAATCCTGAAATTGCATCTTAAATCCATAAAACGGATTTGAAATGAACTCTTCCAGACGTTTATAATCTGTGTAGTTGCCATAATAAATATTAAATATTGGTTTTCTCTTGATATTTGCAGTGCATTGTTTTATTTTATTCAAGGCAAAGAATGACTCGCCTTTGATAACAGCTGTTGCCAGATTTCAGCAGTGAAAACCAAATTTAAAAAAAAATTGCTTAGGCATAGATCGCTTTGTGTACAGAGCAGAGATAAAGCAAAATCAATAATGTCGTTGATCCCATTCTCACTTATTATGCAAGAAATGTTATTCTAGAAACTAGTGGGAGCTTGTCATAAATAATCAAATGGTATTTGGAAAAAGTAAAGGATCTAATTAATGGTCCCTGAGGTATATCTTTGAAGAAGTGATAAATCGTGTTGGCACCTTAAATCACCACTGATATTTATAAAAACAGCAAATATATATATATTTTAAAGTTAAAATTCTTCTTTCAGGCATTCATAAATCTATCCCTATTTATAGTTTTCATTTCACCTAGTTATATTGTTTTGGTTTAGCCTCTTGCTGTGACTGTGATTTCTTAAATAAATGCTGTTTGGTGGGGAGTTTCTCAGACACTACAGGAGTAGCTGATGGATTGTGCTTTTTGTGGTTCAGAGTGTATTTGAAGAAGGAAAAAAGAAAAGAATATATTCAAATTCTGTCTTTGAGAGATCAGCTCCATGCATGTTCTGAGCTGATAATAGCACATGCCTTTTGGTCCAGTCCTGCTGAACAGAGTCTGAGTCAGTACATTGTCACATAAATATCTGTGTCACTGTGATTTAACGTGACTCCAAATAATTGTTTTTCATCCCTCCCTGCAATCCTCTTCCTGCCTCCCTTTTTTCTCCTCCCTCATCTGTCAGATCAGGCTGTGATCTTTCAGTGTCTGTTAGTGACCGAGGGCTGAGGAGGAGTGACCAACATAGGAGCTTGCTTTTAGGCTTTACAAACTGAGGGGCATGCAAAGTCCTGAGTTCACGGTAGCAAGTCTGACGGCTTTAAGAGACGTTGCTTGTTTTGATCTCGGAACACTTTGGCAAGAACGAAGAGAGTACTGGTCCAACATATTACCTAATTATTGCTACCGTCCTTTAAATGATTGAAACTTCAGTTGAGATTTGCAGGTTTGCCTGACGTCACCGCTTAAGGAACATACCAACTTATGTCAGTGTAAACAAGCCAGAAGAACCTTGTGAACAAGAACGAGCCTCTATTTGTACTATTTTTAGCTCTGCTGAGTAACTTCACTTCAGTTAGAGATATACATATTTTACTACAACCTCTTGAGGGGCGATAAGGGTTTCTTCTGCTCAAATAAGGAGCTGAGAAAAAGAACCAAAGCAGCTCTCTCTACTCTCTGTATTACTTTGAAATAAGCTTTGCTGCTCATTATGTAAACTTTTTTTTTCACCTGCTGTGTGTTTGGCACAAGTGTCTGTATGAGAGTATTATGGTCTTTGTTGGCACATCCAACATACAGCCAGTGTTGGCACAAAAATCTGGGCAGTATGTGAATATCTGCAGAGACCTCCCAGCATACTTTAGTGGGAAGGTACAAATGACTTAAAGGGAGAGCTTCATGGTTTTTCTGACCTCAGAGTTGGTAAAAGGATAAAGGATGATGACCGATGACCTCCCCCCCAGACCCCCTCCCGCTGAAGTCATCCCACTGATTCGCTGAGTCAGCTGTTATTATCATATCTGCTTTCCCCCTTGCAGCCGCTAAGAAAACGTTCATCCAGGAATTCATTTGCTCTTTTTACGGTTAGGATGAATGTTGTGCAGGTTTGTGTAATTGTGCCGTTCTGTGAATAATACACCTGCCAAAGCAATGTCTTCCACCGCACTACGCAGCACAGCCTTCACGGTTCTACCCTTTAACTCTGAAAAGTTCACTCAGCAGGCTCCATAAACACATTAATATTCTCAATTCTGCAAGTGAAGGAATGTTGTTTTTGTAAGAGGGTAAAAAGTTCATGTTTGCTATATTTATACATCCAGACGTACTGTAGATGAACATTGCTTTGCAAAACTATATAACATCTCAAACTGTTTTGCATTTTGTGAGGTTACGCTGACAAATTTTCATGTATTTTATTAGTATTTTTTGGTAGCACAATGCTGTGGGCTTGTTTTTCTTTAACAGAGACAGTCACAGCTGGTCAGTTATTTATGTTGAGATGAATTGAGCTAAATATAGATCTAAATACATGGCAGCACTTGAAGGGAAAAAAAATGCACAAGCAACTTGAGATTGGTGTGGAGGCTCACCTTCCAGAGAGAAAATAATCCCAAACATTTCAGAGCTACAAAACATAGTTTGTAATCAAAGCAAATTCATTTGTTGATTGTTAGAATCCTCCAATCAAAGCTCAGAACTACGTCCTATTGAGAATGAGTGCTATTGGATGATTGTTTACACATTTTGTCTTTTGAAACCGCCAAATTTTGAATTCATTTTATATTTCGGAGGGCTTATTTAAAAAAAAAAAAAGTATTACATTTCTTATACTCTTGTTTTGTTGTTGTTGGTGGTGGTGTGTTGCAAAGCTCAGCAGAGCTCAGTATAACTGCTGCTGATGTTGCAGAACCGTGTCTGCTGCAGCTGCATG
This sequence comes from Poecilia formosa, assembly GCF_000485575.1. NCBI lineage: Eukaryota > Metazoa > Chordata > Actinopteri > Cyprinodontiformes > Poeciliidae > Poecilia > Poecilia formosa. Next base: position 3,957,879 of record NW_006799948.1, read on the forward strand.
GAGCGTTACTGTAATTAATCTGAGCATAAGATGCAACATTTATGTAATCATATTGCAATGTATTTTTTATTTATTTATTTATTTATTTTTTTTACAAAGAGATTAAGAGCTTTGGCATGCACGAACTGCCTGTAATGTATTCAGTGATGTTACCCTCTTTATGCCTGCTTTTCATCCCCCCGGTGAGTGTAATACTCAATAGGACGTGTCAGCGTAATTAGCTGTGTCCTGGGGTTGTGTTAGCTCACACTCACTGCCTAGCTTCAGTGGGATAAAACCTCTGTGTGTATTCATAACCTCTCTCTCTCTCTCTCTCTCTGTACCTCTGCCCTACAGAGCAGTAACTGACCTGGGTTTAATCATGTGTTATGATCATTTCACCTTCAGATGCCTTTGAAGGCTTCAGTGTCCTGAGCCCCTATTATATTCTGATTGCATGAATGAATTGCCTTCCTCAGTTTGTCTACTATATTACCCTAACACCACCTTTACACTCACACAATCTCATCCATTTTATTACTGATTCCATATATATTTATATTTGATTTTGTGCTTTTTAAGGTTCATTTAGAGAGTCATTTGTTTATCAGAGAAAATGGCAAGACCTCGTCTTTGGCATTCTGTGTCTGAGGATTTAGGCGTAGATTGCTCGGCTTATACACTGTTTTTGGTCTCTCCTTTTGAAGGTTAATGTGAGAACACTACATCACTGACATTGAGCTGTGCTTTCAGAGCTCCTTGAAGTTCGTATCCCACAGCTTCCGGTGCCACGACACTGGGAGTAATGCAACTGTGCCTCTCTGCAACATTTGCAGTTCTGGACCTCTCCCTGTGGTGCCGATATACATGCAAAAAAAAAAAAAAACTTTTAGTACAAGACTAATGAAGAACAAAATCCTCTTTAGAAAAGTTGATGTTGCCTCTTTGTCTTCAGTTTACACCTCCCGACTACATCTGCACTCTAAACGAAACCATCTGCTCCAGTGTTTATGGCAGGCTACGCATGGGGCAGTTAACTGTTAGTCTGATTAATGGGGGTCTTTGAGACAGGGTGCAGGATGATACTTAGTATTGTAAAGAGTCCATTACTCTTGTCCAGATGGTAGGCGCTGAACTCTTGAGTATGTGACGCTCGCTGGCAGTCATGGTCTGCGTTTGGCAACTGGATGCTTTACAACAGATATGCTCTGATGTACCCATTTGTTCCATCATTGGGCAGCCGTGACATTCTTACAACCCACATGCCAGGCAATTGCATTACACTGACCAACGGTCTGCAGGCATGCACATGACTGATGATGCCTTTTAATGCTCCCTGATGCAAATGCTAAATGTGCTGGCTTCTTGAAAATCAGACCAAGGAAATGTCCTTCGCTTATCTGCTAAATGATTTCCAACGTGGACAATTTTTTGGCTCTTTTTTTTTTTAGCTAGTGAGGAAAATATCTGTGATACAGAAAGAGTAAAAGAGGTCTGTCTCAGTTTGATTATGTATACTGCCAGGTTGCAAGAGAGCATGAATCGGAAGTAGAAATAGAAGAGGAACATGGGAATTATGGTAAATTTCTACATTTTCATCTTTGATTCTCAGTCGATAAATAAAATAGCCTATCTGATAGAGTGAATATTGATCACACATTTTAACATGCCTATTGAATTAGGAGGATTAAAGCCTGTAGTCATTTTGCATAGTTTGTGAACCGCAAGCAATAGTGAATAAAGTTGAAGCAAATTGCATAAAATATTTTCCCCATGGTTCAGTTTACCAGATAAATGCTAGCATGATTATGCTACGTTTGTGACGCATCAGCTCATACCCTTTGGTGATCCTCTACCCGGTAGAAACTTTGCGGATCTCCACTCGTGTAATTCCAAGAATCTGACACGCTTCCCAGGGTGGTTCTGGTAATGTGGAGTTTTTTGTGCATGCATGTGCCAGTATGCATGCAGCTGTATCTGGAGCAGCATTGTTTGTTTGCTTGTTTGTTTTTTTTCCGGCTGAATGTTTGTCCATGTCTTGTCTAAGGATGTTGTGCTAGGGATATCTCAGCTGTGCACATTGTATGCAAAACGAATCAACCTGGATTATACAAAAAGCCCCAAAAAACTCTGACGTAGCTCAAGTGACTGTTTCTCAATTCGTTGGATAATGGGGACGGGGACAGACCCATTGTCAGGGTTGTTTAGGAAAGCGAATCCTGAATCAAGTTTGTTTTGACAGCTCCTTCTGCCAGTGTCTGTACACTGGCAGAATTATTGGATAACCGAAAGACTGGCCAGATGAAAGTGCTTGTCTTATAGCGTGTCACGTTGGAATTTAGCAACAAAAAAAAAAAGTCGTAAATGAATTATATTAATATTAGAGAGTAAATGTTTATAGATGTTTTAACATCAGCCTGTGTTCATAGAAGCACTGTTTAGACTCTACCAAAGCACACCGGAATCCTTTTATATTAAAACTCTGTTATTTTTTGGCCATGTGTTATGTTATGTGCAAACCACATATTCATTGTATTTCTATTCACTGTTGTGATCCGTTTCTCTGTGTAGTTATTTTGAGATTTTCTGTGTTTAGTCCTGTTTCCCTGTGAGTCTCTGTCCTGTCCTCCCTGTTGATTGATCCCAGCTGTGTCTAGTTTCCTGATTACCCCGTGTGTATTTAAGTCCACCTGTTGTCTCTGTCTCTTGTCGGGTTTTGTGTTGGTATAGCTCTCATTTTCAGTCTTCAGTTTTGTCAGTTGCTACGGTATTTAGCTGTGTGCTATCTTTCTGCCGTGCTGCCTGATCTGGACTGTTTTGAGCATCTTCATTAAATTCATCATTTTCTTCTACAACCTGGGTCTTTGCGTCCATCCTCACCACCTCTCACTCACCGCAGATGACGATTTATAATTGCTTTATAAATATTAGAATAATCCTCTTAGTGTCTTATTTTGCATTCTTTTCAACAGTAGAAAGGATCAATTCAAACTGTAGATCAGTGGTTCCCAAACATCCCAAACAGGGACACACACAGACGTGTGTGTCCCTGTCGCTAATGTTTTTTGAGGGGGGGGGGGGGTGCAAAATGAATGTACGTAGCTGCAGCGTTTTGCTGGTTTGCTGCCATGATTCCAACACACATGAGTAGCTCTGCACAGCAGCAGCAGGTCTCCTTCACAGGTGTAAACCCAGCGCCAGGGTTGTAGCGTTCATGTTGCGTTTAAAGGCGGCTCGGAAAAACAGGTTTCAACACGTTAACAACGGATTAAACAGTTTTAACTGCGGATAAAAGTGACAGAGGACACAGATGTCGGAAATGTAGCCCCTACTGTATCAACTTGACACAGGAATAACAGAGAGTTGGCCATTCTAAGGTAAAAACGCAGCGCATACAGTGTTTTTTTTTTTTGTTGTTTTGTTTTTTGTTGTTTTGTTTTTTATTTTCATCCAGTCGGCTTCCCGCGCCGTCCTCCCCCGCCCCTGCAATGGCACGGCGCCAACTGTGGAGCGCTAGGGGGCGCGTCCCACAGTTTGGGAACCTCTGCTGTAGACTGTTTTAAGATTGAGTTGAGAGTGGTATGAGAGTCTTTACCAAAACTGATGCTGATGCTTTGAACTTTGCTTTTTAAAAATAAATAAATAAATAAATAAATAAATTAATTAATTAAAAAGCTGTTAAGTCATTTCTAATAATATAATTTAATGAACCAGAAGCAAGATGCACTGAACTCACTGCAGGAGTTGTAGATTGATGGTCTCCCGTGTTCAAGTACAGATCTCGATATTGGTATTGGATCAGATTATCGCCATCTCTATATTTACTGTATAGGGAAGTATTTTTCATACTGACTATACTTATGATGATGGAAATGACAATTATGCTCCAAAGAAATGTGGTAGCTGCATCAAAATGTTAATTTAAACTTCAGACCGTGAGTTGATATTACACTTTCTTTAATATATAAAAAGAAACAGAGAAAATATATGTTGAATAAAGTTCATCTTTTCAAATTTATGTTTTTCTACCTTTGTAGAGTCGATTCTTCTTCACCAGCTGGTCACTCTTCTGCTACTGTTAACCCTGGAGGGAAGATCATCACTCGGGGTCTGACTTACACAAACATGGACAAGAAACAAAAATGGACTCCAGGTCTTGAAGCTGTATTATTGATATTGCTGGGTCACATGACTGCAGGGCTTGAAGTTCCTCTTGATCGTAAGTATCACTCACAATAATATATAATTTGCAACCGATGCGGCGTGGTGTTTCTCTTCTGTAAACTGATATTCAGTGTTTGTGAAAAGCCTCTTCTTGCATTTGTTCCACCTTCTTCCACCAAAAATGCAAGCTAAACGTGGGAAAGCTGATTACGCTGGCTCTATCAAACTCTTAAAAAAAAAAAAAAAAAAAATGTCTTTCAAATTAATCTGCTGCTTGTTCCTTGCGAGACATCCGAAGAAACTCTAACACCTCTCCTCAATATTCTATTACCGTTGAATGGCATGTCATGGGGGACAAAAAGCTAAAGTGCTGGAAGGATGTAAGTTGCCTAAAAAAATAGCCTTGGCTTGTTGTGTGGAGTTTTTGCCTTTCAAATGTATTGATTTCCTCTTTGTGTGGCTTGGGTAACAATGTGCACGGAGTGTTTTGTTTTGTTTTGTTTGTTTGCCTTTTCGCCCAACCCCATAACTCTACTGAGCACCTTGCTTGGCTTTGGAGTGTTGCTTGAAGTATAATTTCGAAGTTAAACAATGGTAAGTCATTTACTCAGGAGAGAGATTGCTGCTTATGTCCTTGTTTGCTCCACAAATCTTGTTGAGTGTGGCTAAGCATGCGTGTTGCTTGAATCGTTCATCTCCTCATTTATGCAAAGTATCTCTACATTGAATTCAGTGCTGACGTGTGTCTGAAATACTCTTCTACGGATGTCTCGCCAGTGCCCCAACCCCCCACCATAACTCTGCAGTCCCCGAAGGATTATATCTTTGATCCACGGGAGAACATCGTCATTCACTGCGAGGCCAAAGGGAAGCCTCATCCCAGGTGAGACGGTAACTCCAAAACACTTATTGAATGATTTCATGCCGCCGCCGTGCTCGCCCCCTGCTAAATTACAGCCACTGCTTCCGAGGGCAACTTAACCTGGAGGCAAGGGGAGAAGATAAATTGCCATAGCAACCGTCGTCTTGGAGATCAGGCGGTTAAGAAACACACCCGGAAGAGTGGATTAGCAGCTGCTCTGATTTTGCCACCAGTCGTTGGATCAAATACGTTACAATCAGGGCAAATTGAATCAAAGACTTTAACGAATTTGAAACATGACAAATCACATCAATATTTTATTAATTTGCCAATGCACGGCTGTCCACCTAAACTTGACAGATTGGGCAGGGAGAGCATAAATTAGAAGCAGACATCCGCAACTTATGCGGGAGTATCTGTTGACAGAACGTTTGTTTAACATGGAATCAACCAATTGGGGCATTATGGAAGACTGGCAAGGAAAAACAAATCAATTGTCAAAAATGCTAGAAGAAATCCCCTTTTAAAGTTGGTTACAAACTTTGTAGGGAACACAGCGAGATTATATGAAGATGAGTCCAAAACTGAACTTTTCACTCAAAATATAAAACCTCTGTTTGTGAGGCAGAACACTATTACTGCAGCACAACAATCCTCACGCTCAAACATGGTTCTTGAAGCATCATAACGTAGGAAAGTTGTTCTTCAGCAGGGTCAGGGAAGCTGGTCAGAGTGTATTTGTGTATTTGAAGATGGATGAAAATGATCTGAGATTCTGCATGAATAAGACTTTTATTGTAACACTGGTGAGCAATAAAACCATTTATTTTTATACAATTAAAATTAAGATGTTTGGACAAAAATTATTTGTTCTTCACAAAGCGCCAAAGCTGACGTCAAAACATTAGTCGTTTTATGTATTTCAGAAATGGCCTGCAGTATTTCTTTCTTTTTTTTTTCTTTTTTTTTTGCTTCTATTCCTTCTAAGCTACATTATTTACTCTTGTCATCTGTAGCTTTTCATGGACAAGGAACGGCACCAACTTTGATGTGGAGAAGGACTCCAAAGTCCTGATGAAGCCCGGTTCAGGAACGCTGGTCATTGATATCAGTGGAGAAAAGGCTGATGCCTACGAGGGAACATACCAGTGTACAGCTAGCAATGAGCACGGCAAAGCTCTGTCCAATACCATTATGATCAGGCAGTCAAGTAAGACACCTCAATAAATAATAGTCAGTTATTCCTAACTGTCTGTGTTTTTAAAACACCCTCGTTTGGTCATCGTGACTCGCAGGGTCCCCCTTGTGGTCAAAGGAGAAAAATGAAGTGATTTCGGTGCAGAAGGGGGTTTCTCTCGTGCTTCCGTGTCGACCCCCGGCAGGCCTGCCTCCTCCTGTCATTTTTTGGATGGATAACAGTGAGTCGCTTGAACGTAAACTTTGCTGCGCTCTTGTAAAAGAACACCGACTCATTAATCACACCCGGCATGCCGTTTCCCCCCCTCAGACTTCCAGAAGCTGCCGCTGAATAAGCGGGTGTCCCAGGCCCTGAACGGAGACCTGTACTTTTCCAACGTTCTCCCAGAAGACACCCGGAGCGATTACATCTGCTACGCTCGCTTTCCATACACGCAGACCATCCAGCAGAAGCAGCCCATCTCTGTCGTTGTGCTCAACAGTAAGTCCAGGCAGTGAACGTTTGTTTTGTCTGTGTAAGTCGAGATGTGGCTGCCACTGTTTGTGTAAAAGTTCAAAGGGTGAGGCTTCTTTTGCAAAGCGCTGCACATTCTCTCCAGGTAATCCTGGATGTATTTGATAATGCAGTGCACATCTTTCGGTGTCACAACGGTTCCAGCGCAACACTTAAAAAAATGTTATTGAAGGAGAAAGTAAACATCAACTTTATACTTCCTGGTATTGCCTGGTTATCATGTTTCTTTTGTCATATTCCAGTGGAAACAATGAATGAGACTTTGGCTGCTTATAGTATGACTGATTTCTATAGTGGTGAATGCTGTTGGTGTATTCCCAGTGTGAACCCTGCCTTGTGTTTTACCCCCTGGCATAAACATGCTCCTTTTAACTTGGCCTCAACACACTCCCTGTGTGGTTACATTAACACGCAACACAATTCTCTCCCGCTTCTCAAATTGAAGAGTATATTAAAGAATAAATACAGATGTATAAAACATGCGTCTTTCTTTTATTCTGGTACAATAAATTATTTTCTGTCCCATCTTATTACATTTAGAAAATAGTTTGACTGTTTGACTAATTGTCATAAATATCCCTTCCTGACTTCTCATCTCCACATACTAAGCTTCTCTTATAAATGTCATGGTGAGACCAACATCTAAGCTAGCTGCTGCTCTGGCTTGACTCTGATTCCCACCTGTTTCCTCATGTGATCAGGTAATCCAGAGGGGGAGCGTCGCCCCGGTTTCAAATTGCCAAGCGGCAGCACGAGCAACAAGATGGTTCTGAGAGGAGAGACTCTTGAACTGGAATGCATCGCTGAGGGATTGTAAGTTGGCTTTTTTTTTAAAAATACGTTTTGAACTTCTTCCAACATTTTGTCACATTAAAACCACTAAATTCAGCATGTTTTGTTGGGATTTTATATGATAAACCAACACAAAGTGGTGCATACAACACAAATTGCATAAAAAACAAAAACGGTCTCATGAAGTCGATCTTTGTGTTTTCTGCGACAGACCCACTCCTGATATTTCATGGCAGAAGGATGCAGGGAAGCTGCCGAGTGGCAGGGCGCTCTTTTCCAACTTCAACAAAACGCTGAAGATTTCCAACGTGAATGAAGACGATGCCGGCGAATACCGCTGCACGGCGACTAACAAGCTGGGCTCTGCGCATCACCTAATTAAAGTCGCCGTTAAAGGTCTGAAGATCGGCAAAGAATTTTATGTACTGTTGTCTCTTCATCAATTTTGAAATAAAAAAAAAAAGCATTTTGCTTGTCAGCTTCCTCTAACGTCATCATATAAACATATATAAAGACAAGCATATCTAAAGACTTGGAGTCATGTTCTCAGTAATCTCATTGTGCGTTTTTATTCTCCCTCCCCAGCTGCTCCTTTCTGGATCAGTGCTCCCAGGAACCTGATACTGGCTCCGAATGAGACCGGCATCCTAACCTGCCGTGTTAATGGAAATCCCAAGCCAAAAATTAATTGGTTTGTGAATGGACGTCCAATACAGGGTAAAAAAAAAAAAAACAAACCCAACAGACTATCTGTATCTGTTCACTGTAATAGACACTACGGTAAAACAAAATACAGGCAAATTCCATCAAATGCTGCATTGCAGTTACCTGAAGTGCCAGAAAACCGTGTGTCGGAATGACAAAAGTGTCTCCTTTTTTATTTTCCCTAGATGTTTATGAAGAAAATGGCCCAAAGATAGAGGAGGACACCGTGATTCTCAGCAACGTGCAGTCGGGAAGCAGTGCCGTCTTCCAGTGCAATGCGTCCAATGAGTTTGGTTACTTGATGGCTAATGCGTTTGTCAATGTGCTGGGTAAGCTTTAAAGTCATCTAGCCATTAGCGTACCTTCACATACGCAGACGTGCACGTGTGCGATGAAATCCAGCAACAATGTCTATCTGTGCACTCAACAGCTGAAGCACCAAGAGTTCTCACTCTGCCAAACCAAGTGTACCGAGTCATCATGAACCACCGGGCGCTGCTCGACTGCGCCTCCTTCGGCTCACCAATACCAACCATCGCATGGTAGGAGTTCGAAACCCAAACCAAGTTGGTCACTGTTCCATTTTGTCGTTTTCTTACTCTGGTCCCATCCGTAGACATTATTAACAGACTTGACAGACGTCTGCCACTACTTTTCTTCTGTTTCCAGAAACCACGATAACAAAAATGTCCTTTTCAATTTCTCAATACAGGTTTAAAGATGGTCAGACCAACATAAAGGACGGCGACTCCTATGTGATCCATGAGAACGGCACACTGGAAATCAACGTGGCCCAGCCTCTACACAGTGGGAAGTACACCTGCACCGCCACCAATAACCTAGGATTCAAAGAGAATGATGTCTTCCTGGAAGTTAAAGGTCAGTAAGAGATAGAAATATTGCTTTAATGGTTCTGCTTATAGTCACTGTTCTAGCTGTAAATATCGATTACCATTAACGCTGTGCACCAGAACCCACTCGCATCCTCACCCAGCCGACGTACAAGAAGGTGCAGAGAGGAATGAGTGCTCTGTTTGAGTGTAAAGTCAAACACGACAAGACCCTTATGCCCACCATGACATGGCTGAAAGACAACGGAGAGCTACCGGACGATCAGAGGTACAGCAGACCTTCAGATAAAAACACAACAGTAACGATAATGATACTAAAACATCTTCATCGGTGATACACCCAGGTTTGAGGTGGGCGATGAGAGTCTGATCATCAGAGATGTGACGGATGATGACGCAGGCACTTACACCTGCATCACAAACACCATTCTGGATCAGGACTCTGCGAGTGCTACACTGACTGTTGTTGGTGCGTTGACACATTTTTTGGCTTTAAACGTGTTATTCTCTGACGCATAAAACATGTAAATTTTTATTGCCTTTTCGCTATTCTACGTTAATTTGAAAAAAAAACATTGCAAACATTGACGATTGGTGATGGTGCACAACGTGACTGAGCACCCAGGGCAGCAGGGCCTTGAGGGTGACTCAAGCACCTGGGGAGGGGGGGAGAAGGTAGGTGGAGGGAAATCACACGTAATCTGATTTATTGCTGACATGTTTCAATTTGGACTGGATCATAGCCCAGGACTTCATTCAAGCAAGAACAATCACTTATTATAATCTACCTTTAGACTCCATGAATTCAAATGACTGTCCTCTTCTTTTATCTTTGCTGATTCTGTTATAACCTAATGCTTCAGTTGTGTTTTTTCCTGCCTTTTCTTGCATTTCAAAAATATCTTAATACTAACAGCTTATCTTCTTCTTTCACTTTCCTCTATTTTCCTTGCTATCAGAGGCAACTCCTCCTCCACCAGTTGTGTTAGGTAAACATAGAGCTTTCATTCAGTCCATCTGGTCCATTTTGTCATGTCCTGGATATACATTTTTGGCATTTTAGTTTCTTCTCCATGTCCACGGTTCTTCGATGAAACCGTTTTCACATTCTCTCTTGTCAGAACTGTGGGTGTGTGTATAAGCATCATTAATTGTTTTTTATTTTTTCTTTTTTTTTCTTTCATTCAGTTCAGCATTGAGGTTTAATGAGCTAAAAGTGGAAAAACCTGTGTGGGAGATATACAATTGCTGGAAAAAAAAACCCCTAATTTCACCAAAAACTTGGTAAACTTACGCAAACGTGTTAGTGATTCGCAAGTCATCATGAAGTGAATGTAGAAAAAAACAAAACAAAACATACATTCCACCAAAAGGCTCATGCTGAATTTTAACGATTTGCTTTTGTCATCATAAAGGTACATTAACTATGTCTTTTTAAACTCAAACATGTTTATAAAGACATGTTTTTAACAACAAAAAGCCTACCGGCGGGATGTCGAGTACTAGCTTTTACTCTGACCGGTCTTACAGAAAAGCCGGACCCTCCGACTGACCTGGAGCTCACCGACCAGATGGAGAGAAGTGTTCAGCTCACCTGGATCCCTGGAGATGAAAACAACAGTCCAATACAGAGTACGAAATATTGATTGGTTCATTCATTCATTTTTGCACTTTACTATTGTTCGGTGTCAGATTTGAACTGGTAACAAATGAAAAAACGTAAATTCCCGTGTGAACCTCTCTTTACACTGTTTCTTATGTTGCCACTTCTATAAAACATTTTTTTGCATGAGTCAAAACATGAAGAAATTTACTCATATTATGATACCCCAGGTTGTGATGATCTCACTGGACATGCTACACAGTATAAAATGCATAGTAAAGAGATGCTAACATGATTATTCCTCTGCCATCAAATTGCAGTGCAGAAACTCGGTAGTCAAATTGGCAGTTTAGAGTCAAGATCCTTACTTTTCCAATCTATATGGTCTCAGTAACATTGCCCATTTTTCTTTTCCAGACTTTTTGATTGAATACATGGATCTACTCCACCAGCCAGGAGTTTGGGTCAACCTCACAGAAGTTTCTGGTACCACCACCACGGCCCGGCTCCAGCTCTCTCCGTACGTCTACTACACGTTCAGAGTGCTGGCTCAAAATGACGTCGGCTACAGCGACCCCAGTGAGCCCTCTGCACAGTACAGGACCAACCCTTCAGGTAGCAAGGACTTTTCACAAATTACTTATCGAGTAGTTCATGTTTAAGGTTCCCAGATGTACAGAGTGAGCTGCGCGTTATCTGATTTTCCTCAGCTCCGGATGAAAATCCAACAAATGTGGAAGGAGCAGGAACCGAGTCTGACAACTTGGTCATCTCTTGGAAGGTTTGAAGGATTTGATTTTGTTTAGTTGGATTTAAAATCGTTTTCCTCAGCCTGTTAGTCAATAGACTCTTTTACATTTGTCTTGCGTAGCCCCTCACAGGATTTCAGTCAAACGGTCCGGGACTGCAGTACAAGGTGCAGTGGAGACAAAAGGACGTGGAAGACGACTGGACCTCGAAGAACGTTCTCAACGATTCCCAGCTCATTGTTTCTGGAACACCAACCTATGTGGCCTATGAAATAAAAGTTCAGGCCTTTAACAACTACGGCAACGCGCCTGAACCCACAGTTGTGATTGGATACTCGGGAGAAGACAGTGAGTGAATTTTCTGGATGTTTCCAATGAAGTAATTTTCTATGCTGATGACTAACACTGGTGTCTCTCCACTTGGCAGAGCCTTTGTCTGCTCCTGGTAGAGTCCAGGTCACTGTTCCCAACAGCACACTGGCAGAAGTTCAGTGGGAACCGGTATCAAACCCCTCTGTCCGAGGTGAACTTCAAGGATACAGGGTACTTTTTTTTTTCTTGGATCAATGTGCTTTGAAATCTTGACTTTAGTTACTCAAATAAGCCAGAACATTTGGTGGCCAGGCTTTAAAATAGCGCTTATGTCCTTGTGTCTTTTATCTAGGTGTACTACCGTCGGGTGCGAGGCCAGCAAGACCAAGAGGAAGAAGCAGACGAGCAGGAGCAAATTTTGACTTTCAGCGGTAACCGCAGTGAGGGAATGCTGCCAGGGCTTCAGCCTTACAGCGTCTACGACCTCTTCATCAAGGTGTTCAATAACAAAGGAGAAGGACCTCCCAGCCCCAAAAAGACGTTTGAAACCCCCGAAGGAGGTGTGTGTATATAAGGTCTAGCATTATCCTCTGAAAAGTTGGCTTTCATTCCAGAGATTTCTAGTACATAATAAATCCTGACTGTGACTTTACTTTGTATTTCAGTTCCAGATCTTCCTTCTTTTTTGAGTGTGACTGACCACGGTTTGGACACTCTTACGCTAAAGTGGGGCCCACCTTTGAGCAACAATGGACGCCTTACAGGATACACTCTCAAATACCACCCTGGTAGGGGTAACCAGACAACCTAATAACTCGTTTTCTCTTCTGCTTTTATGTAGTCGTTCATTTCCCATCACTGACTTCTTTCTGCTTCCTCAACAGTTAACACCACAAGTGAACTGGGACCAGTCAAGGAAGTGACCTTTCCAGCCAACGTGACCACCATCACACTGACCAGCCTGAACACAAGCGTGCTCTATAAGTTTTACTTGAAGGCTCGGACAAGAAAAGGCCCCGGCCCTGAAATCACAGAAGAGGCGTCTACAGCCATGGATACAGGTATGGCCTTGTGTGCTTTCGGTTTTTATCTTGAGGTGATTCACTCCAAAATTCTGAGAGAAAAGGTCAGTATCTTACAAAAGCTAGGGTTAAAGACTCCTTTAAAACTGACAACCATGAGGAGGCTCTTCTTTATCCCCCACTTAATGTCTTACAGGCCTGTCTTTGTCTTTTCTTTTCTCTTTTAAGCTCTTATTCAGCCCACTATACAGCCAGGCAAAGGTAACATGTTTGCATGACACGTTTTTTTTTTTTTTTTTTTTTTTTTTCCATTAGAAAACCAAAACAAACCCTAGGATGTCATATTTTATAGGTATATTTAGAGTTAATCCTAGATATTTACAAGTTAAATTGACATGTAACCTTTTTTTTTCCTCACTATGTGACTTAAAATCAGGCAAGAAGTTTCCTGTTTCAGGTCATTTACGATTACTACAATTATTTCTATTTCCTAAATATCAACAACTTGTTTGGTCATTTATCCTTATAGATGGTATTTTGGAGGCATTTGGCACCTTCAGACATTTGGAAGCCCTACCCAAGGATAAATCAGACTTATGGAGGTTCGCGAATCTCTTCCTGGTACCTTTGGTTATTTCTTTTCATTTCTCTATAATATCCAACAAGGAAGCAACACAACATACCTACTGGTATGCTATGGTACCTACTGCCTCTAATTAGCTCGTATGTTAAACCTTTCAGAAGCTTACAATGCCATGAAATCATCATTTGAGCTTCCAAACAAAGATTAATGGTGTAGTAATTATAGTGTATGTTAATTTTTGACTTTGAAGAAAGACAAAAAAAAAATCTGTGAGGATTTTGGTAATCCTTGCTGAGCTGGAACAGGAAACATTCAAATCTGATTTAATGTCACATTGAGAAAAACAAAGTTATGCATGTTAATGAGCTGTATGTATGTATCTCACCTTTATGCACACTGCCTTGTTGCTATGCTTGCACTCTCCATCTGTATAATCTAACTCTATAACGTATTTCCTTCGCCTTGTTACCCTCTGCTACCTGTTGTCTTTGATCTGCTACATAAGAGATTTTAATCAAGCCCAGTTTGTTGGTACGCCTGTCTTGTAATTCAGATCTGGCTTATTTCGGTCTGGATGCAACGATCAATTCAGTGTTTGATCGAGTTCTGAATTACAAAGCTCAGAGGTAGCACAGAATATCTGATCTCTGTTTCTCAGTACTGTATGTTGCCTTTTGTCACGTGCTCTGTATGTGTGTTGTCTTACTCTTTCCGTGTCCTTTCAGGCCCCACAGAGCCCCCTCACCCAACCTCCCCCATCACTCTGTCTCTACATCCCCCGCTTCACAAGGGTACAAGCACTTCCCATGTCTACCCTGGCTTACACTGAGTGCTGCAAAAATGGTTTCCCTTAAAAGTAGACCCCAAAAGAACCTATTAAGTCATTTATTTATTGAAGAGAGATGTTTTTTTGTTTGTTTGTTATTTTTAGATATCATACATTGGGGAAACTAACCTTTGCTGATCAACATTAAGTTCTGGACATATATTCTGACTTTTCTTTTTTTCTTTTTTTTGTTTCTTATCATACTTCAAGTTCTTAGTCGATAAAATGGTCACGCTGCCGTCGACACAGTGCCACATTTGATAGTTTTTTTTAAAATCAACGAATAAATGACACATATTTGTGTGGTTTCTAAATGATGTGGTATTGATCTATGTAGAAATGAAGGCATTTTTACCTTTTCTTGTGTGATTGGTACTCCAGGGTAACAATAGTCTTTACAAGGAATTGTCGTTTTTGCAACAACTACTGTATTTATTTCCTTCTTTATCACAGAAAAGGTTAGAAAAAACATACATTTGCGACTTATAAAAAAAAATAGTACTCTTTTCTTGTTTTCTAAATTACTTTGTAGGCTTAATTTTGAAATTATGTACGTAACCAAAATGTGCAAAAATGATTGTGCGAACTTCACGTGCATGAATACACTGACTTTTGACTCTTTAGTAGCAATTAAAATTTTATTTTGTAGGTTTTTTAAAAAATATATATATATATAATAACTTGATCATAATGAAAAAAAAATTCTAAGCTGAAATTTCTCTTTCATATTTAAATAAGAACATCTGTTTTCTCTTTTGTCTGCCCAGTGACTTCTGCTGGGTCTGTGTTCGGAACGGTTAACGCATCTGTGTCAGAGGAAGGCCTAGTGATCAGTTGGGAATACTTTGGACACAATAAGAATTTATTTGTGGAATATGCTGTAGAAAACAGTAAGGGATCTCCTTGCTTCCTCCATTTTCCATGTGCATACAGCTCTTCCAAACGTTGTCCGACTCTAATCCCTCTCCATGCGCTGCACCACTTCCAGGTGATGAGTGGAAAAGGGAGTCAGTAAATGGTACACATTCGCATACTATAAAAGGCCTAAAGCCTGGGACGTCCTATTCTGTGTGCGTGGTAGCTAGAGATGGCGCCGGCCCGGCGGTCCACAAGACCAATGAAGTGTCGGTCACAGTGCCAGGTGAGGCGGCGTGCCTCGGGGTGCAAGGCTGTCTTTTGTGTTCGATTTAAGTCGGTTTTCTGTTGTTTTCAGTCACCAGGCATCGACTGTTGCAGTCAGCCGTGAATGTAGTCGTTTTGTAGCTGTCGTCATTTACTTCAGGTCATTTTCATTTCACCTGCTCCTCACGCCATGTTTCAGATTTTGTTCTTTTTTTCTAAAATAGTTGATCTCTTGAAAAGATCTTGTTTGTCAAAAAGATTTAATTGAGAATTTGGGAGGAGTTTGTGTCCAATCAGACCTACCTTCAGTGGTGTTTTACTCAATAGTTGTGATGCATGTATAATCCGAAAGCAACTCCTACAGGAATAAACTCAAATCTTCACAGACGAGAACACATGAGGGAATCTGAACTGCGCTGTGTTCAAATCCTTAAATCTTCTCTCTGGACTCATATAATATCCAGAAAAAAAAAATCACAATTTTTTACTCAATAAAAGGATTATGAAAGACATGACATGTTAAATATGAAAGCACAATAAATAAACTTCAAGAAAAAAAGAACAAAGCAAAATGAATGTCGCATATGACATTAATAATTACTCTAATATCATTTTTTTTTCTGTTATTTGTGTTCTATTCTCTCGGTCATTTTACTTAATGTTTCAAAAAAAAAAATCTGCATGTTGATCCATCTTTGAATTTTCATTTCAAAGTTTGAAGTCTCTGTTAACTTTAGTTTTGGACTCCATGACAAGAACCACCCAAACATTTAAGTTTCTCTATTAATGTAAAAAGATGCACCAAGATTAGTGGCAGATTTCTGATCTCCAGTTTGATCAAACCTAAAACAAGACTTAATGTTTTTTTTTTGTTTTTTTTGTTTTGTTCCATTCTCACAATGTGAGCAGTCAATAAATATTTGTAAGAGTGGCCACTATGTGAGTGGGTAGGATTACTAACCGTAGCAATTTTCTTTATTTGTATGTTAATGGAAATTATGGACTTTAGCTTAAATTTCAACTTTTATAAATCCAGCAGGTTCAATAACAAGAGAGTCAAAACCTCGGAAGGATAAGACAGAAGAACAGTTGCTTCCTTTTTATTTATAACTACTTGGATGAGCTCAAGATATGTTTTATGTGAAAACAGTCTCGTCTCAACAATTTCTACTTTTGTGCTTTTTCAGACTTAATTTTAAACACCCCACTGCTACAGAAAATAGCTAAGTTTTGAGCTTAGCTACGTTTGTAGTGCATCTTGTTTCCTAATTTGCCAATAGGAAAGATTTCATGCTTTTAATGTTCTAACCAGACAGTCGTTGGTTAGAACGACGACTGTTGTTTTAACAAGCTAAGTTAGCCATTTTCAGATCTCCCGCCCATTTATTGGTGCATCTCTTCAAATGTACTCAGCCGGTTGTTCTCACTCTTTCCATTTGTTCTTTTTCCGCCTTCCTGTCTCTCTCCGTCTTTTCCTCCAGCTGTCCCCAACCGGCAGGTAGACATCGCCACGCAGGGCTGGTTCATCGGACTGATGTGCGCCATCGCTCTGCTGATCTTGGTGCTTCTCATCGTATGCTTCATCAAGAGAAACAAAGGTGGCAAATATCCAGGTAAAGCACAGCTGGCACCAGTAAACTGCATAACTGCGGAGAGTGCATATTTAAAAGGCTCTCATTGTGGTGTCTGCAGTTAAAGAGAAAGAAGATGCCCATCAAGACCCAGAGATCCAGCCTATGAAGGAGGACGATGGGACATTCGGGGAGTACAGGTGAGAGAAAACACTCTCTACAATAGACTAACAGTAAGAAATACATGTGTTTTCTTTTTGTGTTTTCTTTTAATTTACTTTATGTATGTAAACCATGTCGTCAGGTTACAGAGACACTCCCCTTCACCCGGCTCCATTTTCAAACGCTCCATCGAGGCAAGGCAAAATTCACAACATGCTTTTGTTTTACCAACTCACCTTTTCATTGGCCGTCTAATTGACCCTGTAATCCTGAAAAGGTTTTGATTAATCCACAGTACTTTAGCTTTAAGCAATACCCAGTCATGTACACTAACTAGTTCTAAAAGGTTGAAACAAATGCATTATTAGTTGTTTTGTTTGTTTGTTTGTTTGTTTTTTTCAGTGAGATCATCTTGCTTTAGCAGATGTAATTAAGAACCTTGACATAATGATGACATTATTAGGTCAAGGTATATTTTGGAATTTAGAGATATAGTTTCTTTGGTTTAACTATTAAAGGAGCTCTGTTTGTTTGTCTTCTACTTTCCATTTGCATGCTTTCTTTACAAAGATGCAAATGGAAACTTGCATCTTTGTAAGTTTTCATCTTTGTGAGATATATATACATATATATTTTCTGTGGCCAAAAACTAATGAATTATCCACAAAGTGCTGTTTATGTAAATTTGCGTTTTTATCTTTCTCCTCTGTGGGATTTAGGTCAATCGAGAGGTAAGACATGCAATAAAACCAGCATGCACCTAACGCAACCCTCGGTTGCTTTTAAAGCGCTTTCTAACTTTAGTGGATTAATCTGTGGGGACAAGCAGCTTCAGCGCAGACCCTGTTTACACCTGGCATTAAGGTGACAGTCTTGTTCATTTAAATAACATTTAATAACTTGAACGTTAGTGTCAGGAAACCAGACATTGCTGTCTTTTAAAGCTGTCTTAGTCTCCTTGTTAGTTTTTATTTGTTTTTGAGCAATGGATATGTATAGATCTGTTAAAAAGCTTTAATATAAATTTATCTATTTTTTGTAGTTCCATAATGTCACCCTGATGCGTATATCTGCTTTTACCATCGTCTAGTTGCTCTTCAAAATGGGAAAGACAAGCTTTTATGCCATTGGATCCTCATTAGTTGTAAAATATTTCCTTGCCTAAATTTGAAGGGAGTAGTCCAAGAATTTTTTTGTGACTTGTTTTAGTGCAGCACAGAGGAGCGTTACATTTCCAGCTTTATTTCAAACCATCTGTAATGTGTCAATAATCGGTTATCAGCTTCTCTACGGTTTTAAAAAGATACTTAAAAGTTATCCCCTCCAGTTAATACCATGTGTAACTGGGTCTGTATTACCTTAGTAAACGGTCCAACACAAAAAGAGTTGCTTTTATTTACCCTATTTTCATAATTTTAACAAATAAATACTGCTTTGTTGATTGTAAACAGTCGGTAAAGAAAAAAAAAAATCTAAAGGCGGAGTTGATATTATCCTTGAAAAGCTTGCATTAAAAAAAGGATTAGACTAAGGAGTTCTTACTGAAATGCAGCATCAAAATAGACATTCTGATTGCATTTTGGATTGCTGCATGTTACTTGCTGGCATATTGACTAAAATAGTTCTTATTTCAGGTTCTCTGCAACAAGTCAAACAGCACGCACTTGACAGACTTCCTCCATTAGTGCACAGGCTTCAAGCATTAAAGCACTAAAGCACTAACGCTATACATGATACTGTTATGTAGCTGAGCTGCTCCACTGTACAAGTACAGGAACATAAAATGTAATATGAACAACTTACAATTTGTTTTTTTTTTGTGTGCAGTAAATGTTGACTTAATTAATTTGTGTAGTTATAATTAGGCATGGGCTGGTATAATAGACAGCTGGACAGAGTATTGAAATCAGGTGATGTTTGGTGATAGAATCCTTTCTTCATTTGTATCTTGCCTTCAGTAGGCTGTTTAATTAAACTTACTTTCTAACTCTTGCATGTTGTTGCCAGTATTTGTTGAAAATGTTGTGCTAAAAATAGTGAAAAATTTCATTCCATAAACGTTAGATGAAAGTTTATTTTAAATTTCTTTCCCTCGGCCGACTGTCAGTCTGCAGCAACCACCTTATGCCGCAAAAACAACATAATGGAAGGTTCTAGAAAGTCATTGTTTAAAACAGAAACCTATCTTGCATATTGAAAACTGACCCATGCCTAATTGTTGTAGACGTAAAATTTGGCATCAAGAAATGCCACCATGTTCTTGTAGCACTTGTGCAGTGGAATAGCTGTAGGATGTGAATGTGTTTGAAGAGCCTGTTTGAATTCCCGTCCACGGCGTGAATAATTTCTCAGCGAATCTTCGCTCCTTCACCTTCCCGCCCTCTTAACAGTGACACTGAGGACCACAAGCCACTGAAGGGCAGCCGGACGCCATCCAACGGGACGGTGCGGCGCGACGAGAGCGACGACAGTTTAGTGGACTACGGGGAGGGCGGGGACGGACAGTTCAACGAGGACGGCTCCTTCATCGGCCAGTACAGCGGCAAGAAGGAGAAGGACACGCACGAGGGCAACGAGAGTTCGGAGGCGCCGTCGCCCGTCAACGCCATGAACTCGTTTGTCTAACGCGGCCGCCCTCCTGGCTGCGGCAGTTGCTACGGCCGTCCCCGCGTCACCCTGGCAAATGTGATCATCCCGGTGGTGACAGTTGCTAAGGCGACAGCTGTCGTCGCGGGCACCTACCTTTACCCTGTGGTTGCCGTCACTCTGGTGGTCAAGGCTGCCTTTACGCCAAGACTGCTGACATGTCCTCATCTCCACACCCCGGCAGCCCCAGTCGCACTGTGACCTACCAGTGAACACACACTTAAGAATCCCCCACAACCATTAAAAGAAGAAAAGAGACGGCGAGCAATACTGAAAAGCAGACGAAATGTGCCAGAGGGGATTTTACCACTCAGACTGAAACAAGGCCAAGTGTACGTGTGCGTGTTAGTGATCTCTTAACAAACATCATAAATATAGCGAATATATATAAATATATATATATATATATATTTGATGGAAGTATGGCATATGATCCGCAGGCAGGCTAATATAAGTGAATCACATTCATAAGCAACTGCATGGAGCAAATTGTGTGTCTGTTAAGCATTTTACTTTCCTCTTGTCTCCTTTTTTTTTTTTTTTTTTGCAGAGGTATGCTGCATCTTTCGTTGTATTTGGTGCACGCCTGTAAGCTAGGGTGTTATTTTCTTACTTGCAGAAAAGAAAAGTGTTATATGGTGTTTGACATATAGAAGAAAAAACATGGCAGCAAGTGGTATTGTGATTCCAGCTGCGAAAAAGAGTGACTCAAAGTAGAAACTAGTAGGTGTTTTTATTTAACTGCCTTTCTTTATTTTATTACAGATGGACTGTTTGTGCGTGTGTGTGTGTGTGCTAGAGAAAGAATGGGAGCTATATGTCCAGGTCAGGTGTGTCCGGTCGTAGAGCCTGAGAAGCCTGGAGAGCCAGCCTGGTGTCGCATGCTAGCAGCGCAGTGCTAAACTAAATTTTTCACATTTTCTCACATTGCAACCTTATATTTCAATGGGTTTTATTTGGATTTTATAGGAGAGACCAACACAAGATGATTCATAATCGACACGTAGATTTCTCAAAATATTTTTCATGATGAAAATCTAAGAAAAGTGGCATGCATTTGTACTTTGCTGAGTCACATGAAGCTTGTCTTTGCAGGTGAAAGTTATTAGGGGTGTCTCTCTACCAGCTTTCCAAATCTAGAAACTGGAACTTTTCCCCTGGGGGATTTCTCGTGTTATATTTCCACCACATTTGTCGTTTTGCATTTTGTTGGCAAAGAAGCTTAAGTTAGGCTGGTTTTTGTTTTGCGAATTGTGTCGTCACGATGCGGTTTGTTCACTGATTTTCTCGAACCAAACTCTTAAGACTTTGACAAAACATAAGCGTTTATGCAAAAAATTAAACATCCCCCAATGTATTTCCTCCTTGGTGATTTTTAAAGGTAAGTGCTGATAGTTGGAAACTTTTGAGGTTCCTTACTTAAAGTTTTAGTTTCTGTTCATACAGTGCATCGGTTCTTTCCATGTACTTTGATTTTTTTCCCCCCTTCAACTGAAAAGCATGCATGCCATGTATCTGGCCTCTGTGAGTGTCTGCATGCCCTCTAATGTCCTTTGTCATACAGGGTGAATGCCTCTGTTGTCCATTGTTCAAAAGTGAAAGGCACACCCTCCGATTAACAGGCAGATGTAGAAAAATAGTTGGATTTTGTTTAGATAAATCAAGGCGTAAAAGGAGCAGAACACAAATGCACATCGCCCTTTTGTTATTTTACAATTGCAAAAAAAATGTTGGTTATCATAAGTCCTAATCCTTCCATTTTACAGTCATGCAACTTTTACGTTAGCTATTAAAAAATACATTGGAGCTAAGGTTGTAATGTGGCAAAATCCAATAAAAAAGTAAAAGTATCAACACATTTCCAAGCCACTGTGGTTCCAAACAGTCTGTTTGTAGCCTCCTGGTTTCTACCATCATTTACCTTATACTCTATTACCGTTACATTGTACCCTTGTTGCTGAACACTAATGACTGATCCAGTGTAGCTGTCTATTGCTTCCCGCTGTGCAGACCCTGTCAAAACTCTCCCATCTTAACATTAATTTCACTGGCATTAATCCTCCACCTTTGTTTTCTGTACACGTGCTCACGGAAATATTCTAATCGTACAAGTTTGCTAGGAATATTGGAGGTATTTAACGACGTGTTGGTAATCACAAAGCTGTCAGCATGGTTTCTAGTGCCTTTGTAGAAAACAGTTACCTAGATCCACAGTTCAATGCCAATTTATGCAAACCAAAATTTTAAAAACAAGGTGGATGTTCAAAGCTTCATAAAAGGCACCTCATGAAAAAAACGTTTTTAGAAAAAGTTTTGTTTTTTAAGTAGCCCTTAATATAAAGCCGATAATGACCTTTTTTTTTTTTTTGCCAGAAAATATGACAGATTTTACTATTTTGTAAGCTATAAAGAACAAATTAAGGGGAAACTTGTTAATGAAGGCTGTTCTAATTCAGATTTTCTTAGGGGTCCAGGTTCCTACACAAGGCTGAAAACAGATTTCAAAAGTGGCAGTAAGTGCAAGGAGCCTACTTTAACTCTATGGTCATGGCTTTGTCGACAATCATGTTACTCAGCTTCCATCCTCATAAAAAGAAAGCACCTCGCTGAGAGCTAAGCAATTCTAAAATGGGCATTTGGTCGGAAACTCGAGATCACGCGTTCATGTCAAACATTCCCTTCCTCAACTCATTCATCGAAGACCTAAACTAAACTACTGCCAAACTGCTCACTAGATAACTGCCAGTGTGAACCAGCTTCACCACCTCATCTCGTCCTGTTGTAACCGTCACCATTGGGAAAAATAGGTGGTGGGGGGGGGGATAATAATACTGAATGTGGATACAAGTGTATCTGTTTATGTGAATGAAAATACTGCTTGTTTCATTTCAAGAGTGAATGCACTCTTGAAATGCACTGGTGACTTTGGTTTATGCATTTTTGCTTGCCTTCTGCAGTATATGTTATTACAGTCTGAGTGCAGATTTCATGTTTTTGCAGATGAAGTACAGGTGTGAATGTCTGAGTTCACGAGCGTGTGCGACACATGCATACTGCGTGTGTGTGTGTGCGTGGGTGTGCATGCGTGAAGTTCACACTGCTTTCTATTGTTCCAATGTGTGTCCTGTAGTTTGCTCCTTCTGGACATAGGAGATTATTTTTTTTGTTTTGTTTTTTAAAGCATTTTCATGTCTTTATCATAACTTGCATCAAGTTTTTAGGTTTCAACATGTCAGAACACCGCGTGTAGATATATATATTTTCTGTTTATTGTAAATAACGGTTTGATTTGAGCTTAGACGTGTTAAGATCAGAGTTGGCATGGGGTGAGGAAGTTAGACTGTGAGGAATTAGACGACTTCTAGTATTCACTCTTTGATTTAGTGTGAACTTCTGTTTGTTTTTTCTTTTATATATTATCGTCAGGTAAACATGTTTAGCCTACAGTATCGGGTATCACCTCTGATGATTTAACTTGTGACTGAGCTCTTGTGACACCTGTATTGTTTCTATTTCTGCCAGTTCATGCACATTTTCTGCCTTTTTATATTTAATATATATAAATATTACCAAAAAAAACAACATTAAGTGGACTATTATTTCAAAATAATTTTGCACATCTAATTTAGGACAACTGTATTGTCCTAAATTAGATGCCTTTTTTTTAGGATTGTGCACTGGAAAATGAAAAACATACTACTAATTTGGATAATACAATAGGATGGAATGGACACACTAACTGGTGCATTTCAGTGTGAATACCCTGGAAACAATGTTGCTGGCTGAAACAGTATATAATTATAACATTCTGGTTAATGTTGAAGCTACATGAGAAGCATGAAAGGCTGTTGAATGGTTTACTTCACAATATAATATTGCAAAATATTTTGTATTTTAAATGAAGTACAAAAAAAACTAATAAATGTTGGTTTCGGGATTTCAAATCAGTTTATTTTTGTATCTTTGCTGCAGTGCAACGTGTTAAAGTGTGAGATTTGGCTCCACCTAGTGGATCTATTCAATCTTTAAACATTTGAACGTTTCTTTTCAACTTGTAGAATCAGGGCTGGACTTTGATTGGATCATAGTCAATAGAGTTAATACAGTGTGATTTAAACCTCTTTCATTGTACCTGTTGTCCTCCTCGTGAAATGTGAACGTCACCTTTAGACTGATGTCTTTTGCACCCAATATGTTTTCCTACACAACTGTATACATTCCTCTTCCATAAAGCCGAGATTTATCGATTGCATAAAGAATCGATGTTGTGTTCACAGATTGTTCCACTTAAACTTTGTGTCTCTGCAGCTTTTTCAGAATTACAGTTGGCCTTCTTTACTTATTAATGCTCTCCTTCCTTATTCTTTAAGGCAGCCATGTTTGAGATTGAGCAGCATTTTGAGAGTTGTTCACTTATGTTCTTTTAAGAATGAAAACATGAGGGATCTTCACATCGATAATGATCCAATTCAGGTTTGTATTTAAGATGTGGTGCCATTTCAGAGTTCACGAACCCATCCATTATAACCGTGGTGGAGATGGGATCTTAAATCAGCATGTATTGGGTCTTCAGATCATTTTAAGAACTTAATGTAAATAAATAAATAAAGATTATCATAATAAAGAATATTCATGCTCTAAATGTTAGTAAATAAAGAGGGGGAAAAACGTCCTATTTATCCTTGGGTGATATTGACATGTCCTTTTATGATCTTCAACTTTAAAGTGTGACATCCTCACTTCAAAATAAAAGCAGAGAGCAACATAAAATGGAAAAAATAAAAATAAAAAATCCGCAGGTGGGCAATACTTATGTTTTCATCATTTCCATGACGCCTTTGCCTGTCTGGGATGCGCAGCTGCGTGTCTCCTGCATCCCTCCCAGCCTCTCCTGCTCATGGACCAATCACAGCCACGGCGTCGCCTCCCTCCTCACGCGCCGCTCTAAGCCAATAGAAAAGTTCACCCTGAACGGGACGTTCCGGCGGGTGGGCTTGTTTCTGGGGGCGATGCGGTTCGGGTTCGTGTGTGCCATGAAGACAGACTACTGATTCTTCTTTCTTTTTTTTCTTTTTTTCTCTTCCCAGTCCTTCTGTCTCGAAGGTAAGACCGACCGCGCTTCGCCTTTCGTGCCTCTTAATTTCTGTGGAATGCTTTGGGCTCGCCGTGGTGCTGAAATGGACCCGCTCTGGAGTACCGCAATGCAGAGCTACGAATTACCGGTGCCGCTCCGGCGTCATTAGGGTGAGGTGATGTAAGGAGCTGCGCAGCTACTTTTTGAGGCGTTTTCCGGTCGGCCTCGTTGGAGTCGGCACTATTAGGGGGCAAAAAATTAGTCATTCTGTAGTCGGAGTCGTAGACTTCTCAATAAACACACAACAGCTAGAAAGTAAAGGTAGGGAGGAGACGCAAGGTGAAAGTGGCAGAGGGTGCAAGGGCGAAGGGAGCTGCATCAAAGGATTAAATGGCCACTCCCCCAGTATTTGTATACAAATGCAACCTCTCGCTTTAGAATTGCCCACTTATGTTATGCTGCATGTGATCATTTTACTACTTTATGTAAAAATCCTTGTAAATAGTTTTACTTTCATGCACAGAAGCTCCTTTTGTAGATCAAGTAAGATGGAAAAAAACATATGACAGAAGATATTTAATCATTTCCTAAAATGTTTTTTTTTTTTCTGAATTGGGACCAAAATAATAAAGAGAGGGTAACTTTTTGTTTAAAGCACTGGCCAATTTTTTAATGACTGCCATAGTGTTTACAAATAGTAACATTTGATCAGATATTGATCTGATTCTTCTGCCTCGTCATCATGCACACAAGGTAGAAATAGTTGATATTTCTTTTGAGTAAGCTTTATAAAAACTTTTCTTTGTGAAATTCAGCAGTTAAAGTCTGTGATTTCTCAGCATATTGGTAGAAACCATTTGCTTGTGACAGGAAAACCCAAACCGTGTCCTGGAAGTTCTTCAGCATTTGACACAATGTGGTTAGTATATTATTTTTTTAGGGTTTTTTAATATCCAAATCCTACATTTAAATCAGGATTTATACATATAGGATTAAAGAAGATGATCTCTTTTTTTATATATATATATAAATTCAGAGATTGTTCTGACTGCGATTCTCTGAATCCACAAAGCCACAGCAGACATCACCGTTCAGCCAGTGGCTGAAACAGTAGGCTTGGCTTAGTACGTGTGACCTAAATTTCATGGCAGGAAATCCAAAGAGGATCTGTGAAGGGATTATCAATAGAGGGAAAAGCATGAAAACACTCTCTAAAAAAAATCATCAGATAGATCTAGAATGGGATGATAGATAAGCCATAAAAAGACATTTAAATGTTTTTGCATTTAGGAGATCTGATAGAAGAGACATTGCTGTTTCATGCTATCTCTCTGTCCTGAAGATCGACAGAGGGCATATTGACTTGCAGTGGCACAACACATGCAGCTGAGTGCTGTGTGCTGTAGCAATGTTAGTGTTGAGTCATCAGAACTGCCTCCGGACCCAGAGCTGCGGTCTCCCCTCTAAACTATGGCTCTTCTTGGTAAAGAGCTTTATTAACATTATGTCAGTGTTGTTTCTCATTCGTAGTTATTTGTGGTTGCTAACTAAGAATGACATTGTCCAAAATTTTAACACGCCTGGTGTTTGATCTCTGCATGATGATCTCTTAGACAGAAATTCACGCTTTTTTTGCTTTTCCTTAAACAGGATTTTTGCTCTTATTCTGGAGATCTAAATTGGAGGTGCACAGATCAAAATTTGATGGACCATTTAAGATGTCTAATTTTTGTAACGTTTTAACCTGTTGATGCTGATTTTAGCCGATTCTGATTTTAAGAATTACAGGTGCATTTAGATAAGTTAAAATTTTAATAGGAGGGTTATTAGCGCACCTCAAAATAAATGTGATTTCTGTAACCAGGCATAAAAATGGGATGTTATAAGTGGAGGGAAATTTTGTGCTAGCAAAAGGTGTTGTGCACCACAGCGGTCCACGGCAATATTTATAGATTAAAGAAAATGTTGCATTCATGGAAGATTGCCAAGGTTAGCAAAAACTCACATTTACCAAACAACATTGTGAAGATCACCAAGACTTTTGCGAAAGTATTTTGAGTAATGAGATAAGAGTAGAACTCGTTGTCAGTTATCTGCACTTGTAGTTTTTAGGTTTCGGTGGCCATTACTTTTTCACGTTGACCCAACCTGATTTATTGCTGTTTTCACTTAAATTATTTGAAAACTACATCTTCTGTACATTGTCTGATATTCTAATTTATCTGATGGTCTGAATGTGACAAAAAAAAAACACACACACACACACAAGTCCTAAGAAGGCACATACTTTTATACAGGCACTGTACAGGGTCACCATGTGTCCTTCTACACATGGTGCACGCAACGTGTATCTGTTCCCATCCTTGCTATGTTTTCATTTTATATGAAATGCTTAATCATCCAAGCAAGAATTTGGAGTTTTACACAGAAGAGCCCAAAACCTCTCTTGTTGGCAATTATCTGGCAGACAAAAAAACAACAACAAAAAAATAACTTACTCGATTTAATATACGTTTCAATCAGAATTTTCTTCAAGAGAAAATGTTTGTATATTTAGTTGTGTAATTTTCCAGCATAATGTTTTGTGTCTGCACACAGAAGGTTGAGCCCTCTCCCAGTACTCTCTGCATTCTGCTATATATAGCAGCTCCCCTCTGTATCTGTTTTAATCTTAAACCTCTAACTCAGCCTGTCTGATTCTTCCTTACTGTGCAATTATACAGCCAGACACACTGCATACTGCAGAGATTCTTTCTGTTTTGCTCTTATGGGGAATTATTGTTGCGATTCAGGCAAGCATGTCTCTGTAGCCTTTTTTTTTTCTGCTGAGTCACTGACGTCCTTAATCGTTCATATTTGTTAGGAGGATTGCAGATAGATAGGTCAGCTTGGAGCATTTTTGTTCTGGAAAGTCTCACATGTCGCCCTACTTACACATGTCCAGGTTCATATATGCTGATTAAACAGTCAACCACAATGGGACAAAATTAGAGATTTAATATTCAGAATTCTGTCGATGATTTCTGATTTTTTGTTCAATTTGACAGGAAAAATTGAAAAATTTTTCTTGACAAGAAAAAAATGATCTAAACATTTTCCCCAGTGTTCCTGCTATAATGCAGTCATTAAATACTTACACTTAGACATGAGGCAATGTCTTGTGTGTAAGAGATTAGTTACTGCAAAAAAAAGGCCTTACTATTATTTTAAAACAAAGACAAAACAAGTCCAAATTCAAATTTAGTCTTAGTATCTTGTGTAAAGAGAGCAACTTTTATTGCTAAACCTGTCTTTCCCACAGAAACCTTAAATATGTAGAAGGCTGCTGAAATTTCCAAATCCAACATGTTACATAATACACAGAGAATGAATGCTGGAAATTATCAAAAAAAATTATTCTGCCTCACTGTTATCTGCTTACAGTCTTGTTCCTTATAAAACATGAACAAACCTCAGACATTTAATGGCCAATACGAATGAAAAAAACCTTTGTACACCTCTGCGCAGTCTGAATTCAATTTCTTCCTCTTTATTAATATTTTTCTTTCTTACAAGAAAGAAATAGAAATACATTTGATTCTTCATCCCCTTGTAACATCTTCCACACCTCGTAGCCCTTAGGTATGATGCATTTACTGACTCAAAACGGATCTGATTTAAGATGTCAAATAGCCAGTCACCAGTCAGGGGGATCAAACTGAATATTCACTGTACCTTCCTCTCTGGACAAAATCCCATTTCTTTAGATGACATGCTCAAGTGAATGCAAACGTCTTCTGTTTTGGTCTCTCTCAGCCCACTCCAGTTCATGCCCTGTCCATCCTCCTCCTTCCGTGCTCCCGACTTTCCCTCCATCTAACTTACTCGGTTGCACGGACTCTCCTGGCTGAACCATCATGGCTTCCACACCTTTATTGCTGCTGGGCCTCTTCTCCTCTGTGTCCGTCACATGTAAGACTAAAAATACATTGGTAGAACAGATTGCAGTCAAGTGTGAACTCAATGCATTCTTATCGTTGGGGCTCATGACAATGTTTCTATGTTTCTTCCTGACTAGTGGCGGTCTTGTTTGGTGAACCCAGAATATATGGAGGTGAGTTTAAAACACCAAGGCTTTTTTAGTGAGCTTTTAAAACACAAACTAACATATTTTCTTATATTGTCTCAGAGGACGCTACTGGTTATGGTCCCATTTTTGAAGAAGAGCCTATGGATGTGGTCTACACCGATGACTCACCCGATAAGAGGATCTCCATGAACTGCAGGGCCCGTGCAAATCCTCCAGCTACGTACAGGTAAGGAGGACATTTCTTTGTGCACGGTATCTCTGGTTCGCAACGCCACAGGCGTGCTATTTTCCTGCACAGGTGGCGCCGGGATAACTGGGAGATCAAGCTGATGGAACAACCCGATGAACACTACAGCCTAGTTGGAGGAAACCTGGTTATCACTAACCCGATCCAGAAGAAACACGCTGGGACGTACACGTGTGTGGCCCGTAATATCTACGGCACTGTTCTCAGCAAGGAGGCCCGAATCAAGTTTGGATGTGAGCACAGGCATAAATTATATAACTAATAATCTATGACACTAACTTGGCTTTGAAAGATTGGTAAAAACCAATCCGAAGCTTCAAGATTTCATCATTATTATTTTTTTTGTTTTTTATTTTCTCATGTAGATATTGAAGAGTTTCCTGATGAAGAGAGGGAACCAGTGTATGTCAAAGAAGGCCAGGGAGCAGTTCTGCTGTGTGTCCCACCAAAAGCCTGGCCACGTATGTATGCACTCTTCATCGGTCAAAACAATTAGGATTTGTAATTGTTTAACACTTGTGTTTAGATGTTCAAATTTCACCTTACCCTCTCGTCTATGCTTTTATTTTCAGAGGAAGTAAGCTATCGTTGGATCTTCAACGAGTTCCCAGTATTCCTGCCCACAGACCGCCGTCGGTTCGTCTCCCAGAAGACGGGGAACTTGTACATCGCAAAGGTTGAAGCTCAGGATGCTGGAAACTACTCCTGCTTTGTCTCCAGTCCCATCATAGGAAAGAGCGTCTACTCCAAGTTCATCCCTCTCATCCCTTTACCGCCAGAAGACGGTTAGTCGAAATCTGTGGCAGGTTTAAATAAAAAAGTTTAATGTTTAGCGTCATTTATATTTGTCAGTTTTGTTGGGTTTTTTTCCCAGGTGAGGAGAGAAAGTACCCAGCTGACATTAGGGTCAAGTTTCCAGACACCACTGCAATGCTGGCCTCAAATATTACATTGGAGTGCTTTGCTCTTGGAAAGTATGTTTTTAAAGCTTTCTTGGTAGGCTTTTGTAACATGATAAAAATTAGCAGAGCACTTGCAAATAAATTCAGGCTGGACACAGACACAAAACACTGAGCTATGGAAGGCCGTGATCTAGTCTGTAGAGCCGCAGCTATAGTTTTTGAAAAACACATGCTCTAAAACCACTAAAAATGTTGCAAAAATTATTTTTGTAGTAAAGAAAGTTAAATGCTGTAAATGCGTTTGCAATGCAATAAAAGTGAATACTGTTCTCTAAGTATTGAGTTCCTGTCTTTGTTTATCGCCTTGCTCACTCAGTCCCATCCCACATATTGTGTGGAGGAAGGTGGACGCCACTGACCTCCCTGCAAATCATGAGATCAGCGAATCAGGCGCTGTGCTCCATCTGTACAATGTTCAGTATGAAGACGTTGGATCATACGAATGCGAAGCCATCAACACCAAAGGAAAGGACTGGCATAAAAACTGGCTTTATGTGGAATGTAAGACAGGTTAAATGTTTACCTTTTTTTGTATGAAATAGTAATAATAGTAATAATAATAATAATACTTGTTATCTTCATGTAGCTGCACCTGAATGGGCGGAAACGATCAACAACACTCAAGTGGACATTGGATCGGAACACACAATGCGCTGTGTGGCTTCAGGAAAACCTTTCCCTTTCATCCGTTGGTACAAAGATGGATATATGGTAAAAAAAAAATCTCTTTGTAAGCTTTTTCTTAAAGAATTTGTGCAATCTGAAGTTTTGTCGTTAAACACAAAACTGCACTCCTCTCTTGCATGTGGTTCCTCTAGTATGGCAAAGGCGAGCTGAAGTTTTCCAGTCTAACTTTTGATGACTCTGGGATGTACCAGTGCATTGCTGAAAACTACTGGGGCATCAAATATGCCAACGCTGAGCTGCGAGTTGTTGGTAAGCTCTTGGGGGCGAAGGAAGGAATCCTTTTTTTTTTATTTTTGTAAGACGGTTCTTCAAACTTAAATCCCCACCTATCATCTCCCACCAGCCTGGGCTCCAACATTCGAGCTCAACCCAGTAAAGAAGTATCTTCTTGGAGCCAGAGACAGACGCGTGGTAATAGAGTGTAAGCCGAGAGCCGCTCCGAAACCTCGATTCACCTGGACAAAGGGCAAAGAGGTCCTCTTCAACAGTTCACGGTCAGCAGAAGCAATTTCTTCTGTGAAACAGAAAAGTCACAAACAACTTTCTAATGAACTGACTTGATTCTGCTTGCTTGCAGTGTTTCTGTCATGTTCGATGGGAGCCTGGAGATCCGCAACGCCACCAAAAATGACGAAGGCCTTTACACCTGCTTCGCCGAGAACGACAGAGGGAAGGCCGAGAGTTCAGGATATCTTACCATCACAGGTTAGGTCTATCATAGTAGCAGCATTTATTCACCCAGATCTCTGCTTTTTGTCGTTTTTTAGTACAGTTATTGCCTTTAAAGCTAACTAGTTTTTAATCAAAAACATAGAACTTAGAAACTTAGAATAACTTTAGTCAGAACTTTTTTAAGGTCTTTCTTTTGTTTTGCAGATGGTTAAAATGAAATTATTTAAAGTGAGTTTAACATCAACATGTTAACTGCCTGTCAAAATTTGACTTGTTTTATAAAAAATGTTATGTTGGCTTACTGTCTCCAATTCTGTTGTCTAAAAAAGTTGAAATTTGTGATTTTATGTCAGATTTTTTTTTAAGGTTTTAAAGTCCTTTAGAGTTTTTTTATGTAAATTTATTAATTCATGGAAAAATCGGGAAAGAATTTAACCACTTAAATTCTTGCTATTTAAGTTAATCAGAAGTGTGTTAATACCCCAAAACCAGGGATATGTTTGAGCTATTAGAAAACACACACTTTCAGTTGTGTCTGGTATAAAAGAAAGAATAAATACTTGGTAAAATTCCTCATTGCCCACTGCTATGTATAATGAAGGATAAATATGTTGCAGTGAGCATAATTCTCTTCCGAGGAATTACTACAAACAAGAAGATTTTTGGTAAAAACATGATGAGTCCTAGCATTAAACTGAAAATAAATATTTAATGTAATATGAAAAAGGCAAAAGATATAAGATATGTTTACGCTCACTTACAATATTGTAATTCCTTATTGTTGTCCAACTTAAGATTAGTTTTGTTTTTGTTTTTTTTATTCTCAGAAGCAACAAGTATAACTGTAGCGCCTGAAGACTCCGAGGTTAGAGTTGGAGACGAGGTGATTCTTCACTGCGCTGCTTCACACGACCCCATGCTGGACATCACTTTTATCTGGGCCATTGACTTCAGAGTCATTGACTTCAATGCCGAGTGGCAACACTATGAGCGAGTAATGGTAAGTCAACATTTTTTTTTAACCTTGAAAAGCGTTTTAGTTTTTGAGAATTTGCATGTAATTACTGAAAACATGTTTCACAGTTGGAAATTTCCCGAGATCCGTTACTTTTTGTGTTGATCAGAGTGAAGATGGAGTCGGTGACTTGAGGATAAAAAATGCACAGATTTGGCACGAAGGTCGCTACACCTGCACCGCTCAAACCGTGGTGGATGACGACACCGCTTATGCTGACCTGAAAGTCGTAGGTAATTCAGTGCATGAAAATAATAACCGAGACCACCATCTGTCGTTTGCACTTGTGTTTTAAATCGATTGCACGTGAAACCTCCAGGTGTTCCCGGGCCTCCCGGTGTGCTCCGGATCGAGGAGATCGGCGACACCTGGGTGAAACTTTTGTGGTCCAAACCAGCTGAGCACAACAGCCCCATCCTGTACTACACTGTTCAGACCAGACACTTCTGGGCTCTGAATGAAGATGACTGGAGGAATGCCAGCACATGTGAGTCCTGATTTAGGCCAGCAGAGGGCCATCTTGCTCCAAAGACGGCCAACAGCAATGAACGCAATTCCAGTATAAGCTGTAGTTCAGTCAAATTTTAAGCAGCCCTTAATTGCGTCCCTCAGCTCCAAGTTTTCTCGATGGGACTCTGGAGAAAGCAGACATCACAGATTTATACCCTTGGATGGAGTACCAGTTTAGGATCATCGCCACCAATGAGTACGGATCCGGGGAGGCCAGTATACCTTCGCTTAAGATCAAAACATGGGATGCCCGTAAGTACATTGACAATTGTTTTATTTATGATTGTGCCATATGGCAGATTTTTAGGAAAAGCTAACAAAAGGCCGCTTTTTTTGTGCAGCTCCAGTCGTTTCTCCCACAGACGTGGCAGGATATGGAGGTAGAAATGGCGAGATTGTCATCACGTGGACCGTAAGCTTCCAAACTCACGAGTTAAATTCATGCCTCCTCTAAGTTTCTAATGTACATTGATTTCCTTTTTATTTGGCAATCGTCAGCCTGTTCAGCCCTGGTATTTCTATGGCAAGAAATTTGGGTACATCGTTGCGTTAAAGCCTCACAATGCCTACGACTGGTTTTATGTAACCATCTCGGACCCTGAGACGAGACGACACGTTCACATAGACTCCTACTTCATTCCGACCGAAGAGGACTTCCTGGTGCGAGAGTTCCAGGTG
Organism: Poecilia formosa; assembly: GCF_000485575.1. Lineage (NCBI taxonomy): Eukaryota > Metazoa > Chordata > Actinopteri > Cyprinodontiformes > Poeciliidae > Poecilia > Poecilia formosa. The sequence continues at coordinate 3,991,453 of NW_006799948.1, forward strand.
AAGATAAAGTCATTCAATGTTAAAGGAGATGGACCGTACAGCCTCACCAAGGTCATCTATTATCCAAGAGATGGTGAGAATTTGGTTTTAGATATACGCCTTATCAGTTTCTAATCACATTTACCGGTAATCTCAGTTTCTGGTGCACAGTATAATTTTAGAAGTTTTGTAAATTCAAATGTATATGGTTTTTTTTTTTTCTTGTCACCCAGTCCCAATAGAAGCTCCCACAGATGTCTACGCCAGGCCCGTGTCTTCCACTGAAGCTGTGGTTTGGTGGCTGCCTGTGGTTGATACTGGAACTGGACTGCAGCAGTACATTGAGGGATACCAGGTATGGAGGTTTTCCTCCCATTTTTTAAACTAAATCAGCTTAATGTCAAGAAATGTCAAGAAATGCTTGGATTTGTTTTAAAAATAGTATCAACAGTCAAATTTGCACCGTTACATAACAGAATAAAGACTATAATTAATGACATGATAGAAGGTCAAAATGTTCAATATGAATTTAATGGTCTGTGAACAAGACCTTCGAGGTACAAACCTATACAACTCTTGAAAAGAAATCTTTGAGTTTATACTGCTTTACATGGAGTTTATTCAAATAAATGCCTTATCATGAGATGTCATGTAGGTATGGAAATTATATTAACGATCTTGACAGTTTTTTTGTTTGTTTTTTTTTTCAAATCACAGATGTAGATTAAAGTTACTGTACAAGATCTTTTTCTGTAGATTTTGCTTCCACACTATTTTCCAAAAACTTAATTATTTATACTGCAGTATATGAAGAAAATGTACTGCAGTAGTTTCAGTCTCATGATCATCTTTTTTTTTCAATAACTGTAGCCATATTTGCTTTTTTCATATAGGATGTGATAAAATAAATGGAAACTCAAATGAATTTGTTTTTCTAGCCGTTTCTTTGCCCTTTACATCAATGTTGACAACACTATCATACACACTTGAATCCAAATTTGTATCCATCTTCACTTTGTCACTATTTCCCAAGTTACTACATATGCCTACCATGCTATCCACAAAAAAAAACACAAGACTTACAAAAATGTATCCTACTACATAGATCAAATACTGGAGAAAGTATGACGATCCAGAACCGGGGGCAAATCGCATATTCGTTCCAGCTACAGTCAATCAGACCCGGCTGGAGAACATGCTGCCAGATTCGCACTACCTCATCGAGGTCCGGGCGTTCAACGGAGCAGGTTTTGGACCTCCCGGCGAACACTGTGAGATGTTCACAAAGAGGCCACGTAAGAGCGACATGAAAACGGACAATCAGATCTGTAATAATGCTTTTAAAATACTTTTAAAATATGTAAACTGTTTCTCCGCAGCACCCTCTGAGCCTCCCAGAATGTGGCGCTACGTCACCTGGACCGGACAATGGTTGTACGTGTGGTGGGATCACATCCAGTATGACTGGTTTGGGAACGTTTCTTTCCCCCTGTACTACAAGGTGGGTGCAGTTAGTGTTGTTTCTTCTCTATAGTAAGAATGCATTCAGGTTTTAAAGCTGCTAGGATTTTTTTACAGTCTACTGGGGTTTTATTCCTTTGTCAGGTCATGTTTAGAAAGACAGGGTACATCTACGGGAAGGTCTACATCACTGGCTGGCACTTTATGGACTTCCCAATGCCTCAGCTTGGTGACTATGAACTGATGGTTCGTGGTCGCTATGAAGGGGGAGATGGCCCAGTCAGGATGATAAGTATTAAGGGTAAGAATTAAGATAATAGTGGGTTATTAAATAAACTTCTAGTTGTTTTTATTATTAACTTTTTTTTATGTTGTTTTTTTTTTTTCAGGTAAAGCATCTCTGACCACACCCACAATCAGTTTCTTATCCTTGTTGCTGCTGGCGCTGTGTATTACAGGTTTGTAAATTTAAGAGTGAAGAAAATATATTGTATATAATGGACTTTGGAAAGCAAATAAGAATAGGACCTTGTCATGAGTTGTCATGAGAAATCTTCACATGGTAGTTCAGTAACTAGTATCTGTTTTTTGTGACAATACACTGGAAATTTTTGATTTCCAAATTAAAATGGGTTGTCGGCACTTATTCTGGACCATGTACTGTACAAAAAGAGCATGATGTCTAAAAGGAAAAAGTGAGAATTTTACCTGGATTTTTTTTGGAAACACAAGATCAAAAATGTTTAAAACGCAGAGACGCTTTTCATGGTAAATAAAGACAAATGACGACTCCTGGAGCCTATATTTAAAACACTATTTAGAATGAAATAAATGTATAGAAAGGCCACTACGCTGCACAAAAAACACTTGTTCTTGTGATCTTTTTACTTAGTTTATTTATTTATTTATTTATTTATTTATTTATTTTTAAATGTTGAAATGGAGCTTGCACTCAAAACATTAAGAACCATTTGTAGACTACAAGAACAATCACTGACGTTAGAAAACAAAGATTTTTATGTACAAATTGATATGATTAATTTGTTTTGCTTTTTATAAAACACAATCAACTTTTATACATGTGTATTTTATTTATTTATTTGCCTTTGTTGAAAAAAATTCAGCTGCAGGGTGGTATGTGGTCTGAGTTATTCACAAGTGGAACACAATCCATGCTGGTATTGTTGATATATTTTAAAAACTGCTGGGATACAAACAACCTAATTTGGCATGCTTTTCTAACCGAGTACTGCATTGAATATGGAAAAGTTTCAGGGGTTAGTGTAAGGCCAGAATTCCAACAGAAAAGCCACACGTACATAGGGAAAACGTGACGTTAACATTATTATACAGCATCATTTTCAACTTTTTCATTTCTGGTTCACTGAGGTCTGATCAGGTCTTTGTAGGTGTTCAAAATGGTGAACTGAGAAGAATAACAAGCTTCCCTCTCTCTGCAACCCAACTTTTGGGTCACAATATTTGAAAAAGTGTTTAATGCTTTCTGTCCAAACAGCATAAACCCAGCAGTTTTTTTTTTGGTACATATTGCAACATTAAGGCCACGGATGGGGAGCTATATATGTATCGTAATGCCACTTTCCTTTATGTAAAGCTGGAAAACTATTAAACAGATTTCAACAGTCTTGATATTATTTTATGATCTTCTGTGCTCACGATGTCAGGTTTGAGTTTCAGCACATTAGCATTGACTGAAAATGTAAAAACCAAATACGTTTGCTAAAAATAGGACTCAATGAAAATAAAAGAAATGTGGAATCTCAGAAAACACATTTCAATACAATTTCTGCAATCTCACCCACAAACCATGAAATAATTGGTTTAAGACTTTATCTGTATGATAACCTTGATAAAAAAAAACCAAACAAACAATAAAACTCTCCAAAATATATACCATGTTGATTTTACTTTATTTTAAAACTTTAAATCAACATGTATTCTAGCAAAATGATATAAGCACAACCTAACTTAGGTGGTATTTTTCAAATGTTTCTGCACAGAATCTAACTTTTATTGTGACCTATAGACACCCCAACAAAAATGGAAAAACATGATGTATAGTTAACACAAACTATAATTAAAGTATCTGATATAAAGTGTGAAAGTCTGAAATTAGTGGTGTATGGTATTGGCGATGTGTGTTCAAAATTCTTCCTAAGCAATTCTTAAAAAAAAATAATAATAATAAAAAAATAAATAAAATAAAATTGTATAAAATGGCCCAGCAAACAATTTTCAGAGTTTTGAAAGTGTGACTCTTGAAAACCTCTGTATGCATTATACTAGTAACCCACCCATGCCTAGCAACAAAATAAAACATTTCAACTTCTAAGAAGAGAAGGACGCTTCTTCTTCTTCTACTACTTTTTTTATTTAGTAGAGCACAACTTATGTGTGGGTAACTCCATTCCACAATTTGTTTTCCTTATAGAAATAGAAAAAAATAATGGTGTCCCTGTCAATTACAAAATTAATCATAGAGTGTTTTTTAAATTATTTTAGCAGTGAAAATTAAATGTTACCACTCCCAGACCACAAAACATACATCCATATTTGCACTGAACACCCCCGGAATCTTCATGAAATGGTTCGTTCCTGCTTTGCTCGCTTGACAGTGACCGTGTTCAGCAGCAGTCAGTAGAAGACGAGAACGACTGTGGCGGTTACTGTGCTGCCAAGAAAAATAATAAAATCAGGTTTTCAAAAGGAGAGAGAGAAAAAAAAAGACAAGAGTGTCAATTTATAGCCCAGTTTTTCTCCAAGAGAAGTGGGTAGACTGTGCGAGATTGTCAACCATTTAGCATAGTTAGCTTAGCTACAGGCTACTGTTTGCCTCCATTTCACTAGCATATAATGAATGAAGGAAATAATTTAACAGCATATTCATCTATGTAACTTGTACCTGTACCTCTTACCACATTTAACAACAGATGAGTCAGTCAGCAGCAGCTTTAACCCAGATACCAGCATAACCCCTCCTCCCTGTCCCAGTGNGATTCTCTGAATCCACAAAGCCACAGCAGACATCACCGTTCAGCCAGTGGCTGAAACAGTAGGCTTGGCTTAGTACGTGTGACCTAAATTTCATGGCAGGAAATCCAAAGAGGATCTGTGAAGGGATTATCAATAGAGGGAAAAGCATGAAAACACTCTCTAAAAAAAAATTCATCAGATAGATCTAGAATGGGATGATAGATAAGCCATAAAAAGACATTTAAATGTTTTTGCATTTAGGAGATCTGGTAGAAGAGACATTGCTGTTTCATGCTATCTCTCTGTCCTGAAGATCGACAGAGGGCATATTGACTTGCAGTGGTACAAAGCATGCAGCTGAGTGCTGTGTGCTGTAGCAATGTTAGTGTTGAGTCATCAGAACTGCCTCCGGACCCAGAGCTGCGGTCTCCCCTCTAAACTATGGCTCTTCTTGGTAAAGAGCTTTATTAACATTATGTCAGTGTTGTTTCTCATTCGTAGTTATTTGTGGTTGCTAACTAAGAATGACATTGTCCAAAATTTTAACACGCCTGGTGTTTGATCTCTGCATGATGATCTCTTAGACAGAAATTCACGCTTTTTTTGCTTTTCCTTAAACAGGATTTTTGCTCTTATTCTGGAGATCTAAATTGGAGGTGCACAGATCAAAATTTGATGGACCATTTAAGATGTCTAATTTTTGTAACGTTTTAACTTGTTGATGCTGATTTTAGCCGATTCTGATTTTAAGAATTACAGGTGCATTTAGATAAGTTAAAATTTTAATAGGAGGGTTATTAGCGCACCTCAAAATAAATGTAATTTCTGTAACCAGGCATAAAAATGGGATGTTATAAGTGGAGGGAAATTTTGTGCTAGCAAAAGGTGTTGTGCACCACAGCGGTCCACGGCAATATTTATAGATTAAAGAAAATGTTGCATTCATGGAAGATTGCCAAGGTTAGCAAAAACTCACATTTACCAAACAACATCATGAAGATCACCAAGACTTTTGCGAAAGTATTTTGAGTAATGAGATAAGAGTAGAACTCGTTGTCAGTTATCTGCACTTATAGTTTTTAGGTTTCGGTGGCCATTACTTTTTCACGTTGACCCAACCTGATTTATTGCTGTTTTCACTTAAATTATTTGAAAACTACATCTTCTGTACATTGTCTGATATTCTAATTTATCTGATGGTCTGAATGTGACAAAAAAAAAACACACACACACACACAAGTCCTAAGAAGGCACATACTTTTATACAGGCACTGTACAGGGTCACCATGTGTCCTTCTACACATGGTGCACGCAACGTGTATCTGTTCCCATCCTTGCTATGTTTTCATTTTATATGAAATGCTTAATCATCCAAGCAAGAATTTGGAGTTTTACACAGAAGAGCCCAAAACCTCTCTTGTTGGCAATTATCTGGCAGACAAAAAAACAACAACAAAAAAATAACTTACTCGATTTAATATACGTTTCAATCAGAATTTTCTTCAAGAGAAAATGTTTGTATATTTAGTTGTGTAATTTTCCAGCATAATGTTTTGTGTCTGCACACAGAAGGTTGATCCCTCTCCCAGAACTCTCTGCATTCTGCTATATATAGCAGCTCCCCTCTGTATCTGTTTTAATCTTAAACCTCTAACTCAGCCTGTCTGATTCTTCCTTACTGTGCAATTACACAGCAAGACACACTGCATACTGCAGAGATTCTTTCTGTTTTGCTCTTATGGGGAATTATTGTTGCGATTCAGGCAAGCATGTCTCTGTAGCCTTTTTTTTTTCTGCTGAGTCACTGACGTCCTTAATCGTTCATATTTGTTAGGAGGATTGCAGATAGATAGGTCAGCTTGGAGCATTTTTGTTCTGTAAAGTCTCACATATCGCCCTACTTTCACATGTCCAGGTTCATATATGCTGATTAAACAGTCAACCACAATGGGACAAAATTAGAGATTTAATATTCAGAATTCTGTCGATGATTTCTGATTTTTTGTTCAATTTGACAGGAAAAATTGAAAAATTTTTCTTGACAAGAAAAAAATGATCTAAACATTTTCCCCAGTGTTCCTGCTATAATGCAGTCATTAAATACTTACACTTAGACATGAGGCAATGTCTTGTGTGTAAGAGATTAGTTACTGCAAAAAAAAGGCCTTACTATTATTTTAAAACAAAGACAAAACAAGTCCAAATTCAAATTTAGTCTTAGTATCTTGTGTAAAGAGAGCAACTTTTATTGCTAAACCTGTCTTTCCCACAGAAACCTTAAATATGTAGAAGGCTGCTGAAATTTCCAAATCCAACATGTTACATAATACACAGAGAATGAATGCTGGAAATTATCAAAAAAAATTATTCTGCCTCACTGTTATCTGCTTACAGTCTTGTTCCTTATAAAACATGAACAAACCTCAGACATTTAATGGCCAATACGAATGAAAAAAACCTTTGTACACCTCTGCGCAGTCTGAATTCAATTTCTTCCTCTTTATTAATATTTTTCTTTCTTACAAGAAAGAAATAGAAATACATTTGATTCTTCATCCCCTTGTAACATCTTCCACACCTCGTAGCCCTTAGGTATGATGCATTTACTGACTCAAAACGGATCTGATTTAAGATGTCAAATAGCCAGTCACCAGTCAGGGGGATCAAACTGAATATTCACTGTACCTTCCTCTCTGGACAAAATCCCATTTTTTTAGATGACATGTCTTCTGTTTTGGTCTCTCTCAGCCCACTCCAGTTCATGCCCTGTCCATCCTCCTCCTTCCGTGCTCCCGACTTTCCCTCCATCTAACTTACTCGGTTGCACGGACTCTCCTGGCTGAACCATCATGGCTTCCACACCTTTATTGCTGCTGGGCCTCTTCTCCTCTGTGTCCGTCACATGTAAGACTAAAAATACATTGGTAGAACAGATTGCAGTCAAGTGTGAACTCAATGCATTCTTATCGTTGGGGCTCATGACAATGTTTCTATGTTTCTTCCTGACTAGTGGCGGTCTTGTTTGGTGAACCCAGAATATATGGAGGTGAGTTTAAAACACCAAGGCTTTTTTAGTGAGCTTTTAAAACACAAACTAACATATTTTCTTATATTGTCTCAGAGGACGCTACTGGTTATGGTCCCATTTTTGAAGAAGAGCCTATGGATGTGGTCTACACCGATGACTCACCCGATAAGAGGATCTCCATGAACTGCAGGGCCCGTGCAAATCCTCCAGCTACGTACAGGTAAGGAGGACATTTCTTTGTGCACGGTATCTCTGGTTCGCAACGCCACAGGCGTGCTATTTTCCTGCACAGGTGGCGCCGGGATAACTGGGAGATCAAGCTGATGGAACAACCCGATGAACACTACAGCCTAGTTGGAGGAAACCTGGTTATCACTAACCCGATCCAGAAGAAACACGCTGGGACGTACACGTGTGTGGCCCGTAATATCTACGGCACTGTTCTCAGCAAGGAGGCCCGAATCAAGTTTGGATGTGAGCACAGGCATAAATTATATAACTAATAATCTATGACACTAACTTGGCTTTGAAAGATTGGTAAAAACCAATCCGAAGCTTCAAGATTTCATCATTATTATTTTTTTTGTTTTTTATTTTCTCATGTAGATATTGAAGAGTTTCCTGATGAAGAGAGGGAACCAGTGTATGTCAAAGAAGGCCAGGGAGCAGTTCTGCTGTGTGTCCCACCAAAAGCCTGGCCACGTATGTATGCACTCTTCATCGGTCAAAACAATTAGGATTTGTAATTGTTTAACACTTGTGTTTAGATGTTCAAATTTCACCTTACCCTCTCGTCTATGCTTTTATTTTCAGAGGAAGTAAGCTATCGTTGGATCTTCAACGAGTTCCCAGTATTCCTGCCCACAGACCGCCGTCGGTTCGTCTCCCAGAAGACGGGGAACTTGTACATCGCAAAGGTTGAAGCTCAGGATGCTGGAAACTACTCCTGCTTTGTCTCCAGTCCCATCATAGGAAAGAGCGTCTACTCCAAGTTCATCCCTCTCATCCCTTTACCGCCAGAAGACGGTTAGTCGAAATCTGTGGCAGGTTTAAATAAAAAAGTTTAATGTTTAGCGTCATTTATATTTGTCAGTTTTGTTGGGTTTTTTTCCCAGGTGAGGAGAGAAAGTACCCAGCTGACATTAGGGTCAAGTTTCCAGACACCACTGCAATGCTGGCCTCAAATATTACATTGGAGTGCTTTGCTCTTGGAAAGTATGTTTTTAAAGCTTTCTTGGTAGGCTTTTGTAACATGATAAAAATTAGCAGAGCACTTGCAAATAAATTCAGGCTGGACACAGACACAAAACACTGAGCTATGGAAGGCCGTGATCTAGTCTGTAGAGCCGCAGCTATAGTTTTTGAAAAACACATGCTCTAAAACCACTAAAAATGTTGCAAAAATTATTTTTGTAGTAAAGAAAGTTAAATGCTGTAAATGCGTTTGCAATGCAATAAAAGTGAATACTGTTCTCTAAGTATTGAGTTCCTGTCTTTGTTTATCGCCTTGCTCACTCAGTCCCATCCCACATATTGTGTGGAGGAAGGTGGACGCCACTGACCTCCCTGCAAATCATGAGATCAGCGAATCAGGCGCTGTGCTCCATCTGTACAATGTTCAGTATGAAGACGTTGGATCATACGAATGCGAAGCCATCAACACCAAAGGAAAGGACTGGCATAAAAACTGGCTTTATGTGGAATGTAAGACAGGTTAAATGTTTACCTTTTTTTGTATGAAATAGTAATAATAGTAATAATAATAATAATACTTGTTATCTTCATGTAGCTGCACCTGAATGGGCGGAAACGATCAACAACACTCAAGTGGACATTGGATCGGAACACACAATGCGCTGTGTGGCTTCAGGAAAACCTTTCCCTTTCATCCGTTGGTACAAAGATGGATATATGGTAAAAAAAAAATCTCTTTGTAAGCTTTTTCTTAAAGAATTTGTGCAATCTGAAGTTTTGTCGTTAAACACAAAACTGCACTCCTCTCTTGCATGTGGTTCCTCTAGTATGGCAAAGGCGAGCTGAAGTTTTCCAGTCTAACTTTTGATGACTCTGGGATGTACCAGTGCATTGCTGAAAACTACTGGGGCATCAAATATGCCAACGCTGAGCTGCGAGTTGTTGGTAAGCTCTTGGGGGCGAAGGAAGGAATCCTTTTTTTTTTATTTTTGTAAGACGGTTCTTCAAACTTAAATCCCCACCTATCATCTCCCACCAGCCTGGGCTCCAACATTCGAGCTCAACCCAGTAAAGAAGTATCTTCTTGGAGCCAGAGACAGACGCGTGGTAATAGAGTGTAAGCCGAGAGCCGCTCCGAAACCTCGATTCACCTGGACAAAGGGCAAAGAGGTCCTCTTCAACAGTTCACGGTCAGCAGAAGCAATTTCTTCTGTGAAACAGAAAAGTCACAAACAACTTTCTAATGAACTGACTTGATTCTGCTTGCTTGCAGTGTTTCTGTCATGTTCGATGGGAGCCTGGAGATCCGCAACGCCACCAAAAATGACGAAGGCCTTTACACCTGCTTCGCCGAGAACGACAGAGGGAAGGCCGAGAGTTCAGGATATCTTACCATCACAGGTTAGGTCTATCATAGTAGCAGCATTTATTCACCCAGATCTCTGCTTTTTGTCGTTTTTTAGTACAGTTATTGCCTTTAAAGCTAACTAGTTTTTAATCAAAAACATAGAACTTAGAAACTTAGAATAACTTTAGTCAGAACTTTTTTAAGGTCTTTCTTTTGTTTTGCAGATGGTTAAAATGAAATTATTTAAAGTGAGTTTAACATCAACATGTTAACTGCCTGTCAAAATTTGACTTGTTTTATAAAAAATGTTATGTTGGCTTACTGTCTCCAATTCTGTTGTCTAAAAAAGTTGAAATTTGTGATTTTATGTCAGATTTTTTTTTAAGGTTTTAAAGTCCTTTAGAGTTTTTTTATGTAAATTTATTAATTCATGGAAAAATCGGGAAAGAATTTAACCACTTAAATTCTTGCTATTTAAGTTAATCAGAAGTGTGTTAATACCCCAAAACCAGGGATATGTTTGAGCTATTAGAAAACACACACTTTCAGTTGTGTCTGGTATAAAAGAAAGAATAAATACTTGGTAAAATTCCTCATTGCCCACTGCTATGTATAATGAAGGATAAATATGTTGCAGTGAGCATAATTCTCTTCCGAGGAATTACTACAAACAAGAAGATTTTTGGTAAAAACATGATGAGTCCTAGCATTAAACTGAAAATAAATATTTAATGTAATATGAAAAAGGCAAAAGATATAAGATATGTTTACGCTCACTTACAATATTGTAATTCCTTATTGTTGTCCAACTTAAGATTAGTTTTGTTTTTGTTTTTTTTATTCTCAGAAGCAACAAGTATAACTGTAGCGCCTGAAGACTCCGAGGTTAGAGTTGGAGACGAGGTGATTCTTCACTGCGCTGCTTCACACGACCCCATGCTGGACATCACTTTTATCTGGGCCATTGACTTCAGAGTCATTGACTTCAATGCCGAGTGGCAACACTATGAGCGAGTAATGGTAAGTCAACATTTTTTTTTAACCTTGAAAAGCGTTTTAGTTTTTGAGAATTTGCATGTAATTACTGAAAACATGTTTCACAGTTGGAAATTTCCCGAGATCCGTTACTTTTTGTGTTGATCAGAGTGAAGATGGAGTCGGTGACTTGAGGATAAAAAATGCACAGATTTGGCACGAAGGTCGCTACACCTGCACCGCTCAAACCGTGGTGGATGACGACACCGCTTATGCTGACCTGAAAGTCGTAGGTAATTCAGTGCATGAAAATAATAACCGAGACCACCATCTGTCGTTTGCACTTGTGTTTTAAATCGATTGCACGTGAAACCTCCAGGTGTTCCCGGGCCTCCCGGTGTGCTCCGGATCGAGGAGATCGGCGACACCTGGGTGAAACTTTTGTGGTCCAAACCAGCTGAGCACAACAGCCCCATCCTGTACTACACTGTTCAGACCAGACACTTCTGGGCTCTGAATGAAGATGACTGGAGGAATGCCAGCACATGTGAGTCCTGATTTAGGCCAGCAGAGGGCCATCTTGCTCCAAAGACGGCCAACAGCAATGAACGCAATTCCAGTATAAGCTGTAGTTCAGTCAAATTTTAAGCAGCCCTTAATTGCGTCCCTCAGCTCCAAGTTTTCTCGATGGGACTCTGGAGAAAGCAGACATCACAGATTTATACCCTTGGATGGAGTACCAGTTTAGGATCATCGCCACCAATGAGTACGGATCCGGGGAGGCCAGTATACCTTCGCTTAAGATCAAAACATGGGATGCCCGTAAGTACATTGACAATTGTTTTATTTATGATTGTGCCATATGGCAGATTTTTAGGAAAAGCTAACAAAAGGCCGCTTTTTTTGTGCAGCTCCAGTCGTTTCTCCCACAGACGTGGCAGGATATGGAGGTAGAAATGGCGAGATTGTCATCACGTGGACCGTAAGCTTCCAAACTCACGAGTTAAATTCATGCCTCCTCTAAGTTTCTAATGTACATTGATTTCCTTTTTATTTGGCAATCGTCAGCCTGTTCAGCCCTGGTATTTCTATGGCAAGAAATTTGGGTACATCGTTGCGTTAAAGCCTCACAATGCCTACGACTGGTTTTATGTAACCATCTCGGACCCTGAGACGAGACGACACGTTCACATAGACTCCTACTTCATTCCGACCGAAGAGGACTTCCTGGTGCGAGAGTTCCAGGTGAAGATAAAGTCATTCAATGTTAAAGGAGATGGACCGTACAGCCTCACCAAGGTCATCTATTATCCAAGAGATGGTGAGAATTTGGTTTTAGATATACGCCTTATCAGTTTCTAATCACATTTACCGGTAATCTCAGTTTCTGGTGCACAGTATAATTTTAGAAGTTTTGTAAATTCAAATGTATATGGTTTTTTTTTTTTTCTTGTCACCCAGTCCCAATAGAAGCTCCCACAGATGTCTACGCCAGGCCCGTGTCTTCCACTGAAGCTGTGGTTTGGTGGCTGCCTGTGGTTGATACTGGAACTGGACTGCAGCAGTACATTGAGGGATACCAGGTATGGAGGTTTTCCTCCCATTTTTTAAACTAAATCAGCTTAATGTCAAGAAATGTCAAGAAATGCTTGGATTTGTTTTAAAAATAGTATCAACAGTCAAATTTGCACCGTTACATAACAGAATAAAGACTATAATTAATGACATGATAGAAGGTCAAAATGTTCAATATGAATTTAATGGTCTGTGAACAAGACCTTCGAGGTACAAACCTATACAACTCTTGAAAAGAAATCTTTGAGTTTATACTGCTTTACATGGAGTTTATTCAAATAAATGCCTTATCATGAGATGTCATGTAGGTATGGAAATTATATTAACGATCTTGACAGTTTTTTTGTTTGTTTTTTTTTTCAAATCACAGATGTAGATTAAAGTTACTGTACAAGATCTTTTTCTGTAGATTTTGCTTCCACACTATTTTCCAAAAACTTAATTATTTATACTGCAGTATATGAAGAAAATGTACTGCAGTAGTTTCAGTCTCATGATCATCTTTTTTTTTCAATAACTGTAGCCATATTTGCTTTTTTCATATAGGATGTGATAAAATAAATGGAAACTCAAATGAATTTGTTTTTCTAGCCGTTTCTTTGCCCTTTACATCAATGTTGACAACACTATCATACACACTTGAATCCAAATTTGTATCCATCTTCACTTTGTCACTATTTCCCAAGTTACTACATATGCCTACCATGCTATCCACAAAAAAAAACACAAGACTTACAAAAATGTATCCTACTACATAGATCAAATACTGGAGAAAGTATGACGATCCAGAACCGGGGGCAAATCGCATATTCGTTCCAGCTACAGTCAATCAGACCCGGCTGGAGAACATGCTGCCAGATTCGCACTACCTCATCGAGGTCCGGGCGTTCAACGGAGCAGGTTTTGGACCTCCCGGCGAACACTGTGAGATGTTCACAAAGAGGCCACGTAAGAGCGACATGAAAACGGACAATCAGATCTGTAATAATGCTTTTAAAATACTTTTAAAATATGTAAACTGTTTCTCCGCAGCACCCTCTGAGCCTCCCAGAATGTGGCGCTACGTCACCTGGACCGGACAATGGTTGTACGTGTGGTGGGATCACATCCAGTATGACTGGTTTGGGAACGTTTCTTTCCCCCTGTACTACAAGGTGGGTGCAGTTAGTGTTGTTTCTTCTCTATAGTAAGAATGCATTCAGGTTTTAAAGCTGCTAGGATTTTTTTACAGTCTACTGGGGTTTTATTCCTTTGTCAGGTCATGTTTAGAAAGACAGGGTACATCTACGGGAAGGTCTACATCACTGGCTGGCACTTTATGGACTTCCCAATGCCTCAGCTTGGTGACTATGAACTGATGGTTCGTGGTCGCTATGAAGGGGGAGATGGCCCAGTCAGGATGATAAGTATTAAGGGTAAGAATTAAGATAATAGTGGGTTATTAAATAAACTTCTAGTTGTTTTTATTATTAACTTTTTTTTATGTTGTTTTTTTTTTTTCAGGTAAAGCATCTCTGACCACACCCACAATCAGTTTCTTATCCTTGTTGCTGCTGGCGCTGTGTATTACAGGTTTGTAAATTTAAGAGTGAAGAAAATACATTGTATATAATGGACTTTGGAAAACAAATAAGAATAGGACCTTGTCATGAGTTGTCATGAGAAATCTTCACATGGTAGTTCAGTAACTAGTATCTGTTTTTTGTGACAATACACTGGAAATTTTTGATTTCCAAATTAAAATGGGTTGTCGGCACTTATTCTGGACCATGTACTGTACAAAAAGAGCATGATGTCTAAAAGGAAAAAGTGAGAATTTTACCTGGATTTTTTTTGGAAACACAAGATCAAAAATGTTTAAAACGCAGAGACGCTTTTCATGGTAAATAAAGACAAATGACGACTCCTGGAGCCTATATTTAAAACACTATTTAGAATGAAATAAATGTATAGAAAGGCCACTACGCTGCACAAAAAACACTTGTTCTTGTGATCTTTTTACTTAGTTTATTTATTTATTTATTTATTTATTTATTTATTTTTAAATGTTGAAATGGAGCTTGCACTCAAAACATTAAGAACCATTTGTAGACTACAAGAACAATCACTGACGTTAGAAAACAAAGATTTTTATGTACAAATTGATATGATTAATTTGTTTTGCTTTTTATAAAACACAATCAACTTTTATACATGTGTATTTTATTTATTTATTTGCCTTTGTTGAAAAAAATTCAGCTGCAGGGTGGTATGTGGTCTGAGTTATTCACAAGTGGAACACAATCCATGCTGGTATTGTTGATATATTTTAAAAACTGCTGGGATACAAACAACCTAATTTGGCATGCTTTTCTAACCGAGTACTGCATTGAATATGGAAAAGTTTCAGGGGTTAGTGTAAGGCCAGAATTCCAACAGAAAAGCCACACGTACATAGGGAAAACGTGACGTTAACATTATTATACAGCATCATTTTCAACTTTTTCATTTCTGGTTGACTGAGGTCTGATCAGGTCTTTGTAGGTGTTCAAAATGGTGAACTGAGAAGAATAACAAGCTTCCCTCTCTTTGCAACCCAACTTTTGGGTCACAATATTTGAAAAAGTGTTTAATGCTTTCTGTCCAAACAGCATAAACCCAGCAGTTTTTTTTTTGGTACATATTGCAACATTAAGGCCACGGATGGGGAGCTATATATGTATCGTAATGCCACTTTCCTTTATGTAAAGCTGGAAAACTATTAAACAGATTTCAACTGTCTTGATATTATTTTATGATCTTCTGTGCTCACGATGTCAGGTTTGAGTTTCAGCACATTAGCATTGACTGAAAATGTAAAAACCAAATACGTTTGCTAAAAATAGGACTCAATGAAAATAAAAGAAATGTGGAATCTCAGAAAACACATTTCAATACAATTTCTGCAATCTCACCCACAAACCATGAAATAATTGGTTTAAGACTTTATCTGTATGATAACCTTGATAAAAAAAAACCAAACAAACAATAAAACTCTCCAAAATATATACCATGTTGATTTTACTTTATTTTAAAACTTTAAATCAACATGTATTCTAGCAAAATGATATAAGCACAACCTAACTTAGGTGGTATTTTTCAAATGTTTCTGCACAGAATCTAACTTTTATTGTGACCTATAGACACCCCAACAAAAATGGAAAAACATGATGTATAGTTAACACAAACTATAATTAAAGTATCTGATATAAAGTGTGAAAGTCTGAAATTAGTGGTGTATGGTATTGGCGATGTGTGTTCAAAATTCTTCCTAAGCAATTCTTAAAAAAAAATAATAATAATAAAAAAATAAATAAAATAAAATTGTATAAAATGGCCCAGCAAACAATTTTCAGAGTTTTGAAAGTGTGACTCTTGAAAACCTCTGTATGCATTATACTAGTAACCCACCCATGCCTAGCAACAAAATAAAACATTTCAACTTCTAAGAAGAGAAGGACGCTTCTTCTTCTTCTACTACTTTTTTTATTTAGTAGAGCACAACTTATGTGTGGGTAACTCCATCCCACAATTTTATTTCCTTATAGAAATAGAAAAAAATAATGGTGTCCCTGTCAATTACAAAATTAATCATAGAGTGTTTTTTAAATTATTTTAGCAGTGAAAATTAAATGTTACCACTCCCAGACCACAAAACATACATCCATATTTGCACTGAACACCCCCGGGATCTTCATGAAATGGTTCGTTCCTGCTTTGCTCGCTTGACAGTGACCGTGTTCAGCAGCAGTCAGTAGAAGACGAGAACGACTGTGGCGGTTACTGTGCTGCCAAGAAAAATAATAAAATCAGGTTTTCAAAAGGAGAGAGAGAAAAAAAAAGACAGGAGTGTCAATTTATAGCCCAGTTTTTCTCCAAGAGAAGTGGGTAGACTGTGCGAGATTGTCAACCATTTAGCATAGTTAGCTTAGCTACAGGCTACTGTTTGCCTCCATTTCACTAGCATATAATGAATGAAGGAAATAATTTAACAGCATATTCATCTATGTAACTTGTACCTGTACCTCTTACCACATTTAACAACAGATGAGTCAGTCAGCAGCAGCTTTAACCCAGATACCAGCATAACCCCTCCTCCCTGTCCCAGTGGAAAAAGGTGAGCAACACTGTGTTCAGCCTATGTGGATGATTTTTCCTGTCTCTCTACTCTTTTTACAACTACACAACAAAAACAATTTATTTATTACTCACAGAAATTCAAACAATCTTTAGAAAATCTTCCTTTAGCACACTTTAGTCATGGGGCCCAAGATTCCTGGCGGTGCCTCTGCCCCCACACCACCTGAATCAAATAAATGGCCTGTTTCCAGCCCGTTTGCAGAGCTGATTGACTGCTATTGAGGGAAATTAGCCATTTGATACAGGTGTGTTGGAGAAGGGATGCGTGTAAAAGTTGTATTACAGCAGCTCTTCAGAACTGGAGTTGAGTACTCAAAATTTAGACTAAGAAGGAGAAAGCAGCTCAGCACTAATTAGCTGAACAACACACAGGTGAGTTGTGGTAAGATATTGTAAGAGAGGCTGAGGAAACCAGTAAAGACTGGAATATGTTTACAGATAGGTTTTTAAAAATTCACCTAATTGTGCAGTTCAGCAAAATGTATAAAAAATGCTACATTTAGTGTTGAGTATTTGAAGATGTATGAATTTGAATTTTCAATAAAATAAAATAAAAATCTCATAAAGCCTAGAATTAAATGGTGAAGTAAAAATTCAGTCACCAGATGGCAGTGTACCCACATGACATTAACTGCTGCCTCAGGTACATTTTATTCCAATCTCATTATAGAAACATGTTTTTTTTTTTCTTTACTTGAACAGAGGCACACCCATTTTATTGCAAGATAACACATTGTCACGTTTGTCTTTTTCATTTTGTTTAGTGTACTCCTGCCATCTGGAAATCTTATCACACAATTCCAATTTTCCTTTTAGTTTCAAAATAGCATGTCTGTAATATCTGCAGCCGCTCTTTGAAAAACATCTCCCTCTCTCTCTCGCTCTCTCTCTCTCTCTCTCAGTGGCTTTTATCTTTCCCACGTCTATTACCTGTTTCTTCCTCCTATTTTACCTCCTTCCTGATAAACAAATTACTCCGCCTGAGAAAATCCTGCAAGCAGCAAAAAAAACAAAACAAAACAAAAAAAAAATCAATCTTGCTATCATTTACAAACAACCACAGCAGTCACACAAAGGTGAGTCCTTCCACAGCAATGGGGAGGTATTCTTCCTTCAGGGAAGTATATTAAACAACCCTGTTGTGATATCTCCTTTGGGTTTTATTAACATCCTCAGTCTGATTCTTCTTTTGAATACGTTGTTTGTCCGACTGAGAAAACAGCGACTTGTCTGCTTAGCATTTGGTTGCCTCTTCTTCACATGAGCAAAAATATCTTCAAAATGTTTCTGTGCAGCTGAGTATTGAATTTAGACCTCATTTTTGTACATTCACGTCAGTATGGGACTGTGTAAGATGAACAATACGCTTATCTATCTCTAAGCCGGTGATTATTTTTAGGATGCAAATGTTTGAGCAGAACTTTCTTGACTATAAAATGTAGAAATTCAGCTCAAATTAGCAAATGCAATGTGCAACTGTAGTTGAGCTCTGACTTTAACTGTGGAAAAGTAAAATAAAGTGCTAATCTTGAATCAGTACTCAGTCATTACTTTTGTAGGCAGCATTGACGTTTCAGGACAAAATAGACTGTTGAATTAGTCATTGGAAAAGTTTGGAGTTTTGCCAATCTTACGAATTTAAGTGAATGGGATTTTTAATGTACACAACGAGAAATGGGGAGATTGAGATGTAGGATAAGAGCAGAAACATCTAGTAAAATTCAGGTTAATCGTAATTGATACTGTCGCTATGTCAGTGAATGACTTCGTTCAGTTCCTCCGCTGCCATTGCTAAAACTACAGGCATAATTATAAAATATCGCAGAAAATTGACTAAATTGTTTACAACTTCTTCTGTTTGCTGATTGGCCCTGTCAAAAATTGATCGGAGACAATCTGAATCAACGGGAGAAAGATCGGATCTGACTGAAATCTTGTCAAAGCATGGGCTAATGTGAACATGTTTCATCTAAACAGAATAATGGACTGTCAGTAAACTGAAAATATTTCCTCACCGGGTGCGACAGGGACTCAGAACTGGGTCTTGATAGAAACAGAGCAGGAAGAACTTTATCAAACACCGTTTGTTTTCTAACTTCTGTGTTTTAGCAGACACCAAAAATATTACCAAACGCCAGTCTCAGATGTTTGATAGAGTAAATAAGCTTCCTTGTTGTGGTAGCATACACCCAGTTATTTACATATTAGATATCCTCCATTTGATCAGGGAGGCTCTGATTGTCACATTAAACCTGTGATGGCGGGAGCACAAAGACGGATTTTGTAATCAAGTTGAGGCCCTTAATGCTCAAAGCGTGCTCCGCTTGTGATTTCTATACCCTCGTCGCATCATTATCAAGTCCTTTTAGCCCTTTTACCCCCAGATTTCCTTCCTCTGAATTAGCCCCATATCCACATGGTGCATCGTCTGTAGTTGAGCAAGATATAAATGTAAATCTATACTTGTCATTAAACAGCAGCAGGTCTTTATCCCACAGAAGAAAAATACCAGGAAAAATGCAAAAACCAGGCCATATGCAAAGTAATCGGCATGAGCCATGAATCACATCTCTGCCCAGACCCCCTGGCTAACTCACTAGTTAGCTCAAACCCGAGAGGCCCCAGAAGATTTGTGTCCCACAGAGCAGAGCAACAAGCCTCTTCAGATGGCTCCTGGGGTTTGGAGGCACCCCTCCACTAAATCTTACTGACAAATCTTGCAGTGTGGTGTTGGGTTGTGTTAATAATGCTGCTAACCTGGTTAGCAGCCTTGAGGACCATGTTCCCTGGTTCCTCTAGCTAGTTCTGTGACAGAAATAGGCTGCAGTGTCAGATAAGTAAGTAATTGCCTCTTCTGCAGAGAGTTTATGGCCTGGTTCACTGTGTGAGAAACGGGCAACTACAAATTGTCTCCTCCTGGTTTTGTCAGACCATTGCTTGGGATTTCAGAATTTTAACAATGTAATTAACATTTTAGCCAGGTTATTTGTTGACAGCAATGCTGCTGGAAGATTGATTGTGAGTAACTCCCTGTATGATAAATACATGTATGTGCTGCGTTGTATTTTTTAAGCTCCTGCTTTCCAGTTTAATCATACTTCTTTTTTCTTTTAAAATCATAACATACCTACAAATATGTCCTTCCAAATATATTAATTGAACTGTTTTGTACCTTCGCCTTTATTCAGATAACCTGTGGCTTCAGCTGTTGAAAACTGATTATTCATTTACTCTTTGTATTGTTTTTTTTTTTTTTTAACCAGTCACTGACATATGACGAATCAAGACGTGCTTTAAATGCTTTTTTTTAATCCACAGATGTAAAAATATGACACGAGTTGTTGACAATTGAATATTTTTCTGTCATTTTTGCCAGGTATTGTTCTCAAAGCCAAAGAAGATTTCTTGGGACTCATTTTCTTTGCTCGTTTTTTTCCTGCCCATCATTGCTGTGGAACTGGAGTCTATCTTGGCAGCAAATAGTGAAAGGAGGGGTAAACTGTGAACAGGTTGGCAGTCGATCACAGGCCCAGCACAAGCACATAAGATGAAAGACTTTGCATGCAAAATGTGGAAGGAAACCAGAGTAATCAGTTTGTGCAAGCACAGAATTGTTATGCAAATTCCAGAAGACCACAGCTTAAATCAACAGGAGTAATATTTTGGATAATATTTTATGTTTGCGGCACCGTTTATCTCTAAATGAGCATTAGGTTCCAAAAAGAAAAAAATACTAAAATAGTTTCATGTCAAAGGAGATAACAGTGTAATGGTGAACATGAAAACCATTTGCAACTTAAGCCTAAATGTACTCCGACCACTCTAATATTAACATGTCAACAATCTCACACCGTGTTATTTGCAAATGTCCTGCAATTTGAACCAATGTCACAGTGGTGCTTCCAATATTCTTTTATTTGCCGAGTAAGCAAATCACAAATTTAACAGACAACCAAGAAAACTTGAAATCACAATCAATTTAGAATGTCCAGTTGTAGAATATCTTTTGTTTGATGGAAGTAAAAAAAGCAGAGCTCCTCAGACAGAGAAAACTCTGAGACTCCTAATACTTATCTGCCAGGCAGTAGGCCATGAAGTAAATGTGCTCTGTTAGCTTGACAAAGGATGAATGCGAAGCTTGTCAGGTCAGGAAGGAAAAAGTGCGAGCAATGGAAACACCTTGACCCCCAATCTCCACAGAATGGCCTCTGCAGTAATAATGCAGCCATTATAGCCAATGACAGCATTGCCTCCTCCTGAGTGACTGCGCATGGCAGCGCTGTGTGCAGCATCGCCACATTGCTATCTATAAGCGCCAACGCCATTGCCATCAGATAAAATGCATACATCTTCGAGTCTGAGAGCATGTTGGAATCCTCAGATTAAGGAGAAAACAAATAGTGGAAGATAAATGTGTTTAAAAAGATCCTATATAAGGACATGGGTCTAGAGTTTTTTCATTTCTGGGTCTATTTAAACTAATAGCAACACCAACACATACTAGCAGTACTATATGTACTAATAGTGCTAACTTCACAGTCATAGATTTTTTTTATTTTATTTTTTTCCCACAGGGATGAGGTTGCATCAAAGTAGACATCAAATTAAAGTTTAGCGGGAACTCAAGATGGCAGATTTCCCAAATATTCCCTTTATAGTTTCTTTTCTACTATGACGGATCCATCATGATAAAAATGTCAACTTCAAACGGTGAAAACGTCTTCGTGAAAATCTGAAGTGGGAGCAGATGCACAGAAAGACTGAGACTCAGCGGTGCCTCTCTACAGATGCGTGTCAGGTTTAGGCATCTGTACGTTCTTTGTCTCCACTTAAAAGCCGTCTCTCTGTGGGGGATTTAGCATTTTTATTCCCCGACAGCAACTTAGGAGAAACCCCTTTTAACGCACAGACTCTTGCATTATCTCAGACTGGTGTCAGCGTGGATGTTGGATTGCGTCAGGCATTGTTGGCTCAGGTTCAGTCTCGAATGATCTCTGCTTGTTGAACGCACTCGTTATATTGAGAATCATTAGTGGCACTGCATTAGGTGAAAGTCCATCTTCTGTTTTCTTGCACCGCGCGCGCCCTCGCTCGCATTAGCTGCCACTTTCCCCCCTTTAGCGAGAATTGTTGTCCTCTGTCAGCCGTAAAACTTTATCTCCACAGAAAAAGAGCAGTAAAAATGTCACTCCCTGTGAATGATGAGTCTCCTGTGCGGCCCCAAATGGCATCAAATGTGTTGCATTGTCAGCTTCAACAATGGGTCCCCCTTCTTTATTTGTACAGGTGACATCAGTTGTAAACGTCCATAATGCCCTGCTGGAGCTGATGGGGTAAATGTGCAGGACATGGCGCTGGCGTCTGCAAGCCCCTGACAATTGAGGCAAAGCTGCCTTTTCAAATTCCAAAATTTTCCACCTATCTTGCTCTTCTTGGACACCCAAGAAGTATGAATTATGAGGTCACAGAGGGGCACGCTTTACGGGGGGAAAAGCTGGTGGTTGGCATGTCAAGGTACTGCCAAAGCAGCAAGAAAATACAGCGGAAGAGCTGCATTCAGGATCCAAATTTGAGCCTTTCTTTTGCTTTTTGGAGAGTTTTCTCAGTGGGCAATTTCAATTGAACTCTTGTGTTAGTCAGTATATGTTGGAGTAAGCAGCAAGGGTCAGAACTCAAGCAAAAGCGAGTGGGGAGCAATGTTGACTGAAATATATTAAGCACTGTTACCATTTTTTGTTTACTTCGAGAATGTAAATACATGGCTCTGAAAAATACTTGCACCCCCTTGCAGATTTCTCTTGTATCTGCTTTTTTGTCACACAAGTATGTATGCAAGTTTCTAAATAGTGATTTAATTTAACCAACATAGTGCGATGTAGAAAAGTCACCACCTCCATCTGTTAAATCATAGCTTAACTGTGTGACCAGTGTATTTCACTATCCAAACTTAGTTCATGCTTTTATCGGAGCCTGACTCTGGCTCCGATAAAATTCAAATATAAGTTGAAGTTCATGTGTAAGATTAAAGGGTAAACAATGTAAAAATATAAAATAAAATAAAATCTATGTTTATGTTTTAGTCTAGAGAACATGTTGACGCAGATCTTTTCAGAAACACATCAGTGTTCCAGAAGTACTTCCGATGTCTTGTAAATTCGTATTGACATCAACAATTGACAAAATACCACTCTAACTTAAGGTAATTCGCTCTACAGCACGACTAAATCTAATTAACACATTACCGAAATTGAGGTACATCATCGTGTACCTGCTCTCCAGTGATTACCCTCTTAAATACAAGTAAAAGCAATAGGTGACAGGCTTTGTGTGAGAATGAGTTAATGTGGTATTCTTAATTGAGACGGATGCATTTTTAATGACTCATCCTGGCTCAAAGCAAGAGAGGCATCGAATTATTCAAAATAGGTGATAAATGCTAATGGCCATACAACTGCCTCTGGCGGCAACTCAGAGATGAAACTTAGCAGTTTCTAAGTGTACTTTAGGTTAATCTTGTGTATTTTAAAAGCAAAGAAGCCGCCTGTACTTGAACGCAACAGAGTACAATAAACCGAAAAACGAGAATGTTTTAATCATCCTGTTTATCGGTTTTGTAACCTTACCAGTTTATAGCCCGTGCTAATATTTGTATCCAGTGAAACATCTGTTTTCCGTGTCGGGTCAGCGGTATTCATCTGGATGTTTCAGCTCTGGATGCTCCCCTCAGGGTTGCACTGAGACCAACACACCTACACAGAACCACGTCGACTCCAAAAAGCGGGCACATCGTCGTTACACGGATGACTCGCCTGCCGAAAAGCCCGACAACTGCTCATATGCAATGTAGAGGCAAGCTTGGGTAAACATACAGGCAGATGGGTACATAAACAGAGATGAGCATGGACTGTTTTCTTTTGCGGCCATCTGTCAATTGTCACAATCTCGAGGGAGGCTGCAGACTGCGCCTTAGTTGGGTGCTAAAACGAACGACTTGGCAGATGTTTGGGAACTTACTAAAAACCTATCCAGTCTCAACAAGAACCTGCCAGCTTCATTTCCCATGGGGCAACACAGCATAGTCCTGTCTTGTAGTGTCACTTAATTAATGACATCATGGCAAAATGAGTGGAAAAACATCTGTGTTTGCCTGCTAATTGTCTTTGGAAGACATGCACCACAGAGAAAAAGTCAGGACGCTCATAGCGCCTGGGAAAATATTGATGTTGGCTAAAGATGTTTTTCACATTATAACCACAAACTTCAATGTAGTTTTTTGGAAATTAATGAAATCGAGCAATACATCATTACGGAAATCACAAATGAAAATGTGTGCATATATTTGCCTGCTATCATCATTATGCCTATACACTTAAGTAGTTACCAGTGCAACCAGATCATTTTAGACATTCCCTTCCTGGTTATAAAACATGTGAAGCTTTGGATATTTAACAGAGTACTGACCAATCCAACCAATTTGGTACAACTGGAAACCGACCAATAGATGGGGTGAAGAAAGCATGACAAATAGCAGCATCTGATGCATCCAGAAAGCGATGTATCAGATGGCTAAATGCCACACTCAGCAGACTTTGTAGTTTTTTATGAAACCATGTGCGATTGTCTTTCAACATAGCACATGACTTTGCTTTATTGCATCAAATTTCAATGAAATACATTAAACGTTGAGATGTGACACAAGCTAAAAAATTCCAATGGATATGAATACTTCCCATAAAATTCCATACATTTATTTTTATTTATTTGAGTGAAAGGTTATCCAGTGATATTTCTTCCACATTCAGAAGCAATGTTTCCAGTCGCATACAAGACACGTCAACATCACCCGTGTTAAAGTGCGTCCTTCGATGCATTTTGCGTTTGCGCGCAGTTCTTAGAATTCTCTATTAATCATTTTACAGCCTGACCTCGATAAAGGATAATGAAAAATGATGTAGGTTTGATTAATGCGACATGCACACGCAGCCGCACAGCCCTCAGCATATTGCAAGCAACACCTCCCAGACAATAGGCAACGTGTTCGGTCAATCCTCGTTGCTCCCGCAGTCCCGTGTCAGCTACTGATGGATGGCGTAGTGAAGCTGCCATTGTTCGTGAACATTACGCAAATTAGCTGAGTCCAAAAGCTCGCTCCCCGCTGATGTGACCAGAGCTCCCCTGTGAGAGATTAGTTACTTACATCATCTGTTTGAAGGAATAAGCCTTTATAAAGCTATTTCTTTGCAGAGTGATGAAGTTTTGCAGTTAGATTTTTCAGTTTAAATAAAAACGACTAAAGATAAAAAGTTTCTTTTTCCACTTCGGTTCTTGGGTTTAAATGGAGGTTTGATTAAAAAAAAATGTATGACTTGGTCAAAGATTCTCCAAAAGGATTGACTGTTATTTTTTTTTATCACATCAAAACTTTAGCCTCCTTGTACAAGTAAGCTAATCAGTTTCCATCTACCTCTGCTTGCACCAATATTCAGCCCAAACTGTTCACTTTAAAGTATATTGGGATCAGTAACAAGTCGATTCCCAACAGTCAAAGCCCCAGTTCGGGTCCACGTTTCCACAAGTGCGTTTAAATGCAACCCACATCCGTTTGTTTGAGGGGTATGCGAGGATGAAAGGTGTTTCAGTCCATCACAAGTACGGATGCGTAGAATTTTGTGAAACACAGCTGGGAGCTAAAGATGAATATGTTGGAAGGATACTCATTAACCATGGAGGATCTGTGATGCGTTTTCTCTCTTCCAGAGGCATTTTTTAGAAAGCATGCCATCTTTAGCTTGTCGAAATACAAGGCAATCTTGAATAAAATTCTCAAAGTGTGGCTCATTTGTTCTTCAAACACATCTGGAGAGATTTTGTAAAGTCAAAAGTCCCTCTCTCTGTTTGCTTCAGGCTTGAGTTCCAGAAATTAGGTATAAGAGCTGTCAGAAAGGGTGCAAATATCTGCGTCAGGTGTGATTTTCCCCACTGCCAAATAAATGTTTGATTCATTGACCATTTTCAGGGTGAGAGTACAGTACAGCAATAAAATAGGAATTTACTTTAATTTGTTTTCTATGCTTTTTTCAGGGCTGCCAATAATTGTTTGGTTAAATTCAACAATACACTTTCATGAAGCTGCTGAATACAAAGGGTGACAACACAAGCAAATTTACTCCCTTTGGTCTCCTATCGGGGAGAGAGAGAGAGAGAGAGAGAGAGAGAAAAGGAAGGTCTTTCAGGTATTTATTTATTTAATTTCAGAAATTGTAATGGTGGATTTCCTAAGGCAGAAAAGCTGTTTTATTTTGGAAGTAATGTAATTTTCTTTTCTTTTTCACCAAGTCTTTCATAGCCCTTTTAAATGCAATAGTGCAATCTGTGTCCCTTCAGTAATTTAAGTTTTAGAGGTTTTTATATTTGTTTATCTGTCCAGCATATTGTCCTCCACCAGGCAAAGATATATTTTCACACATAAATACACCACCGTATTTTGCAAAATGTAGCTCACGCAAACCCCTGTCAGATTTCTGTGGAGAGTAACGTTCTGAGTTGACTAAGATTTCTGACTGGAAGCGACATTAATGTTTTGGAACCCCAAACATAAATCTGACCGTTAATCTGTGGAGGGATCTAAAAGGAGGCCTTATTTATTTAACTTGAGAAATTAAATTTATCACAACACACACATTTCCAAAAAACAAACACCAGTAGAAACATGTCTTGTAAAAGCTTTGAAAACTAAGATTCTAGATTTTTTTTTTTTCATGCTTTTTCTTAATCAGACTGAAAAAAGATTAATGTTTCTGGGTTGTTCTTGTCATGCCATGTTGTTTTTTTTTTGTATCATTTTCCATTTCTCGCCTCATCCCTTACCCTTGATTGCCTAATCACTTAATCTTGCTCACCTGTGTAATTATCTTCACCTGTTCTGTTTGGGATGTAAGCCTCTCCCAGTCACGGCACAAGTGTCAGATTATTGATTACCAGAAGCTTCATGCAGATTAAGCTAAATGTGAACGTGACACTTTTTCTTCCATCTGAAGCTATGCTCTTTACCTGCTTCTGCCTGGTTATATATATATATATTTTTGGACTCTGATCTAATAGTTTTGATCCTTTCCTTACTTTTGGCTCTTCTCCGTCTGCCAGCCAGATTTATAAACTTGTTGAATAGCGGAGCTTGTGATTCTCTTGAAAATTCTCCATCACATCTGCAACTACACCTGATATCCCCTTCTGAGCAAAACTGCCCATCTGTCATAAGCCGTCTTAATTTGGAAGAATAAAAATCTTGATGATTGGATTTATGCAAAGAATCTTAAGATCTGATAAGGGTACTTTTTGCCAAATGTGACACCATGCCAATTCATACTTAAATTATTGGTATGTTTGGAAAGGGAAGAAGTCACTACTGCATTCATTAAAAAAATCAAAAATGCATGTTTAGAATCACTTTTGATGCATTTGGACACTTCCAGGCTCAAATACCTGCAACTGGTCAAATTACCATGTGGTGAAACAAAAACACTTATGTTTTGATGCATAAGTTACCTACTATGTTCTTTGGGAAAATATATCCAGTAACCTAATTTCGAATTGGGTTCTTGTGGCATATTCTTCCCATCTCTGGTGTTCATTGTTCTGTGTGATCCAACATGAACAAAGTCATTCTGAAGAAGCAGACAAGTCCAATCTGCTGCCTCAAAAAGCCATTAACCTCTTTGAGCAGCTAGATCTTACCCATCGACTTCTGACTGCCCTTTTTGTCAGGTGCGATTTCGAAACCAATTTCCCTCCTTTCCCAAAAACTACACTATGTAGCTTCTCGATGTTCAACGTTCCAATCGGCACCATTCGTTTAGGGGACCAAAGGGAAGAGATCTGTTTAAATGAGACTGAGAAAAGCTAAATAAATGCAGATTATAATAAGCCGGGCATGTCTGACCTCCTGGGATGAGCAGCAAATGGCTGTAATTCTGTGCTAAAGGTTAGTGGTGTCAATGGTAAATAGTGAAAGGCGTGACCCCCCAATGCCAGAGAACATCAAATGAAGGTTAAAGGTCAGAGAACAAGGGCTTGGGGTTAATAAGGTCAGGCAGTGATACATTACAGTACTCCTAATGCAAATAACTCTAATGGAAACCAATGAGGGGGAAGTTTATTATTTATTTTTCTAACTAACGGACATCGTTCGTGTCTGAATTAATGACGCTCAAGTCTCTTGATTCTGTTTTAAACTTACACAAAGCTGGTTAGAAGCAGCAGCTGAAGTGGGCATGTTTCTAATCACATTTCAGTTTGCCACAAATTCATAAATTATGGTTTGTTAAATACACAGGAAAGCTTTGTGGTATAAATTTACCACAAAGCTGGGCATCACAGTGTGGCGCGTGGCCGTGAATATGACCCCAATTTCAACGGAGACCAAAGTGCATCTAATAAAATGATGACTCATTATGGTCATTAGCAGGAGTAATAAAAAAATTAAATATGGGACTCTTTCTTGTGACATGTTTGGAAAGGCTTTTCAGGAACATAAGTATTTTTATTATTAAACCTTTGCACAGTTTGTCATATAAAAACCCTAAAACTCCATGTATTTTTATCAAGGTCGTCTATGACATACTGTCACATAATGGTGTACAAATGGATAGTTTTCAACATTTTGTATAAGTAGATATCTGGAATTTTTGTATTCAGGAGCCCAAAAAGACCAATAGCAGCCATTAGCTGCAATTACAGACGGACGTTTTTAACAGTTTCTACCAACTTTGCACATTAATTTTTTATGTTTTTTTGGCAACAATTTTAAGCGTTTAGTAAATTTTTGATTGGATTTAATTCTAGGTTTAGGTTTACGATCATTCCAACACATACATTTTCTATGATCTAAACACATTATCAGTTTTTAGATTAGCTAAACCAATGGGGAAAATAACTCAATGAATTGCTGTATGTTGCAACAAAGATGTCGGCGTTTAAAAGATGGAAAATACAACAAAAGAACTTTATCGCGGCTTTCAGTGAGACGCAGAGCTGTTTTATTCATCTGATTTTGCTTAAATCAGCTTTATAATCTCTTTGTTCAGCTTTCTTTTTTTTTTTAAATACCAAGATTCACGTAAGAGGAAGATTGCATAGATTAGACAATTGGGAGCAAGAGAGTCGAAACTT
Source organism: Poecilia formosa (assembly GCF_000485575.1). Classification (NCBI taxonomy): domain Eukaryota; kingdom Metazoa; phylum Chordata; class Actinopteri; order Cyprinodontiformes; family Poeciliidae; genus Poecilia; species Poecilia formosa. The sequence goes on from NW_006799948.1 coordinate 4,020,333, forward strand.
TTCATCTGTCGCATAACGAGCCTGAAATCTGAGCTTCTGCAAAAGATGGAAGGAACTGTCATCAGGAAGATATTTGCATAAGTGCTAAAGAATAAAGCGGTGACCCGGAGACCCCCCGACTGATGTAAAGCGCCGGGTTCCGGTGCGGACCAGCTACAAGAGAAAAGACTGCGACGAGATCCGGTTGATCAGACAACAAGACTTGCAATTATCTCTGCTGCAGCCCAATCAGGCACACCGTACCGAAGCAAAGAGGCTACAATCAATCTCCACTACTTCTAATGAGCAACATATTTTTCCTCCGCCGTTGAAAAGATAATCAGTAGCCGAAAAGACGGGTCAACAGGTCCTCGCTGCAACGATGTCTCAAAACAGCAATTGGCACAAATCTTTATCAGGTGTGGCAGATTTATTGCTGGAAGCCTTAAATCCGTCAAACAATTAACATTTTGTTTGGTGAAAAAAAAAAAAGAAGCTGTAACCTTCAACACTGTCAGTTTTACGTTTAATTTAAATTATGCACAAATGTGAGCTTGTAGGGAAAAAAAAGTGGATTTTCTTTTTCTTTTTTGTGAAGCAGCTACTGCTGAAAAGAACACAGAGTGCTTTCATAATGTGTAGTGCCTGTTTGAGTTATTACCAAAGTAACAGATGAACTACATTTCTGGTTGAAATCTCCAGACTTGAGCACGAATGCGTCATTTTTCAAATGAAGACGAAGGAAATGCACTCAGGAAAATTCATTAATTCAGTTTGAATCATTTTTTCTTTTTCTTTTTCTTTTTTTTTAGGTCTGCACAGAATTCCCTACAGTACTGTCTTTTGGGGCACAAATGAGCACTATGCGTAGTTTTTAAATGTTTTAAACATTATAATAAACTATACAGAGAAAACCAATCAGCCTATTGCTGAACAAAGTGCGCTTTATGAATTTTTGAATAAAGCAGTATCATTTAACTGATGTGATGATCGCGTTGAAATTGGTTTCTTTTTTTTTAATACATCACTCTCTCTAATCTGATCTTTCATTGTTGCAATCTCTTTAATCCCATCTGCATGCAAATTGTGATGTGTTGTTTTGAAAAGCAGCTTCTTGAATTTGTGACAGTCTAAATCCCACAATGTTTCTACGAATGATCGCAGTGGAAGTTAATGAAACTCATGTTTTGCGTGAGTTCATCCATTCTTATCCTGATATAGCTTAGCAATGTAAAGTGACATTAGATGTATTACACTTGATGTGTTTTTTTTTTGTCTACTCGATTTATACAACAAAAACAGCAGAAAGGGAAGGCTTACTATTATTATTATTATTATTATTATTATTATTTGTACTCATGCATTACTGTCCTTGAACTTTTTTGCCATGTGAATTCATTCTTTTTTTTTATGGAAGGACACCCTTTTGTGGTCACGTTTCCTACATAAGATTAAGCTGTTGTAGCTGCAAGAAAACACGAAAAACATTAGCGGGTTATGTTTCACAGGCAATGTTCATGAGTACGTAATGTGACCGTACCAGCAGTGGAACTGAAAACGTACGCGGCGTTGCAAATTCTCTCATAAATGTGCCTCATATTCTTTCTTTTTTTTCAATCACAAACCGTTTCAGCCAAAATCTATTTGCAAAAACACTGGCGACGACTGTGCCACGCAACAATTTTCAAAGAATCATTTTTCTTGTAGGAGAATTCAGTGAACTCATTCATCGATTTGCGTACCAAGTTTGACCTTCTGCCCACCCCCGCTTGCTAAAATGTTGGAACAAAGACGAATTTGTCTCGGCGTTGCATGAAGACAGTTTGATTGAGGAGCTTAATCTGCCGCCGGCAACCTTAAGTGTCAGTGAGAGCACCAAAACAAGAGAAACTGCACTCATTCTTTTGCTACTATGGCGCTCCGGTCAGACCCACTCGACACAGCCGCTTTGTTATGTTTCTGGGGAGAAGGGAGCTCCCAGGTCAAATCAGACAGATATATATATATATATATATATATATATATATTTATTTATTTTTTTCCGTAGACGCAGCAGAAGATCCGTCTGAGCAGGCTCTCACACACACTCACAGGTGCACACATCATTATAGCGTGGCTCCACCATATGAGGCTATTTCAGTGACAGATCTCTGCTTAGCGCTCCTCTGTCATCAGCTCTGTCATATTGCCTCGTTGCCATGACAACCACAGCATGATTTCAAGAAAAGCAGGTTAAAAAAAAGAGGGGGGTGGGGGGGGATCTTATCCCGCCGCACCCTACTTCATCAGTTTCTGATTTTAACAAACATGTGGCACGCGAGGAGATAATCCAAGAGAGCTAATTTAAAAAATATATATTATTTTTTGATCATTATGAAATGAGGAAAGTCCAATAATCTCTGATATGTGGATTTTGTCTTTTTAACAACCGGGAAACAATGCTGTAAAAAATGCTCCTGACAGCAATATGGCTTTCTATGTTGCCATGTACCAATAAAAAATAAAAAATAAAAAAAAACTCTACCGTCTGACCTTCTGTGCTTTTTTTTCTTTTGTTTTCCCCATTTTTTATTTTGACCCATACAGTCCGGTTGTAAAAACATGGCTCTTTATTGGCTCATAAAGTACTGACAAGGCTGATGCTAAAAAGAAACAACTTTGCCAGGTAAAAGTGAGCTTAAGACTTCGATCCACCATATGTGATAACAAATGTCAAATCTAAGTAATGCACACGTATATAGAGCCTTACACGAATAAACAGTTCAATGTAATTTACTGGTACAAATCTGCATAAAATAGTGTGTAATTATAAAATGACAGAAAAGGAATGGGTGATGATTTTTATTTTTATTTTTTTGTCTTTTGTGCACAGCATTTCACCCTCATGATACTATTAAAAAAATCTGATGCAAAAAAAAAATAAAAAATACTTCAAAAGTCACATGCATAGGAACTAGCATGGGCATCGTCCTGAAAATGTTATCACTCTGTGAAGCATTGTGGTGGTAGCAGCATGCTTCTTTATCTCAGCACAGACTGGTAGAGACATAAAAAAAAAATTAGCTTAGTAACTCACAATCAATGTGTCAATAGTAATAGTAATATTTTTTTATTATCTAAAAAGGCCCAACTGATAACCCAGTTAGTCCTTGTTAAGACGGAGAAATAAGTTTTAAGTAGAAGCATCATCCAGATCAAGTAAACAATTGAAATCGGGAGTTAAGCTGGATTTTCCTCGCATCCCAGGTGTTGATAGATTGGATGGTGGGTGACAGAGATTACATTGTTGCACCTCGCAGAGCCATCTGAGACACGTCAATATGTTAAAACCATATCATGAATGTGATGAAATTGTTTTCTGCAGACGGTGTTGGTGCGGTTGAGAAAGCTCTGTACCTGTCCTGTCCTGCACCGGTCTCCTGTTGTGATTGTGTCCGTTTTCCTGAGGTGAATTTTTTGTCGGAGCTGTCCGGTGCTGAAACAGATGTGGATCGTTTTGAGAAGTTAACAAAACCTTCATTCTTGTTTGGTGCATTTGATTGAGGTTCAAAAAGTGGCTTGTTGGCCTGCAGCCTGGTGGTTATAGGAAAAAGAAACTTTTGATTTAAAGAAGCAGCTTTGCTTTTCAGCGACTGCATCATCTTTATATATTGTGTTTAGGTGGCAGTTACTGCCTCTTCTAACTCATTGGCAATCAATTAGTTGTATTTCATCTTTTACAAGGGTTCTTGGGGTGAGGAAAATGAGGAAAAATATGGAGCAGAAGATCGATGGGAGGATTGGTGCTGCGTCTGCAGTGACGCAGTACCAATCTGCTGTGGTGAACAGAGAGCAGAACCAATAGGCAGAGTCGGTCCGTGAGTCCAGCACCATCATTCTGACCACAGGGGCCCCTCAGGGATGCATTCTGAGCCCCCTACTTTCCATCCTGCTGAGCCAAAGCTGAACAGCAACATATAAGTACGTCTTTATCAAATTTTCAGACAATGCCGCTGCGGTGGAGCTCATTAACGATGAGTCAAACTACATTGAGGAGGTGAGCCAGACGGCCATGTGGCGCAGCAGCAACAATCTCTCTCCTAATTATGGGAAAGACGACAGAGATTCTTGTGGACTTCCGGAGAGCTGCCACCCAGCGCCCCACACTGGTCATCAGCGGTGCTGCTGTGGAGAGAATGAGCAGCTTTGAGTTTCTGGCCACACCACTGGCCAGAAAACCTCAGCAAAGCCTCCACTTCCCTCTCGAAACTAAAATGACCAGTCCACATCATGTCCACGTTGAAATATCAGTCAAATATCAGATTAGGTTTCCATATCCTATTGGAATAATAATTAAAAAGAAATCGCAAGGTAAGACCTGTGATCTTGATGGTCTCATGGGAATTTTCAGTAATTTGATGTCAGTTGTAAATCTCAGCTGGCAATAGGTTAAACCCTAAACCTTTTTTAGTGTCTACAAAATGGCAGCTTGACACATAACATTTGAGTGGAAATCTGAATCTCCTCTTTCAAAACTGTTGGTGCATAATGGGCCTTGGCTAGCTGAGCAGAAAGTCCTCAATTAGAATTGATTTCAGATTCAAATTTGATTTAAGGCCAGTGAATGAATGTTATCGATGGGGAAAAATGTCCATTCAGTTGAGGGTGGGGAAAAATACTTAGTGTTAGCTACCATTTATAACAAAAAAAAAAAAAAGGCCTGACCAACCAATGCTGATTAGCATTGGAAGAGTTGAGGTAATCTGATCTAACACTTTGACCTCTGTGGTCACAATGAAGCTGCGTTCTGGCTTTTTGTAAATGCTACAACCTGGTTGGCTTGTGAAATGACCTTTACTTCAATATAAACATATTCTTTATGAAGTAAAACATAACCAGGCTGCTTTATCCAACATTTAGTGTGTTGTAGTCGGTGGACTTTGGTTGAATTTTTTCATTTTGGTGGTATTGTTTAATTTGCACGTTTCTGGTTCTTGGTCCGATCCTTTGTCACTTCTGTTGAGGTTAGATGTTTTTGTTTGGCTGTGTTTACCCTTTAATTTATTATCAAGTCAACACTGTACATTGCAGAATGAGCGAGTCAGTTAAGCAACTGCATGCTTTTATTGTGCAAAGAATATTTCAAATGCATACACAGTTATTCTATAAATATTGTTGAATATAAGCCAATTCTTGAAATATCACAAGAAGATGCTCTGAGGCCCTCAGTGAACTATAAACAATAAAAGTTAATGTGGAAAAGCAGTTAAAGGCAGGACAGTTTATATTCCCCTCAATGATAATATAACAAAATGGTTTGATCAATCTTCTTTTACAACCCAGCAGACTAATTAGTTCAGCCCAAATTAAAAAAAAAAACAAAACAAAACAAAACTGGGCAGTCATTAATGTGTAAAATTATTTTCTATTATTAAAAGAAAATAATAACACTTGTTCTGTTTTCACTTTTCAATCTAATCCTGTGTTTTGAGGATTACACACTTTGGGTACAGTTGGAATTGGAAGTTTTTGGAGGATTGATGCCTATCAGCTTTAGATCTCAAGATGCTAGATTCAGATAAGGTTTAGGTTTTTATTTGTGTCCCCCCCCCAATATTGAACAAATTAGCACTGTGAGATAGCCTTAGACAGTGAGAGTTTCTGAATCAATGCTACTTTTAGTTTAAAATGTCAGTGTGAACAGCAAGCAGTGAGGGATTTCTATGAATGGAAGGTAGGGTGTCATCTCAACATCTGCTCTTTTTGTGCCTATTCTAGCCAAAAGTCAGCTTTTTTTTTTGCTTTTGGCCGCACCTCTGCCTGGCATTCAGACTCGGAACAGCGACCCAACACACACACACACACACACACACACACACACACACACACGCACACGCATAAGGAGGATCACGGAGACAAAGGCCACTTCCTTATCTGTCTGACAGACAGCGGCTTGTCCTTCAGTCAGGATTAGACAGAAAAGGTGTCACCAGCAGCTGGAAGCAGGAAGTTGGACAGAACGCGGCAGCAAGAACACTTCGAGTTCAGCGGTGTATGACTAATCTTAAGTCTCCTGAACATACATTATTTTATCACCATCTGTGGGGAGCCAGATTAAGGACACATTAATTTCCAGCAGGGAAGTCCTTTCAAACGGAGTCGGTGTGCTGATCAAAAAAACGAATACCCTTATTCTAGAGGAGAGTCTATACGCATAGAAAGATGTTGAATCAGAGGAGTGTGAGCTTCTTTTGAAAAGCATTTTCCAATGAATCTTCTTAAGAACCCTAGTGCTGGGCAGAATGATGAGAAAGCGAAAATGTATTGCATTTCCCACATGCTTAAGTTTCAGCTATGAAAATTTTGTTCAACTTCTTGAACAAAATTTTTACCATTTTTGTTGTTGTTGTTGTTGTTGTTTTAACCTTTAGGAAATGAAAAGTTAGATGTTTATTTTAATAGCCCAAATCTGGTGTAACCCTGAGAAAGGACTTTATTTATTTTTTTAAAACTCAGGTTAAGCTAGTGGTACAAATGAACACTCATTTTTGTTGTTCTAAAAACTACACATCATTTTTAATCCACTTACCAGAAATGTTCTTACCATGACAAAAAATCCCAATAAATGGCATAATGACATCTGTATACGATAGCCCCACGTTTTCTTGCCAATAATGCCAAATACCTGGTACTGATTTAATGAAATTCTCTATGAAATTCCAAAGACAGCTGTTTTTTTTTTTGTTTTTTTTTTTTACATTTTTCCTTTATTGTTTATAAAATAAAGTAGCTAGAGTCCTTACAAGAATGTAGGATTTCTTGTACACAACATTTTGTGTGCTTTTACAACCCCTTAGCATTCTTGAATGGCCCCCAAAAAACAGTGGACCCACATGCTCAGCTGAACTCCACTCCTTATCAATAAAAACTGGGGGACGATGAGTCCTTGTGCTTCTCGACCCGTCTCTGAAGATTTAGGTCAAGTCGGAGTACGAACACCCCTTCGCGTTCGTGTGTGCATGGAGAAGATTGGCCTTGTGCCCCGCTGTAATCCTGTTAAGCACCTGAACAATAAGTGAACAGCTGGTTTGGCCTTCCTGCACTTTGGAGCATGAAGCTGAGGAGAGGATGCTGTGCACCGCATTCAGATGAAGAAATAAGAATAGAAACCTTGGGGCATCAATACAATGGACTAATCTAATTATCTCCAGATTTATTTTCTACCCATCCACTGCGTCCCTCTGTCTCTATATTTGTCTCCCCGTCTCCTGTATGTCTTCCTGCCTCGCTCCCTCGGGTCAACAACGGCTCTCCACTGGTCCTGTTGCTGCATTCGTCCTCGCAGTTCAATACTGGCACAGATGTTGTGGAAAGTTTAAGGGGCCCGATTGTGCCATTAGTCCAGGAGTGAGGCCTGGAAGCAGCAGGGGAAGACTTCTCTAATCAGTTTTAGTGGAGCCGTGCTATTGGGTTAACACAACGGGGTCAAGCCCAGAGCCCGGCGGCACTGCAGCGTAAATCTGAGGTTGTGAGCACACAGGGTAGATCTGTGTATGCTCAAACCCCAGGGCTAAAGGACAGATAGTCGTTTCTTTCTGTCTCCTCTTCTCTCATTGGTTATGGGGACTCATTTGGGTGACACACGAGCTCTGATCGGTGCAGATGTGTTCAGAATACAACCAATATTGTTTGGTTTTTTTTTGTGTTTTTTTTTGCATGTGTGCACATGAAAACAAAGGAAAATTGTACCATAAATGAATGCAATGTTTAGTTCACCCTGGGATCTTTGTCTAACTGTTTGATCTCTTTGTACATCAATATACTTAACCTCTCTCCCAATATATTATCCTTGTCACTTAAGTGGTCCAAGTGAATGATTTCTAAACTACTGCTCTGGTACCATGTGTTGTTATTTAGACCCCCAGCTGTAGCTTTTAATGACTTACTAACTGCTGGGACAGGCAGCTCATCAAACCCTAAATGAGATTCAAAAGATATGAAAAAGAATTGAGTGGGTGATATTCATCAACTTAAAAGAAAATGTGTGTGTTTTTATCTTTTTGAAAAGTCTGAGATTTAACATTCACTCCAGTTGGCATTTGGTAACAAGTCAGCTTTAAGTGGCAAAAAAAAGTCTCTGTGTTAAAGGTTCATTTAGAGTCAGTATTTTTTTTTCTTTTTGCTCCACTGTTCAATAGTCAAAGGAGAACTGCTTAAGGAGATCTGAACCTGTTTTCCACTGCTGGAGGACAAATCCATTGTTATGGATCACTTGACCCCGTCGTGAGGTCAGTTGTTCAGATGCCAGTTTGACTCTTGGCTTCTCAAAAACACAGCATCCTGAATTCCCCCCAGTCATGTCCCATCTCTGATTGTTAGTTGCTTCATATATTTATGTGAAGCCCTCCGTTTTGTGCTAAACAAAAAAACCAGCATAAAATTAATCCATTTGTCTATCTTAGCTTTTTCTTTTTTTAAACAAAACCGTTACTCATTAAATAGCTGCTTTCATTTGTGCATTGCAAAATGACTTTATCAAAATAGGATTTGCCTATCTTTATGGTGCTCAGAGACCATACTTATGCTTCAACGTTGAGATAAATTACAGTGACTTCATATTTTTTTCTTTTTTTTTTTTTTTTTTTTACACAACTGCTAGTTTGCACATTTAAAACAATTCGTTCCCAAATTCATCCCAGTTTAGCTGCTTTATCTTCCCCTCTGTTGTGCGAATCGTCAGCCTTTTGTTTGCGCTGCAATTGTCTTCACGTTACAATTAACTGGCTGGGATCTCTCGTTCTTTTTATTTTGCGAAGTCAGACGTTTTGCGTCAATGGTCAGAGTCAGAAGACAATGCAGTGGAGGAAAGACAATCACCATGAATGTTGGAACTCAGAATTGGCCTTCTGCAAAGTAATTAGACAATTATTAATAGTTAAAATGTAATTACCAGAACGTCAAAAAAAAAAAAAAAAAATTGTATTGGACCTTTGCTTTTCAATTACCATCATGTACCATTATTTCCCCTCGCCCTTTAGATTCATAATGTGAGTAGCAGTCTAATTGTGTTTTCATGTAGACAAATGGTTTAGGCTGTTAAATAATGAATGGGTGATGGCCGGTGAGAGGACTGCGTGTGTCGCCCTTAGGCACTTCCCACACCGCTGATTTTGAGATGCTTAGCTGTTTTGTATTGATCTTTCCATATCTGCAGTGACGTCAATGCGTTGGTGAAACGACAAACTTCCTTATTTCAGGTAGTTGAGAGATGGTTATGTGTTTGACAGTTAAGACAGAAAACTAAAATATCGACACAACCCTTGATCAGGATTTGCTAACGTGTTCCCTGCCCTTTGCCACGATCCTGCATGTGGCGTTCATGGAGAGGATCTCTGACGTAATCTTGTCGAGGGAGGTGTCAGGTTTGAGAATCTCAAGGTTTGACGTTTTCATTTTGACGACTATATGTTGACTTTTGTCGAAAAAGGTGGCTTGCTCTCCAAAACTGGAGGTCTTTTGCTGAAACAGAAAAGTTCAAGAATCTTGTGATCTTGTTCATGAGCAACGGTAAAATGAATGGCTAGATGGCTTGTTGCAGTAGATTGTAGTGGATAAAAAGCCGATATGATAAGCTCTTGATAAGTTCTAGTGATTTCTTGGTTTGGTTTTGTGCACCCTCGCGTATGAAGAAATTAATCATCACCAAAAGAAATGAATCCCGACTAAAACTGTCTCAAATTGGCTTCTTTCCTGGAACTCTGCTCAACCTTGGAAAGAGAATCCATCATTCAGGAGGAAGCTTGGAGTAAATCCAGTTCTGCTCCTCGGCTTTAAAAGGAGTCAGTCAGGGTGGTTATCTGATCAGGATACCACCTGGGAGTCTTTGGAAGGTTTTCCAGCCATGTTCCATGGGAGGGAGACAACTGTGGAATATCATCAGTACTGCCTGGAGATTGAGTTAGCAGCATATCACGACAGTCACGAATGAGACTCTCGTACAACAGCTGCAACTTCAGTCAGAGGCGTTTTCAGATCTATTGCAGGGATCCTTCCTGCCGAAACAACTCTTGGAGGATACTTGGATGATATTACGGGATAAATAAAATAGTTTTGAATGGAACAGAACTGTTTTCGGTCTAAGTAGGACACAGGCCACGGGTTTTCTTGAAGCCTTTTTACAAACAGAATGAAGACATTATCAGATTTGCTATTGGGATCCTTTGAACATCACCCCAAAGTTCTGTCAGTGTGAATCCTAACCCCTTTAATTTCTTCACAAACTGTACACGTCACCGTATGGCTCAGAGCTCACAAAACTGAGCTAAGTGGCACATTTTCCATCATCGTCAAACATACAGGACATTATGCTAATGTGGCGGTAAAGGCTTCCTTTGAAGTGACACACTTTCCAACTCTAGCAAGCTATTTCTGGTTAACCTTTGACAGACCAGCAGAACCAAACAACAGACTTCACCATGAAATGTAAAATGGTTGGTGCAAATAGTTGAAACCGCCTTACCCTCTTTGCCCCGAAAGTTAACTACCTGTCAGAGAATTTATTGAGCACGAGACCTTACATGTATGACACAACTTTGCTGCTCTTATTGCCAGTCCTGCTCCCAGACATCAAAGATGAGGTGCCTTTTTTTTTTCTTTTTTTTTTTTTTGGTACCCCGCAATTTCTCTTCGACAGGTTCCAAATTCCACGGCTGTCAAAGTTACACAAGTCAATTCAAAATGTTAAGGGAGCACAAGCCTGTCCAGTGTCTCATTTATGCCCCAGTAAGAAGGCAGGATGATGAAATTTGACAGGGAGCCCATTTCAGGGTATGATGAAAAGAGACTGGCACGAACAACAAAAAAGGTCTGGTACGATGGCACCTTTACTAAAGATTTATGCAATTCCCTGTTTGTATGGCTTTTTTTTCTTATTATTTTTGACATTTTAAATTAAAAAATTACTTTTGGTATATCTCTTTTTGCAAACTGACATTTGCTTTTTAATGTCTGTGCTGACATCCTTACCTGGTGTCAAACTTTTGCGACAACACCTTTACCTACAGGATGTTAGTGAAAATATTCTTTGTGGTTAGTACATCCAGAGAGAAAGAAGCATAGTATCATTTTTCACACGATTCCATGCATATTACCGCTTCCGCAAACATTTTTTAGAGGTTCACCTAATTGCAGCGGCTAAACAATAAGACAATATATCAAGACCCTATGAAAGTGCAGTCTGTTCATATAGGTAATCCATTTCCACATTCCAAACTGCAGCACTTTCAAGAAAGTAACATTGAGGCAGACGATCCAATGAAAAAAAAAAACCTAACTCTGAGATTAGTTGGTCAATTGTTTAGCAAAGGTCAGTGGAAAGAGCAGTAACCTCATCACCGTGCACCTTGGCTTGAGAGTGGGTTTAGACAAAGGGTCGGGTTTTATCTGGGAACCTATATCTGGATCTGCCTGGACACCCTTGACTGCCCCTTTATAGGCCTTATTCCTGTTTAGGTGGCGATAAGAAGGATGGTGCATCTTTGCTCTCTGCTCATTAGCCATGGCAACGATTTGTCTTGCAGACGCGGTTTGCCTGCTTCCCGAGCTAAAGTAGTTCACCAGTGCACAGCGGTCATTTCATGTAAAGATAAACAATGGAGACTTACGATGTTTTGCATTTCTTTTTTACTTTACCATGTTGGTATAAAAGCCAACAGGATGCTAGAACTGCTCTTTGTTACACAGCCTGGCGCCACATTATATGAAAGATGATGATGATGATGATGATTATCCCCCATATGACCAAAGGTCAACTGGATTTATTCAAGATTTTTTTTAGTTGAAGGATTATTTAAAACTGTGCAATTTTTCTCAAGCAACTCTATATATTAAAGTTATCATATTATGTATTTGACTATCCAGCAGCAGCTTAAAGGGCAAATAACAACAATACAAATCGGATGAGATGGTAATAGGGTAAAAATGACATGGGTAAAAAAAATAGTATAAGAAAAATTAGTGTCTTAATGGAAACATTCTCCATTAAAAAAAAAAAGTATTTTCTGATGACAAAAGCATTACAATTTGTGAATTTTGTTTTTGGGAATTCAGTTTTTGATTTCCCAAAATTCAAAGATTTTGGGAAGTCAATAGAGTGCCGATTTAAGTTCCCAAGATACTCTGCTCAGACAACAACTTCAGGATATTTCCGTAATAGAGTTTTAAGCTGAAAAGTAATTAAAAATTAAGATACATGCCCATTTAAACATCTTATACTTGCAGATAATTATACACGCACTCGGGGATTTTTCAGCTTTTTAGTAGCACATTTGGTGGACCAGATTTCCTACTTGTAAGCGTAAAAAGAACCAGGATGTGATAAATGCCATCACTGCCATTTTAATTAATCATAGCTGCAATTCTATATCATCCATCCTTCTTCCTCCTCCTCTTCTTTCTGTCTCCCCCTACTCTGAAGAGATGAACCAGCAGTGCTGGAAGCTAATTTGAAGCCAATCAATATTAGTCTGTGTTTCTTCCTGTGTGTCAGCCCGGTTCAGTGCCCTTGTCTAACTGCGGGCGGAGAGAGGAAGCATATGCCGGGGGAAGCGTCGCGCGCTGACTGTAAATCTATGGCAGCCACTAAATACCACTCGTGGAAAACACGGAGCCGAGTGCAAAAGGCTATCCGACTGCATCCAAATGAGATTGATTTCCATGCCAGATCCATTTGTTAAATGTGCGTGCTGACAAATGGCCCCCTCGCCAACTTGATGAACTGCAGAGATTGCGTTTTAGCTGCCTGGTTCGAGCTTTTGGAAACGGAGGGATCCGGAGGTGGTGGACGGGTGCTTTTTCAAACCAGTGGTCAATCACTGAGTCTTCACAAGTTGAGACGGGTCCACTCCCTTTACCACTCCCCTCCTGTCCGCCCTCAGCCAGCCACCTTCCTTTCCTTAAACAGCCAATAAGGATGCTGTCTATTCATGAACTGAAAGTGGGAGCAGGCATGTGTAGGCAGCCTGCCACAGGAGGAGGTGTGTCTCTGTGAGCCAAGAGTGTGTGCACAGACGAGAGTACGCTCACACTGAGAGAGGAGGTGGCGGAGAGAAGAGTGTATGGAGGCATGCAAGTGAGAGCCGGGAGAGGGAGGGACAGGCAAGAGGGAACGGGAAGCCAGGTGCATTTTACTGAGTTAATTAGAGACTTATATACTCATTAGGGATACAAAAAAGAAAAACTCTAAAATTTGGGTAGCATATGTGTGTGTGTGTGTGTGTGTGTAAGAGAGAGAGAGAAAGAAAGAGAGAGGGAAGGATCTCTGAGGATACACGGATGAGAAGGAAGAGTGAGGGAGACGAAGAAGAGGAGCCCGAGTGTGGATCGCCCTGGGGGGAGCTCGCACACGCCTCAGACAAGCGCACACACTCCGGCGGGCACTCGGCACCGTTTCCCTGACAACTAGGATGGGCTGCAATTTGTGCACCTTGCAGAAACGAGAGGAACACTACAAACTGCTCTACGAGATTGCACAGGTAAGTTAGACCAGGCGCGGAACGAAGGATGACAGCGCTGTGAGGCGACGCGAACCCTCCCTGGTCGAAATAATTGGGTAATTCGGAGAGAGATGGATTTCCCAAAAGCAAGTGCTGGGAAGTGAGAGGAATATGCAGGAAAGTGGAGAGAAATTAGTCACTTTGGAACAGGCAGGCAGAGTTTGAGAGCATGCATGTTTTCGTTCTCCTTCAAAGAGAATGGAGCTAGTTATCTCTCCTTAGCAGCAGAAGATGTGAGGACAAGTTCAGCTCTTCTTCCTGCACTGGCTCCAGGGGAAATCAACACATCTGCTCTGCCCATGACGCTACAGAAGCAGTGCAGTTCAAAAGCCAAGCTCCAAATAGGTCTTGCTGGTTCTTTTTATTATTTTTATTTTTATTTTTTTCAGGATGGGGAGGGGGGAGTTACTGACCCGTTGTAAGATAGGCATTGTTTTGCTGCTGGTTTGAAAATCCTATTGGGATTTATTTCTACGTTTTACCAAAAGGTTCCTTCTGTTGCCTTGTATGGATTTTAGTTTTGTTCTAGTAACCACATACTTTTATACAGGCACAATTTCAGTCTTGCAGAATTTATGAATACCAACTGTTGTACACTGAAAGTACTGCTTCTTGTGGTTTTCTCAGAACTTCCTCATCAGACATTAGATGTGGTCAAAACAAGCCGCTGTACCTCCAGAGAGCGTTCCAAGATTCCAAAAATATAAGCTTTAAGAACATTTTCTTTGGAATTCTGAGAAAACTCTAAACTCTTGAATGAGTTTAAAGCCATCTTGCTTTAAATTCATTCAAAAATGTGTGCTATGCTGGTCTAAACATAAGGAAATTAAGCACATTTTACATGCAACTTATTATTATGCATTCTATTCTGAATAGTGCATGTATGTTGGAATCAACGGTGTGGAATTCACATTGTTGTACAGCATCAAATTACAACTCATTTTTATCCATTAACTGACCATCTGATGATTAGAGTAATATGTTAAAAAAGAGACCCCAAGTAGAAAATAATTATTAGATGCTGAGAATGTAGGTCATGCTATCAGTTTCACTTGCAGTTTCATTCATGTAATGTTTTTCTTATGTTTCTGCCGCTTAATTAACAAACATACCATAGATATTAAGCAGTAGGTATTAAATCGCTTAATATTTTTCTTTTATTTTGGATCACATTTATAATTTGCTCTCAACCATGTTTTTGTTGTTTTTTTGTTTTTTTGTTGTTGTTTTTTTTACTTTTATTTCGATTGATGTCCTGGTTATTCTAAGTGCTGATTCTATTTAAGTCTAATGCAGGGAATTACACAGAATTCTGAAATCTTGCTTGACGGAAAGGTCAAGTTGATCATCGAGATTGATTTGTTTGGAAACATTAATCATGATTCAATTAAGCGATATGATGCCACATTTCTGACTTTTGCTCTGTTGATAACTGGACTGTGTTGATGTGGGATAAATGGACAGATTGTTGGTGAAGTATACATGCTGTTGGTCTTCTGATTGCAGTACAGGCAAACATCAGGGCCAGCTTTCATTCATCATTTAGTATCTTACACTGTTACAGACAGCGGGGAAACTCAGCAGGGCACAATCAAAGGCATCAAATTACAAACCGTGCCGGTGCTTTCACATAGCTGCGGATACAAGTACATCAGAATGTGCTCTTAGCTGCTGACATGAAGTATGTTTATGGTGAATATCTCAATTGTTTCTTGTTTCTCTCGCTCTCTCTCTAAAGTAATAAAAATGTTATAAATTCTATGATCTTCCATTAGTGTTGAAAAGCTTAAGCTAATGAATGTAATTCGGAAACCTGCCATCTGGAAATCATATAGCTCTTATGTTTATTATTACCCCGTGCACTAATTGGATTGTGCTGTTTATGTTGGATGCCTCGGAAGCAGACAAGCAAGTAACCCATGCCAATTATAGGAAACTCTAGGAGGTCATGGCTCCTTTTTGTTGCTTATGCAAAAAGGAATTTACTCGCCTAACCAAAAGCAGAAGGTGCATTATGTGACCAGCTGTGAAATCCAAGCCTCTTAAGCTGTTTAAACAGACAGTAAACTGAACAAAAGGTTAAGAATTATAAGGTTCAAATCAAAAATGATATCACATTTCCACAAAAACCCTTACTTATCACCTATCCGTCTGTACAAGCAACAACTTATTTTCATAAGCCATGTGCACATGAATATTAATATTTTTTATATATTTTCTCCTGTGCTTATAGCTCTAATTTATTTGTAAAAAAAACAAAGTCTTTCTCAAGCAAACTCACAATGGCATAACGATATACTGTACCTCACAAAACTGTCTTTGTGTCCTAAACTTGGCATTAACCGGTATTTGGTTCTCACAGCATGATGCCCTTGAGTCTGTCATGAATTGTATTTGGAATGGAAAAGCAGCAAATATTCATCTAGCTGAAAATGTATTCAAAGAGATTCAGGTTTGCAGTCGTTGTATTGACAGGCTTAACCTTTATTATTTTGGTTTAAATACATAAACCAAAGCAAAAAAATTTAGTACAGTGCTGATTTTCTCTTTATGCAACACTGGGAGCCTAACAAGCTCATTGACTGGTTAATGAGGCCTGCTGCGTGGGGAGCCAGCCAAACTAAGTAAGTTAACGTCTTTGACAAGTTGGTCCTTGCTTGGCCGGTATGTTTTTAAAAACTAACCTTTTTTTAGGTGAGTTTTTGTGTTTTTCATAACCACAAATGTTTCTCGATGGCTGAATTTAGCTTTGTTGAAAGCAAGGGCAACATGTGGGGACCTTCTTTAAGCGAGCTGACAGGCAGTGCACAGCAGCATGTAGTGGAGGCTTTATGATGTGTTACTACATGCTCAAACTGGGGTCTCAGTAAAAGCACTTTAAATTGGATCATGGTAACAGTATGACAGCTTCTAATACCTTGGTATACCTTGGTAGTGGAAACTTGCCTATTACTGGTATTTGCAAGAATACTAAAGTCTTAACTTATTTTTATACATCTTTCTAAATGTTTTTCTCATTATGTTCCAATTAAAGTTCACTCCTGTGCTAAATGTAATTATTGAGAGTGACTGCATAAGCACATCAACTAATAATGATAATTTAGAATGATTCACAGAATTTACCTCTTACGTTTTAGGAGCGGCTCGTTTTTCCTTGCCACCTACTGGAAAGACATGGATACTTCACTTTTTTGTGATTTGTTTTCATTTTTAATTTTACATTAGTATGGATATTATTTTTTTTTACTGATTTATTTATTTATTTATTCATTCATTCAAGCTAATAAATTGTTTGACCACTTAGAGCAGTGGGTTAATGCCAAGTTTGAATGCTAATAGAAACATCTGTTGATAGGCAAATACGTTTTCATTCATAACATAATTTTTAGGGTTTCAATTTTGAGGTATGCTCTCTGTAATTGGTGCAGTAAAACTGACCAATCAGACAAGGTTGGGCAATTGAAGTGACGCTGACTCCGCCCCCATGCGGAAGTACAGCAGACCTTCAACACACAAACAGTTTAGCAGAGATAGTGGAACTCAGTGCCTTACCTGAGATATTTTTTGAGACATTTTTGTCTTATAAGTCAACAGTGAGGCAAAGAGAAGAGGCAACAAAATTCTCTGAGTCCTACATTAGGTCTGTAAGGTTATTTGCGGGAAACGATGGAGAAATCGGTGTTAAATCCCAAGGCCTTTGCAGTCAGAGGAAGAATGAGGGGCAGAAAGTCTTATTGGATGTGAGTGTGAATGCTATGTTGGACCGCCGGACGCATTATGAGTAATGACTTAAATACCCTCTTGTGAAAATCTGCCTTCAGGAAAATGCTTGAAAATAAAGAAAAAGTAGAATGAAAACATTGTACCACAGTTACTGCAGCACATATTTTCATGCTCCCGTAGAGCTAGATATGAAATTTACAAACATAAGTACTTTAATTTATTGATCATTGATTAGACTGTCAGTAAGTTTTGACAATAAATTGGATATTTTCTACCGGTTATCTTTGTGGAGGTGAGCATGTGGTAGTTGCCGTCGATCACAGTTTCTTTCAACCAGACATGAGGTGGGGTTCAGGCCTTGATCCTTTACTTGCATTATTCCACATCCTGGGTTTTGGAAACGTAATAAATCGTATCCCGTCCTCTAAGCGTTCTGGGCAACGGCTGTCCGGATTGCATGTTCCCCACTGACAACGTTTGTCCATGATTTCCTATTATTTCCCTTGAAATTTCTATGACCACGGTGCGTTAGGATGATGAACTCTGGCAATGTTGACAGTGGTTCAGTTCTGCCACATAAGGTGGATGTACTTCAGAACAAATTGCAACCACCAATTGGTTAGTTGTTGACAAACTCCCTGGAATGAGTGACATTTGGCATCATGTCAGTTGGGGAGCTTCTTATTTATTTTTCTTATTATATCACCATGTCAGTAACGGGTTACTAATAACACTCACAGTAAGAAATTACATGTAAAACAAGGCGATTTTTATGGTGCCTGTGTTCAGTGAGGTTCTACAAGTAAACTCGATTTGTATGGGGCACTCAAAAAGAGCCAAAGCAACAGAAGAGCCTTTTGCAGTTTTTATGGTGTAAAATAACAGCAGGTGAACCATAAAACATTGGGTTCACATCAAGATTGGCTGAAACAAACACTAAAATGGCCATAATGATGCATTTTAATCCCTAATTACACTTGCCAAATGTCCTAGAGAGTATTATTTGCCTGTGCACAAGTCACCACACTACAGTCAAATGATCTTTGCGACTGTCAGAGGACACCAACAGTTCTCATTTTTAGTGTTGAAGAAAGAAGGAGAGAGAAAAAAAAATAATGCTCATCAGGCTGCAAGTGTGTCAGTGTGACTTTGGCCTGAAACTTGAGGCTAAGGGGGATTCTGCAAATCCAGGGAGACTCCCCAACGATCCCTCCGTCTCATTTTACTTTTCGTCATTTTTTTCCTCCTTCCTTTTTTTTTTTTTGCGTAATTCTCCTTCTCTGTAACCTTCATTAATTTTGCTCTCCTTTCCACTTCAGAATTCACTTTCTGCTGTCTCTCAATTCAGTTTCAGCAGACGCACAATAATTGTGTTTCCCATATTTTACACTCAACATAGAAGTACAGCGGGACAATCTTAGCTAATTATGCTTGTGAATTACTCCGGGAAGCTGATAATATCCCTAAAAGCCAGGTGGGGACTGGTGCAAAGGGTGTCCTATTAACACTTGTCTAGAGGCTCATCTGTTATGTGTGGCTTACCTCATCATATTATGGCCTGTGGCTTTTAGCAACGTGAAATTTTGTTGAAGAGTGTCCTTCTGTCGTCTGTCGGTGGTAGGCTGTTTTGAAATGGTTGCTTTGAGAGCTTAGCAGATTAAAAAAAAAACTGTGGTCTAGTTTTAGAAACAAAAAAAACACATTATCTGAGGTTTCAGGTTTATATTTGCCAAATTTTTTAAACCGTTGAATTTTTTTTGTTATTATTGGATGAATGAGTACACAACAACAATATTTAAATAAATCAAGTTAAATTTCATGAGCCAGTGCCACTTTCAATCACCACCACACCTGTAAAATCAGATCATTGCTTAGATAGAACCTACAACTTGAAGTTAGCTGAAAGATCTTAAAAAAAACAACACATTTTGTTCGGATCTGTGTAACTGACTTTTATCAGTCTGCATATGTTTTCAAAGACGGTTCTAAGAGTTTGGACAGCCGGCAAAACTACAGCAATTCTCCACAAATAAAGGAAACTTGGAAAGTGGAGAACAGACAGTCTGCTAGACAAACATGGTGAAGGGAGTGTGATTGTCTGCGGTTACTTTGCTGTTTCAACAAATTGTCATTTACAGAACCGTGAATCCTGTTCTTTACCAGAACCTTCATTAGGTGGATCTCATATAATCCTAAGTATACGTAGGACGGTGATCCAAATCACACCAGGAACTCCATCTGTGACTGGGTCAAAGGAAAAGAAAACTTAAAATAATTAAAAGTCAACATAATGGTTCTTTTTTTTTTTAAAAAAAAGAGCCACATAATATGACAGAATTAACATAAACTACCCTTTGCACATTTGCTAAAAGGCTTAATAGTTCACTATAAACCAATATGCATTTTCCAGCAAATGTAGTTTCCTTAATGTTTCTGTGTTACTGTACCAGTTCTCAATTCAAGAGTACAGGACAGTACTTCATTTAATTAATTAAAGACATTTATTAGCCAGGGAGGAAAGTGCTGAAGCGGCTGCTTTCTTTCTTGACGGTGTCAGCATTTAGCCTGCCAGTTTCAGTTCATAAACTCTCCCCGTGGGTTGACACTGGAAAGCTAAACTCTCACACAGCTAAATATTTTACACCGGTACAGATGAATTATACAATTCGAGCTTCTAGCGCGATAACACCCTTTGGGAGAGTTTCTTTTCAAGGATGTAAAATATATTTAGAGGCTGAAACAATGGCAGCTGGAATGGCAGCCATTTGGAGTTAGGGTATTGGTTTTCCCTCTGTACCTGACATGTAATATTGTGAACAGACCTCTAACTGTTAGGAAAAGTAACTGAGCTTTTCAGAGACCAATTTGAGTTTTCACCCTGCAGGCCCGTTCTCCACACTACCAGCTATCTTTGCACACACAGCTGCACCATTCTGACAGGAGCGCTGGGTGCTCGACCCCTGCTGCCCAGCGGCCACTGAGAGATTTATAACTCTCGTCAGACCATTTACATTCAGCATTGCATTCGTGATGGCGTGCGTGCGTGCACTGGTGTGTGGGTGTGTGCGAGCGTGTTGCTCTGCAAACTCGCTCCGCGGGGCTCCATTCAGGGTGTAGCAAATGCTATTCCATGTATTTTGCTCGTGGCTGTGTTAAATTGTCCCACAGCCTCTGGCCTTTAGTGTCTCACTGGGCCCATATGTTTTGTGCTTTTAGTTTGACCGAAATCAGCACTATTGTGTCAAACAAAAGCGCAGAAGACGGCAAATTGTATGAGTGTGATAGGGTTGAGATTCCCACGGTATGATAACCTTGATGCCAGTTATCATAATGGCATCATTTATGCAAAAAACAGTTTGCATAATCTAATTGCTTTTATCTAAAACAGTAGTGCAAAAAAACATATTGCAGCAATATAACAATTATATATGCCATATATTCATTATTGTACTCATTTAGACCTAAGAAAAAATATTAATTACACCCACTCAACTTATCAGTACATGGGGGAAATGTACATTATTTTATGTTATTCTGTTGTCTATTAAAATAACGACCAGGATCCAGTTGTGATTTTATAGCATTTTAATATATTTTAAAAAAGTGTGATGATTGAAAAGAATGCCTTGTCCAAAAATATGTTGTCAAATCACTTTAAAGCACCATAAACCCAGTGAAAATGTGGTACTTTGGGACTTTTTTTTTTTTTTTAGTATCCAATGAAAAGAGGAAAAATAATGTACACTTTTGGTTGTTTTGAATCTGTAACTCAACCAATTTCACTCACCAACAAGTCAAATGTTGGACAGAAAATTTCCCAGAACCCCCGAAACCAAATGTGAGTTCGGAGTAAACAAACATGGCGGACTGGGAAGAAGCAGATCTATTTATCAGAGAAGAGACGATCCAAAGACATCTCCAACTTCCATTAGACTTTCTGGTGTGCCATGGCAGCTTTGTCTTCTGTGTATTATGAATGGCCCTCCGTGTTTAGACCTGAGCAATCCCGACATCCTTCTGAGCGAACCAGATTTCCCTTAACGCATTGCAAACGGCAGGAATATCTCCTAAGATTATCTTCAAAGTAGTCGAAATAATCAGGGTGTCCTTACGACTGTAGGAACGGGGAAAACAGGACAATAATCGGACTGAAAATCTTGGCATGTGAACTGAGCATAAGTGGCCCGTGCCTTGCTGTATTTGAGGGATTTCTTTGGTTTGCAATGTTGCTTCATCAGGACAGTGAGGAGGAAGGGAAGTGGTTACAAATTGATTTTTTTTAAAACCATGTATTACACACATGCCCTATAAATTACTATTGTAGGTCCTTTTCTGAAAATATCCACCTTACCCCCGTTGCACACCTTATGTATACCGGTCTGCTCTTGTTGCGAACCAGGCCAATCTCTGGTGTGAGCATTTCCTCTAGAGACAGATGCCGTGCCCCATGTCCAGCCTGTTAGACAGAACAGAGGAGGCTAGACAACCAGCCCCTCACCCCCACCACCCCCCCCGAGGTGTCCTGCAAGTGCCACGCAGAGCAGGGGAGGCTGGGGTCAGACCCGCACAGCCGGCACATCCATATGCCCAAACCGGACCTGAAGCTCAACTTTATTTGTTGAGATGTGTAGCTACTCGTCAGAGAGGCTATGGCTAGTTTATTTATTAAGAATTTTTCACAAAGCTACAGCATAATTTAAGTGATCTCACATGTTGAGGTTGTAAAACATACTACAAATCATTTGTGAAAGAAGCACTCTTCTGTTTCAGTCTTTTTCAATCTTTCTGATGGGACTTTGAGCCATTCAATGTGCTGACCTTTCCATCTTTCTTGCGTTTTTCATCCTAACAAGTACGTCGTCCGCCTGTCGACGTGGGTCGCAGAGGGTGACCTTTTTACCTATCACCGTAAATCGTCTCGACAGTCTTGCATGCCCTGAACGTGTTTATTTTTTCTTTTTTTCTTTTTTTTTCCCAAAACATTTTCAATCTTTGTTTTCACCAAACTGTTAGATTTAACCAGGTAAAATATTTTCTCTTCATAAGAAATACAAGAATTAACAACACATGATGGAAATGATTTCTGCTGCTTAACCCTGATCATCTGGTGTCTTCCATCATGTTTATAGCTGCTCATTGGAGCTCAGCATGGTGATAATACCACATGATTTAGAGGTGCATATGTCCTCGTCGCTGGCACCGTGGGTAGAATGTCTTCTGGTTGCTCGCCAAGAACTGGGGAGAGCAAAAGGTTGAATATTCATTGCCAGTAACACAAGGAACTGTACTGTATAGAAGTACATCCTGTGTAAGGTAAGACTTTTTACTTGAGTTTCAAAAACTGAGAGAAAGCGACAGAGTGATCAACAAAGACTAAAATGCTTCTGCCCAATTTTTGCGATGTTTCTTTATCTTCCAATCTGCCTACCCGTGAGCAAACATACACTTTGTTCCTCCATGTGTTAGTGAGGGGAGAAAGGGATGTCCAGTGTTGATTGGGGAGACGGGGGTGGGAGGCGAAGGCAGCAACAATCGGCGTCTTGCTCCACTGGCCAACAATCTCCCTCTGCGCTGGCTCTGATAAGCCTGGGATAAAAGCCCTTTCCCTGGGCACAGTCACTCTCCTCGCTGCCTCTTCTCTAACCTCCCTTCAGACGAGGCAAAGGATGAACATGTGATGCCTGTGGAATCCACTGCACAGTACAAAAGCAGATATGCATATTTGCACTTTCGATTTATCACACAGAACGATGATCGCAAAGGGTCAGTTTTACTGCCTTTTTCCGTTTTTTTGCACGGTGTAAAAATGCAATTCAAGGGTCGATCAACACTTTTTAACCTGTCGGTGATTATGAATTATGTCAAAGATCAATCCAATGAGATGTAAGGAAGGCAGGGAATTTATTTATTTTTATTTTATTTATTTATTTTTTTTTGCAATATATTGCAATTATATAAGCCACAATGTTCAATGTATTTGATTGGGATTTTGAATGATAGACTGAGATAAAGCAGCGGATAATTACAAAATTTGGTCCACATTTATATTCAGACTCCTTTACTTCGACACTGAACCACCTGGACGCACAATCCTCGTTAACCATGGTGGCAGACATGCGACTCTTTAACAGGGAAAGCGAATCTAGTCAGTGTTGACAAAGGGGAAATCAAACTGTTCATGTATGAGAATGGCCCAGTCAAAGTCCACACTCACAAGCAGTTCAAAATCTGTGGCAAGAGTCACATAGAAGGAATGCGACTGAGACGTACGTTTTCGTATAAAGAAGAGATATACAAAAACGGCAAAATACTCAGTCTCTAAATGTACAAACATAGTAGAAACATACTCAAATGTCCTAAGAAATTTGCATGGAGTTTAAAGTTTAAAATAAGTCAACAGAAGCTCTGAAAGATGCGTTTCGTAACACCAGATTCTGTTAAATCCTCGCATTCTCTTCTAAACCTTTTCAAAAACAGATAGGTTGACTGCCTATCAGTCATCAAACAGCATCAGGTCTGTTCCATCTCACTTCCCCTGCCTGTCGATTCTCCTCTCTTCCACTCGTTAAAATAGTTGGGCACAACCTCTGCTTCCGCGGTGCCACAGATTTGTTTTGTTAGAATGACCCTGCAGAGAAAAAGACATCAATTGAAGTCACGGAAGTGTCGATCCTGCCCGGAAAGATAGTCATTTTTGTCTGTTGTCACACTCCGCTTTCAGACGATTACTATTATACAGCTCGAAGTCAACCTTCTGCCAGAATAACCAAATAACACACCTTATGGCCACATGCTGCAGGGTATGTTTTGTCAGGTTAGACAGATGCTAAGATAAACCATCTGGAGCAGTTATGGATGCAGTGGAGGCATTTGCTTGCAACGGCAGAGCAGACATACACATGAAATATGCACAAAGAATTCCCTGGACGTAGAGCAGTTAGAGGAGTGGAGGGAAATACTGGGGCATAATTTTGAAGATGTAGAGAACCTCCAGCACTCTCCACGTTTACATATTTCTTCCAGTTGGATCTGGAGATTAGATCTTTGATTTGACCAATTGTCAGATCAGATAAAACAGGTGAAATCTCTGGGGGTTTTTTTGCCAAGAACATCTCTGCTATGCGATCGTTTGGGGCGACAAACATAAATAATAGCTTCATGTTGGATTTCACAGAGATTCACAGCAGATTGCTTGAATTTTAAAGCTCTGGTATTTTCGCTACGTCCTGTTTTCAAAGCCAAACAATTCTACTCGTGAAACGTTACAAACGCGCTTAAAAGCATTGAAATATTTTCTTCTTACACCGCCGTCGAGTGTGTTTTGCAGCTTCTGTGTACACCCTCGGACCAGGTGGTCCAAAGGGAGATCAGGTTGCACCAGAGAGGCAGTGTTGCTTTCTCGCTTAACCAGCTTGGGTTTAGAAGTCATTAGGCCCACTCAGAGTCTGGCTCCGAGTCCAGTTACAGATAGAATAACACTATACCATCTGCATAGCAGGGGGGTGATTACATTTAGTGGGAGGTGTAACCGTAAGCCTTATGCTGATATGGGAAATGTCCTGAGGGTGGAGAACGGTTGAAGCCCTGCTTGGTTCTACGTGGAAACATGCGACACACTTTTTAATGAGGAGCTACCCTGCCACACTGTTTTGTGTCTTTCCTTGCATTTCTGTGGCATAGATGCGCAGCTTTAGGATTTCTATCCACCTGGGACTAGTATATATATTTTTTTAGACACAATACATATTGCACATATGTGCCAGTGAGAAAAGTATTGCTAAGAAATGTATGAAAATGCCCTGTAAATGTTGTACCAGTGATCCAAAAATAATGGTACTTAGGCTATGTACACACAGCAGGCAATTGTGACCCAAATCCATTTTTTTTGCCCACATGTGACCCATATCAGACTTTTTCATGGCACTCTGAATTCGGATCTTTTCAGCTAAAAATGAAAATATCCAGAATTTGTATACGCTGCTCAATTTACTAATAAAAACAACTTACCGTAAGAGGAAAAATATTTATATGTTGTCATCAGCGGCTATATTAACTAGCCTGAGCATTCATGGTTGGCTCGTTTGACTGACAGCACTAAGACCCTCCTCCTGGCTTTGATTGGTTGTTTATGGCTGAGGACTGTGTATTTTTGCAGATGGCAACAGGAGCACTGCCAGAAGGCAGAGAACCTCAATTTTTTTTTCCACTGATTATCTGTCTTATAATATGAATGGAGTATTAGTAGTGACAGATGTAAAAAAATAATAATAATAAATAAGTTTTGGTTTTTTTCTAATTTCTGCAAATGTTTGGTTGTAGAAAATAACAAAAAAAGACCACAACCTTTGTGATTTGCGTGGTCAGATTTAAAGATTTGCAGTCACACTGAAATATTGTTAAATCTCGGACTGAATCCGGTTGAATTAGGAACAAATTAAACGACGGAAAATCTCTCATTTAAGCAACTAGGTATCTGTTTGGCGAAGGCGTTTTTCATTACAGGCGCAGCTCTCCTCATGCTCACATCTAGTGTGAAGTGTAAATGAAGTGTAAAGTCGTTTCTCTTCTCCACCAAAGGGCAGACCGAGGAAACTTCACGTTATGAATAATGCTAATGTGTTAGGTGCTTCCAGTGAACATAAACACGCATCACTAGAAAAAAAGGGTAAAGTTTGGCGGGAGGAGAGAAAACTTCACACACTCTAGGCTTTTCTGGGAAATAAGAAGATTTGTATTTATGCAAAAAGCAGCACATAAATCTTTAATTTTCCCGCTCTTTAGTGGGGTTTTTCACTTCCCAGGCTGCTGCTTTTCTGCTAATTATGCTCCCGATTGCATTTAGAGTTGACTTTTTGCCTTTAGCCATTTTTGGGCTCGTATGAAGAAGAATAATATGACTGTGTGCAACGATGATCTAAGTAAGCTGAAATAAATGGGGTGCTAATGAGCATCCTGAATGTCAGATATGAGTTAAAAGCAGCTGAAATGTTTGGTTTGCTTTGACCTTTTGTGATGCCTCTATTTCCTTACTTCTAAGGTTGCAAGTTAGTTTTGGTCCACAGTTTTTATTGTGAAGGGAGTAAGGTGCTTTCATAATGATGTCTATTGCTTTTTTAAGGAAAAATATGGAAATTGAAACATTCTCTTAGTATTTTAATATCTCGATTTTACAGCTAGCCTTTAACATCACAGTCTCTAAGATTATCTGTTTTAAAAGTATGCATGATATCCAGTTGTTGCTCAGCTTTTAGTGTTCCCCTGGTGCACACTCTGGATTTTATTCCTTCAGTTTAAAAAGTAGATCTTCTGGAGGGAAGCAAGGAAAAGTTGCTAAAACTTGCTTCTCAGTTCAATTGACATCTACGGTGCTGAAAATGACAACAGTTAAAATGCAAAACAAGACTAGGCATGACTAGCACAATTGCTGAAAACTACTGATTTTTTTGTAACATTTAAGAACTCACTTAGCATAAGAAAGTCCGTTTATGAGCAAGTTTATTGGCAAAAAATTTACATTTGGTGTTCAAAGTTAAACAATCTCTCATTCATCTTGCTCAGTCACAAGGAAAAAAATGCCTTTCCAGCAAATTATTCTGGCTAAATATCTAAGAAAAATGTTTGGAGGAACATTTTTCTCCAAACATCTAGAAAAATGTTTGGAGAGGGCTCTTATGAAATGTAATCTGTTAGCATTTAAATTTAAATTTCTTTTTAAAAAGCAATTTTGATTTAACTTTATGCTCACAAACAGCTGGTTGGCTGTTCTTCATCTCCTTTGCCTTGAGTTATCCCTTTTTGTGCTGTAAAGCATCTACATATTTGAGACATTTTGTTGATGTATAAAATTCAAAATAAATCCTGACAAAAGAATATCCACCTTAAGAAAAAGAAAAGTTGATGCCAAAATAGAGAAGCAACTGAAGTAGTTAAATGGAGATTCTGTGTTACTCAGCTTTCAAATAGGGGAGTAAAATATAACCTCTTTGTGAACTCAGCCATCTGGATGAATTATGAGGGTCTAATCGGTGACCCCAGAGAGCCTAATTCAAACTCATTGCCAGTGTGGGTTGTGGGGCTCAAAGACGGGACACTCTATTGTTACGCTCGGCTCACTGGCTGTTGCTCTAATGGCAGATGAGAGATTAACGGTGATATAATGAGTTTGGGGAGGACACGGCGCAACAATAGAGTCCTGCTGCAGCACGGGCCAATTACATTAGTCAGTCAAGGCAACTATCTGCATCAGCGAGAATACACCCAATTATATGTGGTCGAAATGTTAATAAAACACATTCAGACATTCCGCAGACATGAAACTACATGCTTATGTACAAATGTGGGAATCAAAGTGGCATTTATTGATTTCTCAATGAAGAGCTTTTTGTTGTTGTTGTTGTTTTTTTGCTCCCGTCCCAACATTAATGCTCCACGTGTCACGAGGAGGAAAACAAACCGAGCCAATTCTCAAACCTGCCAGCCTCCTGATGTGACAAAAGGGAGGCTAATTTATGCGTCGGTGACAAGAAATAAGGAGTGTGTGGCAGCGAGGCTGGGTGCCCACATTTGGATTGCAGTTATTGTGATTTGGTTGCTAGGATGGTGAGGGTAATGAATGTCTTCCTGATGCAGTCTGTCATAACCCGTGGCATCCATGGCTGCTCAAAGACACACAACCTATTAGTTAAATGGCATCGCGTGATGTACGGGAGCACAAAGGAGAAAGCATCGCTCATTTATGAGAGTAAATTAAGAAAACTACTAAGATACAATTCGCATAAGGCAAAAGAGATTGAGGATTACGTTACTGGATCTGCTGAAGACCTCTTGAACGCTGTTGAGAGATTTGTAGTCCTGAGACAAAGTTGTTTTCACCTTGGGGAAAAAAAGGAAAGGAAAGGAAAGAGACAGCAAGACAAAATGTGTTTCTTTGCAGGAGTAAAACAGTGAGATGTATCTGTATTCATGAAGCCTAATTGAAAGGAAGGCTGTCTTGCATAAAGAAGTGGGACAAAGAGGAGGAAATAAGAGGGTTCCTAATGCATTCACTGACAGATAACCTTTGATTTCCCTTCGCTTGCATCAGAAATAGCTGCTCAGAATGACAATCACAAGTCAACAGCTTCTGATGCTGGTCTGCATGCCTCAGCTACCTGTGTAATACCACAGACGTATGAAGAAGAAATGTCTTGCATATGGACTTCTTCGGCAACATACGACACGATATTCAAACTAGTTCAAATGAGGTGGCAAGCGATGAGAGTGGCAGGAAAAGAACGGGGGGAGGAGGGATTGCTTATGACACAAAACATGGAATTTACTGGTGAGACCATAAAGAGGCCCTTTGCTAGCGCAAAAAATGAGATACCACTTTAAAATACAGGCATTTGAGCCATTTTTATTCTAAAACGAAACTAAGAATGTTACTCTTGAATAAAAATATACTTCATGTTGGCTTAGGGTTTCCAGAGGGAAACAAAAAATTCAAAAAACCCTCTGAGTTTTTCACTATCCCAGTTAAAAATCACACAATCTATTTTTATTCTGATTCAGTACTTTGTGGGCCGAAATTTCACTGCAGCAACTGATTCTTCTGTAAAACACCTCAAGCTCAGGATAGAAAGGATTTGCCAACTACACAGGGCTTTTCATCTGAATTAACACTGGGACGCTTGTCTGCCCCATTCCAACACTAGATATGCTTCTATCTAATGCTTTGTAGCACTGGCAGTACATTTGCTATTGTTGTCTTGCTGGAAGGTGAACCTCTGCCACAGACTCAAGTACTCTGTAGACTTTTTACAAGTTTTCTACCAGGTTGGACATTACTCTATAGCTTTTTCAATCTCTAAATAAAACCTGAGCAACTACGCATACCCAAAAATGTAAACGCGACAGTTGTGAATTGTGAAAACGGGGCTTGTCTTTTACATTGTCGCGTAGTTTTAAGAGTAGAACTCCCAAGTGATCAGAAGTATGCGTCAGACACCAGTTTACAGAGACGGTGAAGCATCAGCTGCAGAGAAGCAAAATCAATCAGATTAAAGGACACTTATGTGTCACTTATGTTTCATGATGGGAATGTTGAATACAGAATAACCAGTTGAGGGACGATACACAAGTATGCTACTTTTAGCAAGTATCACTGAACATGGACATATGGGACTTGCAGGCCAGCCGTAGCTGTGAAACTCCTTGACGACTTGCCAGTCTTTAACTGAAAGGTGCGGCTTCATCTTTAGGCTCCTTCCGACTGCAAGATCTAACATCTGAAGCCAGGCGGCTCTACGGAGAGCGATTCCTGGAGGAAACATGCTCTAATCTGAAGCACACAGATCCCGTGTGATGTAGAAGAGACTGACCTAAGCGCGCTACTTAACATCCGCCTCGACAGCAGCTGTTAAGTCCATGTTTCATCTTGTCATGCTGACTTTCTCATGCAGAACTAATTGGTTGTTTTCGCCTGTTGTGCCGGAGCCACTGTCTGCTTTAAAAAAAAAAAAAAACAACTCAAGGACACTCATAGCAACTCGTGCGCATATTCACATGCATGCACATAGATGATATCAGGGGTGTGGAGGAGAACAGGTGGAAAGAAGTGGACTAAATTTCACTCAGTTAGAGCCCTGAGTGAAATCTCCTTGAACCTGTTGCCATAGCTAATCGCACACATGCATACAAACCAACACAAAGTCTCTCCCTCCCCACCCCACACGTGCTCTCTCTCTCTCTGTCCTTGTCTGATTTGCATTTTGGTTAACACTCTAATTGCCTCTCATTAAATACCTTGTCACTTTGATTAATTGGTGTGATACAGAAATGTAAAACAGCAGAGCACCGTGATGCGCGGCGAGCGGTTGCTGATTGGAAAAGATGATCAAGCCTGCCTTAAAAACAAATGCAAAACAGGGTGAAATGTTGCTCATGTAATTAAGAATAAACAAAGTAAATACATTTGAGTCAGGGTTTTTTTTGTTGTTGTTGTTGTGGCCCTGAGGTGGTAAACGTTTTAAAATCTGTGAACAAGGGTCGGTCGTTTGCTTAAACTTAAACATTTAAGTTTAACCAAAAACTTAAATGTGAAGAAAAGTGTGAAATTAAAGGATGTTGCTGCAAGAGCTTTGTTGAGTTTTATATTTGAGGCGATGGGATTTTATGCTGTAAAACCAAGTCATAAGATATTGTAATTATGACCTGGAGAAACCGGTTTCAGAAATGATTTCAGACCACTCTTAGGCCCCCTAAATTTAATTACCTTTTTTTCGGAGTCATGATGTGGAACACCTACTACATCGACTGTACTGACCCAAACCAACCTGCTGTAGGTCTGTCTGTACTGTAAGGAGAGCTGCTGCCCCAGGCTCACATCTTTTGAAACCTTCAACAGGTTTCTTCTCATAGTTCCCTAGAGTTATCTGCATCTCAGCAACTCCGACAACGTTCCCTTCACCAAGCACCATCATCGTCTAATGCTGCCACCACCGTATGTGGAGTAACAGTTTTTCTAACCTCACATGAGATGTCGTGTGCAGCCCAGAAAGTTTCATTTTGATCTCACTTGACCTGAGCACCTTCTTCCACCTGTTTGCTGAGCATCTCTGCAACTTTTTCCCATACATGTTCATCATACTGTCTGTTCCATAATATTCTCTAACAAATCTCTTAGGCCTTCATAGAACAATTTTAGCTATAACAAGGTTCAATGAATGCCAGATGGATCGTGTTCTCTAATGGAGAGACTTCTGGAGGGACTTAGTTGCTCTCTATTTAATAGAGCTATCAAAAGTAAAGGGTTCTCAGTGCAAACATATGGCACACTTTTTGGAATATTTTGAAAAGCCATGCATCATTTTCAAGCTTTCAAGGCACTTTGAGGAAACATAAAAGGGCTGGTGCCAAAATATGATAAAAGAGGTATACGTTCTATCTACCAAGAGAAAAAAAAGTAATCCCCTTTTCCAATAACTTTGCAATATATTGTGTCATATAGTCAGGAATACAAAATTATCAAAACAGCTAAAAATGACATACTGAAAAACCTACACCAAAATGTCTCTTACCCGGCATATTACGAATATTAGATTTCATCGGAAGCATATCTCTAAACAACAATGAATAAATGAAACATTCATTTCAGCTCTCGCTTATTTTCAAGGGATTTTGCATCGCTTGTAAGATGCATGTCAATATCCCCACACTATCCTGACCGCACGTCGGGCCTGATTCAATTGACCGATCGTATAACCACACGATGCGCACACCTGTCACTCGAACGTGCGAAAACATGATAATTTTTCCCATTGTTGCACCGGATGATATCGTCCGTAAGAGACTTTTATTATTGAAATGAGACATTTATGAACAGTGAGCCCTTCTGAATCCTCACAATGCAGTCAGAAGAGGGAAAAGAAATGAGATTTGGAAGATTAAAGCCGCATGCCACCTGCGTTTCCTGCCTCCTCGCGACATCTCGCCTCCATGAATATCAAAACGGCCTTTTTGTGAGCCTGAGCAGAAGTTTGCGGAAATCAAAATCCAGGGGTAAAACGAAAGATTGTGGCGAGGGCTCCGACTGCCGCAGGGGAGGACAAGGTCAGTGCTGAATGGACGAGGGCAGCTCATTGTTTCATAGTTCATTGTAACCCTTTTCAGCATGAGACAGGAGTTATTCAGTCAAACATCGTGAATGCAAACGTATAGACACTTCAAGTCTTTCTAGGGGACGACAGAATGCTTAAATTGTGCGTGAAAACTTTCTGTGCATTCTGCGTTTGCTTCCATTTGTTCGCAATGACACCATATCTGTCAGATTTAGCTGTGAGGTTGAGTGCTTTCGCTCTTATCTCAGTTCAGCAAACACATCCATTCACGAGTGCAAGCACACACGCACGCACGCGGCCCTTATCTTAGGGATTTTGTTATCACACGCTGTTTGCATTGACGACTGGAAATAACATTAAACCATCTGAAGTGACAAGTTGATAGAAACCCTGTCACGTTTAAAGGCTGACATGTGCAATATGCTTTGTGTACGTTGAAAGCTTCAAGCAAAGCGGTGGTAGAACGACAGCCGTTTCAACAAATCCAGCAGTTGGCTCCTGGTTCCGCAAAGCATTTGTAGCAAGCTCATAATCAGTCACAAAGTGTCCTGTCGTCAACAGCAAACCAACTAAATTAGTTTTCAAGTGTACATATGCAAGTAGGAGACTGCTGTGTTTTTTTTTCTTTTTCTTTCTTTCTTTTGTCCGGCTAGAAAGCAATGTCTGAAGTCAGATAGATGCATGGGAGGTCCCAGCAGCAAGTGTTTCTCAATTCCCATCCTCACCCCCCACACCTATCTCCCCACCCTTCATATTTTAGATGTGCTTTGTTCCAGAACACCTGTTTCAAATGATTGCGTGACCTCTTCTGCGGCCATCGAGCGCCGCAGACGCCTGTTAATCGCCCACAGATTCAAGCCAGGTGTGTGGCAGAAGGGAAAACGCTTAAAACATATGCAAGGCAGGACAGTGTGGGGGGTAGGGGGGGCTGGAGGACCGGAACCGAGAAACACTGCCGGCAGCTGCCATCTTTCAAAGCGACAGAGTAGTTATACAAGGTTGTGACTACAAATATCCAATTTAAAAGTTGAACTTCTTTAGAAGAATTGAAACCGGTTAATATTGTAGGCAAATGGAACTTGAAAATTACTGCTCCATTTTATAGGCCTGGTATTCGACATGATGGCTCAAGTTGATGTTTAATAATAAACTAAGGAAAACCACAGAACTGTGGCTAACCCAGAGGGGGAAAAGCGCATAAAAAGAGAAGAGAACCATTTTGGGGAAGCAGATGAACCTGACAAATAACCAAGTAAATATGAGGGTGGGTTTTGGAACAAAGAAGATGAGAGTGTAATTAACTGAATGTGCTGGAACTGTGTGGGGTGCGTGACTGGTGGAGCTGAGGAAAAATGGCCAAATGACACAGAATCAACACAGCAGGTGAAGGGGACAGGAACAAAAGAAGAAGAAATAAATGGAGCGAGACATAGGAATCTACACTGCACACTTCAATCTGTCTTTTAGCTGAAGCTAATTTAAGTATTGAAGCTATTAGGAGTCTTAATGTGTAATGTAGGCTAAAATGTAAAATGTTTGCTTGAAAATGTAATTTTTTTGCAAAAAACAAAAAAACAAAACTTGAATATTGTTTTACATATAAATTGATGGGGCAGGGTTTTCTAATTCAGTTAAATAGCAAAATCTAAAAACCTTTCTCTTCTGGTTTTTTACTTGTTGCCAATGCCAGGGTATGTATAACGTGATGATGCACAGAAACATCTGCTGCTCGAATAGACAAACCTGTTCAAAGCCATTAAGCTTTGTCATTGTCCCATCTGTCGGGTAACAATTAGCTTCCAGTTAATGCCTTGATTAATATGTCCTTCTACCACTCAGTAAAACTTTCAAGTTGTTTTGAACTTTGCTTGGTTTTATTTTGAATTTATTGGATGTTTGCTTTGCAACAGAAAAATCCCCCTCTGTAGGATAACAGGAATTGCCACTGTAAAAAGATAATGTTTCAACGCAAATTCATCGTTAACACTGTAAAATTTGACCTTTCCGTCCAGCAACAAAATATCAGAAAAATAAAGACAACTTAGATGTTGTTGACAATTGTGCAGACTGTCGTGTTTGAGTAATATCGACGCTCACGATTGACACGCATGTCCGTTAAACCTTTTCCAAGCAAATTGATATTTTGCATATCCTCCGGATCAATACAAATGAGCTGTTTGAATAAATGTGCGGATCAATACGCATGTTTTCAAACGCAGTCACTGCGACGTGTCACACAAACAGCTTCTCCTCTACCCATCCCAGTGTTGCACAACTGTGTCTGATGATGTGAATTATAAATGCAACGTTCGTTAAAACTTGTGTCTCTGATGATACATGGTGTACTTGATGGTGCTTGTTTCCATTTTATTGCTCATTTGTCTCAATCAGCATCGCTATTATGCACTTAACGGGCTTAATAGTAGAATTTCAGAGTAAATAATGCATCTCGGTTAGATAGATTGGAGTAAGAATAGGCTAGACTTGCATTTGAATTAGAGACAATATGCACACTCTAGAAAAATATATTTCTGAAAAACAAAGTCAGCTGGTGAGCAGTTACAATCTCTCAGCCTACTGGGGAACACACTGTGAAGTGAAAAGATATTCCAAATTTACATTTTGCAGTTTTTATACTTTAATGGATGCTGTTTGGTGCCAGACTTTAGGGGATTGTGTAGGTACTATTTAAAAAAAAAATGCAGATGTCGATGCGTGAAAGGATGCTGCTGGATGGCTCAATCAAATGATTGGTTATTTCTGGTAAAATAATATCTTAAAGGGTTAAACAAGAAACCTCTGATGAGCGAAACATCTCCAACATGAATAGTTTGTTGTTTTTTCCAACGTGAGCCAATTCAAAGTTTTTCAGCTGCTCTCGCTCAAAAGTGAGATTTGCCTCATGAGACCTTTTCTTTCTTTTTTTTCTCACCCAAGGTGAACGGGCGTGACTTCTCCAAGGTTGAACATGACGAGTCAGTGGTGGAGGCCATCAGGCGAGACCCCATCGTTGTCCAGGTTCTCCGGCGAACCCCCGCCAGAGCCACCGTCGTGCAAAGGAGCTGCGGCGCAGCGCAGGACGTGTGTGTGGTCGACGTCTGCACACAAACAGACATCACATTCGAGCACATCATGGCGCTGGCCAAGCTCCGGCCCGCCACCCCGCCAGTCCCAGACATCTGTCCGTTCTTGCTCTCCGACAGGTGAGAGAAAGCACTCATTGCATTCCTTTTATAATAGCTATTAAGCAGCTCTGTCAGAGTGGAAACCCCAAGCAAAGCCAAGCACTGTGATATGATTATGCACAGGCGAACTGGCAAACAGTAATTGCTTCGGTGTGCTACATCCATTTTCCTTAATGAAGGCTTTTGCTAGGCGATTAAAATCCAATGGACTGATATAGTAGGCGGCCTGACACGGCACCCATTCTGATGCTGTTTATGGAGCTTTGCTGGACAGGAAATGAATTCATTTTGCCTCATAAAACTGAAAATCTTACAGCCTTGGTCAGTAATTACAGTGAGGCAGTCACAGGGACAATTTTCAGAGTTTGTGGCTTTAATGGGGGGAATTGTTTATGTCTTTGTCACAAAATGAGATGAAGCATAAAGACTTTGGGTATGGAAAAATGGTAAACAACTGCTAGTAAAGTCTGGTTCATGATATAAACAGGTGCCCATCTAATTTATTCCACAGAATGGGACGCGTGGATATGGGAAGACGATGTTATGTAAATTATCTTTATCGTGGTTGATTTTCTTTTCTTTAGCTGTCAATCCATACACACCTTGGAGCACGACTTTTACGAATGTCCGGAGTACATGTCCAACACTCCAGGAGAAGTGGAAAGGACAGAAGAGTACGAGTACGAGGTAGAGTTTCTCGTCACCATTTTTTACATTTTGTCGCATTGCAACCACTAACCTTAATGTATGTTATGGGAATTTGTAGGATATTTGGTGTTTTGTAGTGATGTGATTTATTTATTTACATTTTATTATTATTATTATTCCGCAACCTGCACATCATTTTATTTTGTCTATATGATATAATTTTAACAAAGTAAGATTCAAAAGTTTTTGCACAAGTACTTAATTCTTTTTTTTTTTTTTACATCTAAATAATTTTTTGGATGATTATTTTTTACTTCTACTTGGGTAGAAATATTGATTTAGTGCTACTTCTTACAACTGATTAAAATTTTTTGGCTAACCTAAAATCCTCTGGTTATAAAATTATAGCTCAAGCCGTACGGGCCACAGTAGTGCAGATAAGTTATTTATTTTAGAAAATGTGTTTCTTCGAGGAGAAAGTTGACCTTTTGCACAGTGTTTAGCAGATGCATTGTGCTGCTTAGATGATGCCACCTTGAGGTTCTCCCAGGTTGAAAGTGATGGGTATTATTTGCTTTGTCTGTTTTCCTGTGTGGTGTAATTGGTCCTTCCTGGTTCAGTGCACAGTTTTCTTGGTTAATAGGATCCCTTTGCTGTTAGCTGTGGCCTTTTAGCAACCCCCGCTCCTCCTCCCCCGGTTCAGGTCGGTGGTGGGATGGTGACAGAGGGGTTTTGTTTGGTAATAGCAGTGCTATCAGAACAACTTGGACCGTACAACATTCGCCCATTTAATCACACACCCTTCCCACCCCCCACCTGCCAGACGTTGGACACACCAAATCGGCTGTCCTCACTTTCCCCCAGTCCATCCATGTGTATCTAACTGAAACAAGAATAGCTTTCCCCTTGCAGGAAACAGAACATGGCTGCCATGCCCAGGAAAAAATTGACTTCTAACTGACAGGTTTTGCTTCACTTCAAACTGATTGCCCACCTGGGTACAGCTGTCATGATACACCTGGTGGTTCTGCCAAATCTAGCACACCATAACATTACCAGGCCCCTGCCCAGTTTCAGGGTTATGAATTTGACAGATCGAGCAAGTTTCGATTTGGAATGAATTTGTTTCCAACACATTTATATACCAAGGCGCTGGTGTATTTCTTCCCTCGGAGGCAAGGAATATTTTAATAATGACAGATTTTCATCGTTTGCACCATGCAATTAGTAAAGTGGAAGCAGTGAGGTGTGCAGAAGTCGGTGTCCGTTGGGCAAATTATTAAATCTTAATTTGGTTTGTCGCAGGTGCCACGTTATAAAAATGCTGAAAACCACAAATGAGAAAAAAAATATATATTTCAGGCAAACCTATTTTTAATATATCATCTTAAGTAAGTTTGGAGAAAGGTCAAATAATACCACTTCACACACGTTCATCAAGCTTGTACAGTGCAGCGAAATTACATTTGCATTCAGCCAAGTATAAAACGAAACGCTCTAGAGGCGTAAAAACTAAAAGTATAACAAATACACTCCACTGTTAAGCAAAGACAATTTGATTTGGTTTAATCCCACCTTTCAGGTAAGTTTTACTAGTCAAGCCAGGCACGATTACTCACCTGTGGACTCGACCACGGGGTATGAATACCTTTGCATGTTCTGCAAAATAAATATTCTTTCTTTCCCCCCACCCCCATCTTTTTCTTTTATGTAGATTAAAGGCTTGGTGTAGCTGCCACAACAGATTAGCAGGAGGTAAAAACAAATTTAGAACCCCGATCGGCCAAATTATCTCTCTTATGCTTAAAGCTGCTTACAGCTGAACGGTTGTCATCCTCTGAAATGAGGAAACAATAAGCCAGGGAACGTTGTGCTTGGCACTAATTACAACTGAATGAAACATGAGGTGGTGGCTAAGTGAATGCCCGATCGAAATGTTTCTCCCAGATGTTTAATGTGGCACCAAGCAACAGGATGAGACCTATTGTCAGTCCACCTTCTTAACATATCTTCTCTATAACAAAAGTATCAAAAAGCGTGATTTCCTGGAGTGTTGTGAAAATTTAAAGTTAAACTACCAATCAGAATAAATCATAATCCTTCTGCAATTATTAAATAATCTCTTGTAGCCTTTGACGCCATCCAATTTTCTAAGAGATTACACGTTTAATCTCATTGCAGGCCAATATCAAGGCACAAATCAACCGGTTCATCATACTGGCGAGGAGTGCGCCTGGTGCGAAGCAGTGTGTTGTGCTACAAAATCATAAACTCCTTCCGCAACCCAACCTTTGAAGGTCAGGGCTGTTTGCACAGGGGGTTAAATGCCACAGAAATTAATTTCTTCCCCTGTCAATCTCCGCTATCGTTGTTTCCCCTGACAGTAGAAACACGGGACAGGGGGTTTAATTCCTGCCTGCCCTCCACCAGAACCCCCCCCCTCACCCCCATCGCTTTACTCGTCGTTCTATCCCACAACCCTTCTTTCATTTCATCACAGAGGCGAAATGGATTTGGCAGTGTGAGGTTAATAAAGATTACCCCCAGAGTTATCTTTATGTGATTACCTTAATACACAGCAGAGATCAAAAAGAACCAGCGGTGAGTAGGACTAAATTTAGGGAAATTTCCTGGAGGAGGCGAGGGCTGCAAAGACATGAAAGACCCAACCTGCATGGCTCCACCGTATTGGCTTTGAGTTTTGTATCCTTTGACTTAATTAATATCCACGTCCCAAGGTGGAGCTTGGACAGCAACAACATGCAAATTAAGGGGGCCTGTACTTCAACGTGTATTTCTCTTCTTTGTTTTTATTAGTGAGCTAGAAATGTAGATGTTTCCATACAAATAACATTTTTACAAAAATGTATTAGACCACCACTAGTTTGCATCTGAGACCTGAACAGTCAAGCAAAGGGGGAAAGTTTCTTAAAAGAGAATAACTTTATAATCTCTACAAATAACAAAAAACAAAACAAAAAAAACAAAAAAAAAACAGGCCTGTAGTGAACGAGAAGCTGCCGGAACATTCTCATATCCACCCATAGCAGAATGCTGCTGTCTAACACAAACGGTTCACCCCAAAGTCAATATCGATGAAACATTTGTTTTATTTAGTCAAAGGGAATTTTAAAAAACACTCTTGACTTAATTAATAATAATAAAAAATATATATTTTTGTTGTTTTACGTCCAGAAGAACAGGGAAATTACGTTGTCGAAAATATTCAGACACCCCATATAACTCATCGAATTGCGACGGTACAGTCGTCTCCCTGTCATATTGTGCCTTAATTTAATTATGACCTCATTCATATGTATTCATTGCCATTTTGTCCCTTCATTTTAGTTTTTGATGGAAGACCATGTAATATACAGATATTACATGAAGGTATGCAGTCTGCAGAAGTCTGCAACTTTCCACTGATTCAGTTCCTACAGACCTATAAACCTTAACTGTCTTTCAGGTTAGCGGAAGAATAGAAAACGGAGACGGTCATGTTTTGGGTTTCTACGGCCACGCAGCTGCGTTACAATACCAAGTACATTGAAAAGTGTCAAATGCAGTGTTAAAGCACACCACCACTCAGCTGTAGAGCGTTTTAGACGTGTTCTTGACGGTAACAAATGATACCTGTCCTACCACACGATCCCATCCAGTTGGGTTTGGTAGTTGCCAGGATCACACCATGAGCGGACTGCATTCTGCTGAATATACAGTTTGGTGGAGGGACAAATATGACGTTGGGTTGTGTTTCAGGGACTGAGCACTTCTCCTTCAGTAAAAAGACGTTTTACAGCTTATAGAAGCCATAACAGATGTCCTTGTGCAGCCTGCTTTATCTCTGTTGTATTTTTTTACACAATAAAACAGTAAAAAATACTCTATGCGCAATACGTCTTTTACCACCTGAGTCGGGTAAAAGCTGTGTGATATATTGAGCGGTGAGAGGAGTTTTAGGCTTGGACTGAAAGTGTTCGGTTGCACAGTGCAAATTTTACAGCAGCACTGAATTGGCTACCTCAGATCCTTTACCTGCAACCTCAAACCAACAGACGGTTGAAACGTCATTAAAGTTATGTTCTCAAGCAAAACAATGACTCTGTAAAAGAACAACTAGAGCTCTTTCACACGAAGCTCCTTGCATTTTATTTATTTATTTATTTTTGCCATTTTTGCAAACCTAAAGCTAATGGATTATCTTTATGTAAGCTAGAAATATGTCATAAAAGTTTAGCTCTTTTAGTCTGCATGACTCATCCAAATTTCGCGACTGATTTTGACGCATTTCTTTTTCATTTTCACTATTCAGTCACCAACTGTCTCTGCAATGTCTTTTAAAAAATAATTAAAATATTTCTTTTGCTTGTGTTTAACAGGAAGTGGAGCTGTGTCGGGCGAACAGAGAGGATAAGCTGGGTCTGACGCTATGCTACCGGACCGACGATGAGGAGGACACCGGTATTTACGTCAGTCAGGTACTTAGTAACCACTATTACAGCTTTGTGCAACATAAAACTATTTCCTGTTTTGGTTTTATTGAAGTAGACATTTTAAAAGTCACACTTTTAAAATTCCAGAATACTCATGGACAGCTCTTATTTTTGGGACTCATTATTAGTCTCTTTGGAGCGAGAAGTCATTACGAGGATTTTACGAAATCCCAGACCCATTCCCGTATCTGTGTTCTAAAGCGGAGAGCGAGTTGAACTGAATTACGGAGGGAGGCGGAAAAGAACAATGTTTTGCAGCCAAACATCAACAGGGAATGAGACATGCATGGCCTAAAAGGAAGTCATGTTTGAAATATGATTCACTTCCTTCCTTTCTCATTTTTCACCTTTTAGCATGTTGTTATTCTTTTAATTAGCTCACAGCGGCGGCGGCTCTTGCTTCCTTTTCTTCTCAAAGTTTGAAATGACTTCTTCTGCCATTTACTGCCACTCATCTAAATACCAAACATGCAAAGCCAGACAGGAATGTATTACAGAGATTCTCCTAATTCACATGATTGTCAGCTCAGAAAAGAAAAAAAAGAAGAAGAAAAAAAAAAGATCCCCCTATTGCAACAGCGTTGATAAGACGGAATGGAAACTAATTATTGAGCTATCCAAGAGAAAACCAAATGAATGACGGAATTCTGGGGAACTTGGGCGACGGGAAATAAATTAGGAAATCATTCAGTCTGACTGCAGGTGCAGTTTCAATCCTATTATGAAGACAAAGACAGGCTGAAAGGAAAAGTAAGAGCTGCTGTGAGGATTAGCTTTCCCGCACGAGGGCACAGATGGCAGAATTACAGCAGTCGATTTAGCTTGAATCAGTTACATGCTTGCTGTGTCGTTCCCTGCAAAAGGTACAGCGATTTTGTCAACTTACAACCACAAAACATTACTGTAAATAAAGTCCAATGCAACTTGAAATAGATGTTCTGCTCTGCTAATCATAAAATAATAATCCAAGTGTTGAACTTATCAAATAGAACGGTGCTCTGGTGACATAAAACCAAAATGCTACTTTTTAGTCCAGTCTTACACACACGCTAACTTGGATACACCAGCTCGACTGTGAGGCACAGCAGCAGCATCGTTGCAGTGAAAAGGAATCGGAGATGGTTTTAATTTTATGCAAAAGTTGAAAGAGGAATGAATACTTTTGTAAGGCACTATATCCTGCTGCTGCTCTGCTTTTTCAGTTGTTTCTCTTGAACCTGACAAAAAGCTCCAAAACTATTGAAAGCAGACTGTGGAAACTGCCTTCCACCAACAGAGCACATGTATTTGTGTCTGTGTATTCGCTATGAAGAATCTCTCTCATTAAAATGCATGTATGGATAGCACTGATGCAAATTTCGGGAAATACGTGATCTTATTTTGACTTTTTTTTTTTATGTTTTGCACACCTTACTAAGACTTTTGATCTTGCACACAGGGGAAACAACAAAGTTTATGATCGTGCGGTGTCGGCGTGCATATCCACCGGGATACCTTTGAAGACGAGGATAAATTAAGCTATTCAGCCTAAAATTTGCAAGTTTTTGTTTAAGTTTTTCTGTTGTTTTTTCTGTTTTTTTTTTCTCAGTCCCCCCACTTTTCTTTTTGTTGCGTCCCCAACACAAGTGACGCTCTCTATTTATGTACAAAAAAAAAAAAAGAAGTTAAATCTGCAGCTGTTTGTAACCGACTCAGTCTTTAACATAGGAAGAATGTAGGCTGGAGAATGAGGTAAAAAAAATGTATCTCTCCTTTATGGGGGGAAAAACTGTGTTTTCTGCAAACAGCGTACATCAAAGTGCAGTTAGAGCGTGAAGACATTTCAGGCTGTATTTCAGAGAATACAGACACCGCTCAATGACTGACTGTCGGCATTGATTTCTGCGTTCTTTTGTGCAGGTGGAGCCGAACAGCATAGCAGCGAGAGACGGACGCATTAAGGAAGGAGACCGCATTCTGCAGGTGAATTATTTACTCTGTGACGACGATCCACTAACATCAGGTTATGTCATATTCTCAGAAATATCATGTTTTTTTTTCCAGTACTCCTCAAATAACCGCTACCCTTTTAATTAACAAAAAGAAAAGACTGAGGAAAAAAAAACCTCCCGATAGCTACTCTACCCTTATATGACATTCTTGTAAGAGAATAACTGAGCTGCTGGTGTCTCGAGTCTGGGGCAAGGATATGTATATTTAATCACCTCGTTTTATCAGGGAAATTAAAGTCCTTAGTTGCAGTTTCGCAGGCACTACATCATCTGTGAGAACTCTTTCTTTCTCTGTCCCTCATTATGCAAACCTTCCATGAGGTAAGCTACTGCGAGTAGCTTCAGTTTTAACAAAAGGTCGTTCTTTGTAAATCTGACTCGAACGGAAACGCTAAGAAACGTGGACAAATAATTGCATTTAAAGCAAAAGGGTGATCTCAGTTTTGATATCTAGTCTGAAGCATATCTGTTATCATGTCCATGAATATACATCTTTTTTTTTTTTAACACATTTTATCAGATTGGCTTGGTGTTTGTTGTTTTTACACTGAAACACTGGAGTAACAAACTTGAAAATGAATGTCCCCCTGACCCCAGACTTGCCTATAAGTGGCTCACTCTTTTCACAGGCTAACAACTTTCAGCTTGTTTTATTATTTTTTTAGCTGAATGTTTGCCTCCTTCTATTCTGAAAAAATACAATAAAAACGAGCTTTCATCCTTGAGCAACAACTTCGTTGCCAAAGAGTCGTGCTTCATAAAATGTTTTAACGCAAAGATGTGTCACTGATTGGAAGAAAAAAAAAGCCAGATATTGACCAGTCAGTATTGATGACAATTACTTACCTATGTTTCAACATGTCTCACAGTGTGCTCATTGATGTTAAAAGAATTTTTTTTTTTTTTTGGAGTGTTGGTCCTGTAAACTAAAAATCGACAGATTCCGGTCACTGGCCAATATCTCTGTCTATTTCTAAAACGTCACTTTTAATCATCTCTTGATCTTAGGTACTGGAAGACAAACGTGTCTTCAGATGATGTGGGACTGGATTTGTATTGAGTTCACTTTAGGGTTTATATTGAAATAAATGTTTTAATTTGAGAAGCAAAGGAGATCATCATTAAAAAACAGATTTGTGTATCATAAATATCAAAGCTGTACTCCTAAATAAAGGTGTTACCTACTGTCTACGAATTCCCTTTTACTTACGGTTGTTTAAGTCAGATCCCTTTCTTATCTCGGTAAAGTGACATTTTACGTAGCTTTCAGTCCAAGTAGAAGACTTTGAATCCTCTTTATTAATTGTATATTGACCTCTGAGTATCTCCCTTCTCGCAGTGTGTTGTTTGTTTCCTATGAGTGATTGGGTGGGATACGGCCTGCTATGCTCCTGGCCCTATTATCTTCCTCTGACAGCCCCATTACTCTAGTGCGGAAAAGATGAACGCCACCTGTCAAAGAACAGTTAATTGTATGTCTGGATGGTCTGGTGAGAGCAGAGTTCCACTATTGACTCCCTCTCCAGAGTGTGTAGCCTCTCCTGTGTATTCATATTAGGAGCAAGTGGCAGCGGAGAGGAAGGAAGGCGGACGGCAGACGAGACATGCGGAGAGATTAAAAAAGAAGTGTGTGGAAACGAAGACTAATGGAGAGTGAAAATATATGGATAGGGGGGAAGAAAGCAAGGAGGCTTAGAGTCAAGAAAGATCAATGATCCACACAAAAAAAACCTAATCCATCTTCTCCCGCGGCTTAATTGCGTGTAATTTAAAGGACATATGTATATTATGCTAAT
Organism: Poecilia formosa; assembly: GCF_000485575.1. Lineage (NCBI taxonomy): Eukaryota > Metazoa > Chordata > Actinopteri > Cyprinodontiformes > Poeciliidae > Poecilia > Poecilia formosa. The sequence goes on from NW_006799948.1 coordinate 4,064,277, forward strand.
TTTCCTCCTCGTATGCAATGTCGGTCTTTGGTGTGCAGATAAATGGCTTTGAAGTGCAAGACCGGGAGAAAGCCGTCGCCTTGTTGTCAAGCGAAGAAGCAAAGAGCATCAGACTCCTGGTGACAAGGCCAGAGATCCAGGTAAACACGCGCACGCACACACGCAGCCCTCCTGCCCCATCTTTGACAACCTGTCATGTCAGAGAAAAGCGACTGCTGCTTGAGAGCCTTTTGGTTTTCTTTCCTGTCAAAGTGATTGTTTAGTGTACCTGCGCGCGCGCACGCACACACACACACACACACACAGATGTGTACATTCATGGGTGCGAAAGCTCAGAGAGGACTCTGACAAGATCTCGTGATTGCAGCTGGAAGAGGAGGCTGTGTGGCTGGATGACGAGCAGCAGCGGCTTGTTGAGGAGCTGAAGATGGAGATTCTGGAGGAGAAGAGGAAGCAGAGGGAACAGAGCTTTGAGATGGCAGATAAGGTGAGTAAAAGAAATCAGAATAAGAGACAAAAAAAGAGAGACGGCGGAGAAAGGATGGCGACAGCACTGCAACTGATGTGTGCGACCACAGTATCGATCTCACCAAGGCGGTGGGAAGTTAGAGGAGACATGCTTTTGTTCTTATCAACATCATGTTACCCATAGTTTACGTGAATGTTGTATTGATTAATTCAAGCTGTAATTTATATTATCTTTCCATTTCAAATATTTGTGTTATATTTTAAACATATCTTGATGGTTGTGGTTATTGCTCACTGGTAAAGGACTTAAAAATCAAAACAAATATAACTTCCCTGTCATTATCCTTAAGGCCCATTTCGCATGGGCTTAAAACTACTCTATGAACTAAAGGACTCCACTGCTATTTGAATACCACTGAACCAAGGTGATTTGAAAACTTTTATTTTGGTGTGAAGACGATCAAATTGCCAAACTTTTGGGGCTCCCTAAATAAATTATCCTTAGCATCCTTCCCAGCCATCCTTCATGTCTTTATAATGAAGGAAAGGCTTCAACCTCTCCTTTAGCTTTAACATGCAATATTCCGAATTTGCATCCAACGTCAGCAACTTAAACCTCTTTGTTTTACTTTTGGCCATCTCCGAAATGATGCCTTACCTCTTGTACGCAGAGTAAAGAGTCTTCTGTTTCTTAATTTAAAGCTTCAAGGCGATGAGGACGTCACAACAGACACGGCCACCTGTTCTTCCAACAATCAGGACAGTGGATTTGGGCGCAGCACAGACAGTACCGAGCACCAGCCTTTGTTGGCAAGACTTTACAGGAGGAGCCCAGCGCAGTGCCTGAGGGATCGATGGCAGTCAGAACATCCACACAACAGGCGAGGGACCGTTGTACCACAACACGCTCAAAGCACAAAAACCCATTCAACGAGCCAAGGCAACGAAAGCGTAGTGAGTATTCGTAACAGTGGTTGCGGAGTCCGAGGCTTAGAGAACTGCTTCCAGCAACTTTTAGAACTCAAGTGCCAAATACGAAACGGGGGCGAATGTGGGGTGTACTCCATTAGACACAGCATAGAATGTAGTCTCACTGGGCAAGGTGGAGGGGATGGAGATAGTGAAGGTGATGTTGGTGCAGGGGGAGGGGTAGAGCAGGAGTTGAAGATGCTGAACGAAGAGCTGCGCAGCATTGAGTTGGAGTGCCAGAGCATCATGCAAGCCCATCAACTACGCAAGTCCCAGCAGCTTGAGCAATCACAGTCTGCACCCTGCTCACCAGGAACGAACCAGAAAACTGGACAAAAGAGGCACGGGAGGCTGGCGGACATTCATGAGTACCCCGAGAGGTCCGACAGCGACAGAGTTCGCGAGAAGGACAGCTCCAGTGCCTACAACACAGCGGAGAGTGCCCGGTCAACGCCTCTTGGCATGGAGAGATCCCCTGATCATTCGCTGCAGAGACAGATCAGCATTACCAACCAGAAAAACCTCAGGCTTGCCTCTTCTGCACCATCCAATCCCATTCCTATCCCCAAGCCTCAAGGAACACATAGGCCGTGCAGGCCAGCCGATCAAGGTCCAGTCATCTCCAGCAGCCCCGACCAGAGCAATCCGTCACGGTCTGAGTCGGACCCAGCTCTACCGGCGGACGATGAAAGATGCGACAAAAAGGGAAGGAGCAGAGACTCGAGAAGAGCTCTTCCTTATGGCGCTTCATATCAGACGGGCACCTACCACGGCCAGGGAGGATCCAAGCAACTTCAGGTTTGTATTATGAAAACATACCTATGTAGTGCACATCTACATAAAGCATTTCTGAATAACTGTGGCGAACATCATCTTTGTTGCAGAGCTATATGCAGCTGCTCCAGCAGCACTCGTCCCTGGAGTACTCACAGAGCCAGCTGAGTCTCCTCAGCGTGTGTCGAGATCCCATGCATCGCAACGGTCGTACGGGGGAGCCTCGCCTGGAGTGGAAAGTCAAAGTCCGCGCAGATGGGACACGCTATGTCGCCAGGAGACCCGCTCGCGACCGCATACTTAGGGAGCGGGCGCTCAGAATCAGAGAAGAGAGGAGCGGAGGCATGACCACAGATGACGACGCGATGAGTGAGATGAAGATGGGCCGCTACTGGAGCAAAGAGGAGAGGAAGCAGCATTTGGCAAGAGCCAGAGAGCAAAGGAAGAGGAGGGAGTTCATGCAGAAAAGCCGTCTCGATTGCCTAAAGGAGGGACCGGCGAGCGGGACCGAGGGCAAAAAGGAGATCAACATCTTGGAGCTCAGTCACAAAAAGATGATGAAGAAGCGGAACAAAAAGATTCTGGACAACTGGATGACCATCCAAGAGCTGATGAGCCATGGGGCGAGGGTCCCAGAGGGGTCTACTGTTCATAATGCCTTTCTTTCTGTCACCACTGTTTAAGGGACGTTGTTTAAATACTTGATGCAGGCATATTTTTTAAAATCAGGTGCATCGTTGCTTTGCTTTAGAAGTCATCACTCCTTGAAACCACTGTAAAGGGAGAAATGTCGTGGGTGAGAAACTCTGTAGCATTCCCTGAGCAACTTTCTTGCTAACCGTTGACGAATGTTCAGCAATCAGTACCACACGTCAGTCATTTAAAACACGACGCAAGACGCTTTTAAGCCGGACCAACGTTTTTTGGGGGTTTTTTTGGTGATATGGTGGTGCCTCGTAGCATGTCGGTTCAATCAGTTTATAAAGCGTGAACGAACCGACAACGTTTTGTACGCTCTGTTTTGTGTCTTAATATCTGTCATTTTTATGTTTCATAATATATGAAGCAATTTTACTTGCCTCATTCGAGCTGGCCTTTTATATGGGGAAGATTGCAGTATTTTTTACACTTTGTAATCTCAAATTTTGTAAGATTTTTTTTTTATGCAGAATGTCAATTGTATCGTAAACGATTATCATAATTTCCTATTTATATTTGTATCACCAAAACCCGCCACTGTCGAGGTGAGACTATTTGATTGTACTATAGCTAATGCTGTACGCCAGACCAGCAAAACAGGAAATAAGAAATCTCAAAAGGAAAAACCCTGCTGGAGACAACTCCTTTACATCGCAACTGCATCGACTGTCAGAGTTGTCAGTTTACATCACTAAAAATGTCAACATGCTATGTCAAAGGGACACTTTAGACATAAGTTAGAAGGGTTCTTTGAAACAATTTTACCTCAGCTTACAGTTAAAACTGAATTATCAAGAATTCAATGCTTTGCTAATGAAATCATCGCCTGATACTTTAAAATATGAACCTGTGAGTTATGTTGAAATCGTCTGAGTTTAATTTATATTGTTTACTTTCTAATTGTATTTATTGTAAATTAAGTTAATTGTCTCCTCAGATTCTCTTAATGTGGGGTATCCTGGGGAAAGCAACACTTTTCAATGCGCTGGGAAGACTTTGTATCATATTTTCAGCCTTTCAGCACTGCTGTTTTTACTGCAAATTGAGTAATTGTTGATAATGTTTGTAAAACTGAATAAAGAAAGCAACAAAAAACATTGTCCTTGTGTATATATTGATTTATGTTTATGTTCTTTTAACTTTAGACATTTAGGACTGATGATTTAAAGTTTCACCTGCATATTTTGTTGTATATTATTTTGTTGTAAGGTATGCTCCAAATAGGGTGAGGGTTATTAATCTTTGTTTGTATTTTGGGGTATTTTGGCTTTCATTAAAAAGCACAATTTAATTAACACAATGCACTGCATTAAAAAAAGTTTATTTCTGATTAAAATGATTATGATTAAGATAAATCTTCAGCCTCATTTACCACATCAAACAACTTAAATTTTATTCCAGGACTCTTAGGCAATCAAAGCCTGGGAGTCCTGGATTAGGCCATAAGATTTAGTGTCTTGTGGCCTAATGGCATGAATGGTGATTCGCCCTGTTGCTGCCTTTTACTGTATTCATGTATTCATATTGGACATGACTAACAGCGTGGAAGGTTGGGACGTGTGCATGTGAGGAGCAATAGCATGGCTGTGCCGTAACAGGAAGCATTAAAGCTAAACTATCCTCCCATTTCAACGCATTAAAGAGACACCTGTGAAGTCTCCGTTGCCCCTGTCCACAGCCCAGTGAGCTGAAGAATTAATGAGACACTTCAGACTGGCATCCTCATCACTGGAGCCTTTATGCATAATATTAAATCAGGTAAGCAACACATCCACCTCCTTCAAACCCTGCCTGCCTTCCCCATATATCATATCCGAAGCCACTGTATCTGTGTGGCAAAAAACCAAACATTCCAATCGGTTTCTAAGGACCAGAGGAAAAATAATTGGGTGTATTTGAATGTTGTGTTACACCCCCCAGTTGTATCCTTGCTTACGTTTTCATCCATAAAAGCAAAATAGCTGTGGTTTTGAGGCTGCAATGCCTTGGAATGAGCTTCAAAGTATTACAACTTTTCTTAAATGTTTTATGGCAGCAGGTATGTTATATGGCAGCAGGTATGACAGAAAATCAACATCTAAAAGAAAAAAAACAGCATAAAAGTTTTATTGCTTTTTTGCAGACTCAGGCATTGGAAATAATAAATAAAACATCAGAAAATAGTTAATGGTGAGTTGAGAGCGTGGATATCACAATCCTTTTTAAAAAAAAGTAAAAATAAGGCTACATAAGATGACATTCTGTTGTTTGTGGATGAAGGACTGACGAATCCACTTGCATAAAGCGCTGTTGGTCGATGAATACATTAACAACATATCCAAAATATCCGCAGTTCTGACACGTGTGCTGATCGCAGCTATTTGGTTAAAATGAGACCGACTTTACTTTGATGTTATCAAAAACACAGCCAGGCAAGATGAGCGCACACATGCTGGTAGGAGAGAAAAAAAAAAAGCAGAAGACAGAAATAATGTGAATAAGATTGGTCAGAATCTATAAGAGATACAGCCTCTCATTCCTGAGTAGTACAGAGATTTTGGCTTTTTTACTATCATTTTACACTGTTTAGTTACAATTTGCATGTGTATAATTGTCGGATAAGCTTAATAATGAAAAAGCATTGCACAGTTTTGATTATGAAATCATGATCCCGATAGTTAAAGTGGAGCAGTAAAGGTAGAGGAGATGGAGAAAACAAGCCTACAACTCTCTTTAATCTAACGATGCCTTTGAAGTTAGCAGGGGAACCAGAACAAAGTCGGGCGTTCTTTGCCGAGACGAGAGCTTAAACGTTGTGATGAGAAACAGGTGACACATTATGTGTGACTCTGAGTCCTTGAAGGTGATTATATGGTATTTATGTATGGAGGTAGTCGACTGAAGCTTCAGTATAATAAAAAAAAGGGATATTATCAAAATGTGCCATATCTATTTGATTGTTCAGTACAGCAAGATGAAAAACAGAAGACGATAAAAACAGGACAGAAAAAAGGGACAGAGATAAATGTGTCAGGTTGTTGTTTTTGGGGTTTTGTTTTATTGATTTTAGTTTTATATTCTTTGATTAGATCCGCTTTGTCTCTGTTTTGCCTTGGTTCAGTCCTTTGGTTTTATTGGGTTCCTTCTGTCTGGTTATTTGTTAGAGTCAGATTCCTACTTACCCAGTTTGTGAACTCTCCCTCCCTCGCCCCCTGTGCCATTTTTTTTTCTCTCTCTCTCTCTCTCTCTCCTCTGCCTGCTTCCACAATCAAGTTCCCCACTATATGTACCACTCATTCTCAGTCACTCCTTGCTGGTTCCTTTTGTTATATCCTGTTATTTCCCTGCTGTCACTTTCCTCTGAACTCCTGTTTTTGTTTTGCTCTGGCTCCTGGTGATTTTTGTAAGTTTTCTTCATTATTGTGTATGAAACATTCTTCATCTATCTGTCTTTCTGCATTTGGGTCCAACTTAACCACTACACACCATGACAAAATGGTTATTTACTTTTATGTTTTCCCTCTTTATCTTGTTAAAACATTAAATAGTATAAAGGAAAGAGAACTATATCTTCAAATACAAACTTTCTTCTTTAAACCAGTCATACAACAATAAAGAAGCGTCCATAATATTAAGTACAATCAAGTTAGCCATGTCTGACATAATAAATATGCTAAGTTCTAATTTACTTAGCTTTTGTTGTCTGACCACAAAGTAAACCAATGTCTATTTTCCACCCTCTAGTTCCACTGAATCCAGAAAGAAAAAAAATAACTGAGAGCAGAGGAAATAGCAAACTGGTCAAAACCAAGTAAATGTATAATGCTAATAATTTTAACAAATGCAAATTATTTAAAGTAGCATTATGGTCAACAATGCGTGGCTGCTGTTGTAGGTAAAACTGACTTGTACTTTAAATATGCTGTGGTCAGGGGGATAAACTTCATCACAACCTATTAAGGTGGAAGAAAAAATATGTCTCTTGTTTACAAAATAGGTTGTATGCGATTTGGAAAGACATGCGCATTTAAATATTATCTGTTTTTTGGGGGGCGGGAGGGATTTGTCAGCGCAGCAACAATAACAACGTCCATTGTACATTCTCTATGCAATACAATCAGTATTTATGCCTCCATCTAAAATAAACGACTGATTAGAGCTGGTTAATGACAGTTAATTTTCCATTCATTAAACTTCTATTCACGGCCCCAATTATACACTAATGACTGATTCAGAGTTCTAATTAACAGTAGGCTTTTTTTTCCTTTTTTTTTTGCCGCCTTGTCATGAAGGACACCTCCGCAAAAGTCGCTATTTATATGTGTCTTTGTTGATCAATCTTATTAAATGCTTTAAATGTTTGTTTTGGTTGATGAAATATTTCACTGAATGCTAACTCCTGTTGTAGTTCTTTATGGTGATAAGCAACTTAAAAAAAAAACGCCTAAATTCATTTAGCAACAATGAAAGATGTTTATTTGCAAAGTCGTGAAAGCATGTCTTTGAACGTCGCACTAGCACCAGTTGACTCCGCCTACTAATGGGCTAACCTGCTAGCTCACCTGTTTCTCATCAGCTCATCAAATCACAGCTTGACAAGACAAACAGGACTCTCCTCAGGTAACACATTGTTTGCTCTGATTTGAAGTATTTTGACGAGATTAATACAATTTAGGATAAGACTAATATAAGGAAATATGGAAAAAGTGAAGCTCTGTATCATTTTGGAAACATTTTTTTTGAGAGCTGGGTTACTCCTTGTATCACACATTGAGATCTGCCACAGCAGCAAAGAATAGATGCGATAAAAACGGCAGCATGAAATCTGTTGGCGAACACAGAGGCAAATCTGCCCCTTTTGTTGGGAATATACAATAAACAAATGCATTTATCCGATACCTTTCAAAGACGTACCAGAAAGCACTAACAGCGGGTTTTTTTCTTCTTCTGTTTTCCAACCGCAAAGTCATGCAGAGTTGTAAGATTCCCAATAAAGGTGGCTCAACTTCTGCCTAATGAGAATTATAAAATATTCAGAGGCCCAGCACCACTGCAGATTTAACGCTTGAGATAATTGAGACAGAATTCAGAGAAAGAGCAGGAGGCAAAAAAATAAAAAAAATAAAACGAAACTATCCTTTCATGGGATGGTTGGAGAGAGATGTTAAGGGTTTTTTCCTGCGTAACATCCTGCTTCCCTTTTGCCTGTTCGTACTACAACGCAGTATATAATACAAATCTAAAATACTCTGTTTTGTGTTTGTTTAAAGACGACTTCGTTAAAAAAAAAAAAAGTGTGTCTCAGAGTAGTGACATTACAAAGAGCTTCCACGTGGTTTCGTTACCCAGTGGATCTGAAGCGTGGTTTATCCTGTGGGGTGAAAGGCTTTGATTGAACAGTGATGTGCTCAACTATTGATCCGGCTGACTGCGTCTGATCTTGCTGGTTCACTGAAAGCATCATTACGGGCTCGCTGGTGTGGAGTGCTTTGCTGAGAATACCGGCTCTGCTCCGCTTGGAGAGTTTGGTGCACCCTGAGCGGAGTACGAGACATTAAGAAAACGGTTTTTAGTTAGTTTTTTTAAAAGCCCAATCTTTTCCATTCACTTTTCTGTGTTGCTCTTTTGGCAGCAAACATCAGAAAAGCCTTTTTATTTTAGAAAGAAAAAAAAAAGCCGAATAAAGTTCTATAAAAGAAAAGACAAGAATAGAGGTCCGACTGTAAAGTGCCATTAGGAGATGCTACTCTGAAAGCACAGCTTTAGGTTTGGTCGTCTGACAATCCCGCAAAATACAAACGTAAAGACCAAAAGGATGTGATGTAATGCTTTCCAGTCACTTGCATTGTGTTTTAGGCCTGTCATGATGTCATCTGCAGGATAATTAAGTCCAGTAACTTTGCATGTTAGGCATTCTGAAAGCTTGTGCAAAGTTGTGCCTCGATAGCCCTGCTTACTTGTACTCGGCTCTAATTAGCTGATGCAACTTCATATTTATGTAGATTTACACTTGCAGGAATCCAATTATGACTTACTGAAAACCAGGACAGCTCTCAGACAATGTTTACGGTAAGGTACAACTTCTTAGCGAAATTACAAGATGACACAAAGGTGTAAATTGAAGTAAACATGGCGTCCAAGAAATAGGTGCGGCATTTAGAAAGAGCTCTTTTGATTATTTCAGTATGTCTCCCTAGACGCTGAAGTGTTTTCGAAAAGTTTATTGCCACAAAAATAATGGACGGTTCCCTCCAAGTGGCTCCCTATAACCAAGAGCCGTTAGACTTGATGAAAGCAAATTGATTCCAGAATGAGAAATGTCTCCGTGAGATTACCTTAGTCATTGAGAAGACATGTCTGTTATTTTTGTTAATACATTTTGTATGACCAGACAACAGGGCACAGATGGTGCTTCTGTCTTTCACAGCCCCTTAGAAGCAGCGAAGAAGGAAGAAAACGGTAAATTAAAACCAACAAGTCCAGAAACGTGAAACAGTTGCTGCAGATTTACGAGAAGCGGCAGACGGATGTGGTTAAATCACATCGGGAGTGAAGGGGAGCCGGTTTACGTCAGGGAAGAATTTAGTTAAAAGCAGCTTTGTACAAGACATTCCATCAATATTGGGAATTTATATAACCTCAGTACTAGTGCTGAGTTTGGTTTTAGATAAAAATAAAAATAAAAAAAACTGTAGAAGTTGGATTGACAGCCGTCAATCTTACTCTACTGTCTGCTGTTGAAAATCAAAACCTTGTTTTGTTAGCTTGACTGAACTAATTATTGCGATTTTGGCAATATCTGTTGAACAAATATATTTTTTATTCGATTGTAAAGGACGAGTAAAAGAAAACGGAACAGTAATCCGTCGGAAAACAATATTTAGGTATGGAATACCAGAAATCCTGCAACTCTAAAAGGTCGAAACCTTATAAGAGGACGAGGGTTTATCTAAGCTTCCAGAAATTTCTCCTTTGCAACTCCAGTCCTATTACACAATTAAAGCGCTGAGATCTGATCTGCTGCTGCCTGCATAATGAGAAGCTTATCTCAGTGTAGATTTCCTGATGGTCCTAATAGAGCTCAAGATCCGCCCAGAGAAGGACAGCTTATCTCCGGTCATTCTCCACCGTTATCGGCTCCAGATAGCAGAGATGAGGAAACAGACTTATTTAGAAAAACTGAGAAAATTTAGCGTTTAATTGAAGTAGATCTGTTCATTGAGGGGGAAAAAAGAAAACGGTTCCATGTTAAAAAGTAACCACATAAAAACATACACAGCATAATACAGGATCTTGTATTATTCATATAATGGTTATCAACCTATTTTCTGCCCGACGTTCCCATAATTTACCTTGGATGTCGATTTATTTTAAAGTCCTGAAAATGTCATGTCATCGAACAACTTTTGCAGGACGCTTGGAAGAGAAACGGGCCCACAGCATCACAGATTATCCACTATGCTCGACGTCGGGCGTGATGTTTGTACTTGAAAAGCTCAATTTGACTTTTCAAGAACTATAAGTGACATAAAATGCTTCTGAACAAGTCAAGATGTGATTGGTTTGTTGCTAGTGAAATAATTATTTATCCATCAGCCTCATCCACTATAGTTATGTGAACTAAGAGTTATTTTCCAATAATATACATTCAACTGATGGCACTGGGGAAGCAGATTCTTTATACATTACTTATAAATAAATCTCTGTTTCCCAACCAGTTAAATTTGCTACCTTTCTGTGTCTTTTCACACATCGATCTTTGTCAGAGTCTGTAGGTCTGTCGAAAGAGATGAAAGCCAAACTTTCTGAAATGCATGTAGTCTATAGGTAGGGAACCCTTGAGCTCTGTGTTACAGATAAAAGGTTAGGTCCAAAACTCAGGACAGGGAAGGTGTTCTCTAATGATAGGCCTTTTTACTTCAAAGCCGTTGAGGCTGGCAGGCTGCAGCAGCTCGAAACGTCCAAGATGGTTTTTTGTTTTTTTTTTTCCCCTTTTTTGGCAGTTTGACAAGTGAAGGAGCAGGCTTGTAATGATCCCAGAGCTGCAGAAAGGGACAGGTTAGCAACAAAAAGCAGAAATAATGATGGCCAACAAAGCAGGGCTGGGCGCAGAAAGCATCCACCACTGGGAAGAGGGGGGGAAAAAATCAGGAAAATATTGGGGACTCTTCTCGGTGCACGTCTGTCGGCCGAAGACACGACAGCCGAAGCGTTTTGTGGTCTCTGAAAGCAAAGCAAGAAAACGCTTTTGTAAATGGATCACTCTGAGCAAAGACTGATCACTTTTTCTCTGTGGCACGTATCGGTTTGGTTTCGCTGTCCCTCCGTCTGACTAGTTAACGATGTGCAGAGTTCAAGACAATGCTCAAACTTGGCAGAGAGGGAAAATACAATATATTGAAGAGTAAAAAGGAAAAAAACTCAATAAAATATGCTTGTGGAAAACACCAAAAACCGTAGTAGGCTGTTTGACAACATGACAGAGAACTGTATGCTTTGGAATTGATTCTGCTAATTAACTGTATGAGACAGCAGAGCTTTCTGAATCTCTACTTAATGGCCGGTCAATACAGACCAAATCTGTACACTCCATGTTTTGCTTTGGGCTCTCATCGTGCCATTAATCAATAAAACAGTTGTTGTGATTTACTGTAACACTCGCATTTTGCTTATTGCTGGACCAAGCAATATAATTCTCAGTGGGGAAAGTCTTAAACATTGCGGTCAGTTGGGAAAAGTAAAGTTGAGTGAACCTTACCTTTTGAATAATCTCTGCTCCCAAAAACTGCAACACCAGAATAGTCTTAGAAAAACTATCAAGCAATATAGTGATCATTCACTTCTTTATACGTTTGTGTTATGTAGTGGTCATAGACATCATTCATCATCAATTATATTTACTTCGCCAGGGCATTGCCTTCCTGCGCATTTCCTCTCAGAGGAAAAAAATTCTCACTTTCAGCACAGTTTGGGCTTTCCTCATTGACTTGGATTCTCTCCAGTCAATTTTTGACTTAAAGACGCTTAAAAACACTAAGTGAACATGACAGCAGCCTCATTCGGATCTGCGTTTCTCTTTGCAGAGGAAGATGATTGTTTACAGCGCAGGCGATATCCGCTAAGCTTCTTAGTGTTTAACTGTCGCATTATATACGTCGCGGGCAAACCTGAGCAACTGGGTAAAATTTAAAACCTCAACAAAGTCTAAAGCTCCAGGAAGTAATTGTTTCAACAGATGAGAGCCCAGATTCTCTGGACGAAGCAAAATGTGGCACAAGGGGCTGGTTTTTACCAGGCTAATATCAACCATGACAGAAACGGAAACGGAAACAGGATACTAATACCTTTAAAGTACTTTGTAGGAAGTCCCCCCAAAATTTCACCTCAATTTTTCCCTGCCGTGTTTGCATGATTCCATTTCTCACATTTGTTGTTGCTTCGAGAAGAAAGAAAGAAATTCTCTGTTGAGTTGTTAAAATTAGCAAACGCTGATTTCACCAATGTCACAAATCTCTGGAGTTGGGTTCATTGGTGCTGAAGTCGCACATTAAGCTACACCCAAAGAGCCACGACAAAAATAAAACTACATGCCATCTCATTATTCTGTGTGTCAAAAAAAAGAAACAAATGAAATAATTCCACTTATTTGTAGTTATTTCTTATTTGTTGTCTAGTAACACCGTTCCTTCCCTGTTGGGCCCTCCATTATAAGGTAATCCACTCATTCACCTTCCTAAATCTCCTATACAATAACCTGAGAATTTTCCTCAGGGTGCTGATTCCCTGTTAACAAGCAATAAAGTACAGTTGAGCTAAGACCTTTAATCCTTCAATCCTTCATTGGCAATGGAGGGAAGGGTCACCTAAGGAAAGAAGAGGTGGGGGATTAAATTTTTTTATTTATTTCTTTTGCTTTTAAAGCTGTACCGTCTGTCTCCTTCCATCTCGGCTTCCCCCTTACCTCAGAATCACCTGAGCCATATGTCCGCATCATGTGTCGACACATAATTTAAATGCAAATGGCTAATCAGCCCCTCTAGCCCGAAGCTTCACAGGAATCAGACATTCAACAACAGACATTCATTCCGTTATCAGGTATACAGGAAACTCGGCTTCACCACAATCAAATAATTAAACTTGCATCTTTATGGGCCTGTGCCCGAGAGTAATGTTTGCTTCGTTTCCACGTAGACCCATGCTCCAGTACGCAGTGATTTTGTGCAGAAAGCATTATTTGAAACAGAACCCAATGTCAGAGAGTATGTCTCGTAATGATCTCCAGAGCTTGTTGTTATCGGAGTTGGGGAATATTAAAATATATATATCTTAGCTCGAGATGCAATACTTTTTCATTTCTCCACGTTAATTACATTTTAATGCCAGCGTAGGCATTTAACCTTTTCCGACACCGATAACATTAGCCGCTCTCCTTGTTCGGCGTAAACACCGGGGAATAGATCCTCGGAGCCACACCAATTACTGGTCCTGTGTGAAGCCTCCTCTGCCATCCCAGACAGCTGGGGGAGAGAGAAAAAGAGCATATCGCACTGGGAGCTACTGTACATGGTAATAAGCAGAGCAGAGTGTTGCATTGTTATGGCTCTTGTATCGAGATGCTTCTCATATTTAGAGGTCAACTTTTGTTTATTATTACCCTAAAATATCCTCTTTTTCACGCTGAAAGCTGATGCATTAATATTGAATAGAAAAGTGTTTTTAGACGTGCTCTGACAATGACGGATCACGCGGCGTAAAGCAGACAAGACAAACTGCTAAACAAACCCGTCTGACTCAGCTTTATAATACGAGAGAACTGAAAGATATTAAAGCATTCTTGTTTTTTCTTTTCTTTTTTGGAAGGAGGGGCCATAAGGTATGCAGTTATTATTCAGAGAGAGACGAATCTCTTAAGCAAATCCCCCTGTGATGAGTGAACTCGAGCTCAAAAGGCTACAACAATTCAGCTCGAGGCTTCGTGCGTCGTCTTGTTGAATAATTGCCCGATTTCTGCATTCATTGTACCCTCCGCGGTCACGCTCCCAAAGAAACGCGATGCTTTCGGTGTCAGAAAAGACAACGTATTCATGTAGGTGCTTCAGGCATGTTGGGTGGTTCGGACAGTAGCTGTTTCTGAATCCGTATTCACAAGTCATAGAGGGTCACTTCCACCTGTGTGTTGCCTTTTCCTTTCCCGGTCTTGCGTGAATTCCTTCACGAATATTACTCGATTAAAAACAAGGCTCTGTAAGTGCTATTACAGTATCAGTTTAATGGCGTTTCCCCCCGTCTTTCCGCAAGTGAACCAATCTGCGCTGTATTAGTTCTTAACTATAAAGGTGTCCAGTAAACAGTAGGTTATCTTTCATATTCTGAGTCATTGTAGAGAATCAACCCAGTGGCAAGACAGCTTACCAGCACATATTAGCCAATGCTAGAAGCTAAATAAACAAATGTTGTATAATCGGCGAAATTTATTGGTGCTTTTTTAAATGGCGGTCATTTATAATAATAACCAGCTGATTGTTTCATCTTTTTTTTTTAACACCATTTTGCCTTCCTAAAATTTGCATTTTTTTTGGTGGTAGTGCGGTCTGTCTTGACATGTTTGGAAAATGTCAAATACCTGAAATTACGTCGAGTTTTTTATTAAACAGCTCAAATATTTTTAGCATAACTAATTTTGACTAAAGATGCAACCCACAGAGGGTTTTTACTGAATTTCAATCACAGCAAAAAGTAGAAAGATGGAAGAAAAAAAGCAAAGAAGTTCCAAACATGGTAACCTAACAGAACAAACAACATCAAATTCAATTTTTATTTATTTATTTATTTACAGATATGCTCACTGGTATTCTGGTCTCATTTAATTTACACTTAGGCTGTAAACTTTCAAGACAAGAAAAAACAAAACAAAATTTCAAAATGTGCATAGAGTGCACATCTCAGTAGCTAGCCACTGTTTTTCTCTCGTCTTTTTTCCTTCACCACTCCATTGTTTTTATAACTCATGTCAACTTTTTTTTTTACTTGTCAGCCTTACTACATGACATACAATATCACACCTCTAAATCTGACATGCACATGTCAAATGAAGCTGAACTAAATTGGAACATCAACATAAATTTGAGGAAGTGAAACCCATTAAGATGAGCATAATGAGTGTGCAATTCATAACAACCAGATTCGCTGTTAAGTTGCTCCCATTCCACTTTATGAAGAAGCTCGATGGAACAATCCAACACATCACAAAGCTAATAATTCACCTCAAAATGCTCGAAAGCATTGTGTTGTCGAGGTCCCGTCCCCTTTTTTTTTCTTTTTTGTTCAGTACATGGTTTTTCGCAGCACGTTTGTCAAAATGCATATCCTCCTAAAAGTGTTCCGCAGACACCTCTATCCAAGGACAAATCAATTAGCGGCGAACGACAGGCAGACCGCTTTTGAAGGATGTCGGTGCCTGTGCCTTAGGTGAGAGGCATTGGCTGGTGGAGAGCAACTGTCAAGTAGGATACTCGTCTAAGTGATTCCCACATGTCATCTCCACACACACACACACACTCCTCCGCGGAGCCTCCGCCAATATCAGACATGCGTTCCACAAAGAAGCCGCTCACAGGATGCTGAAATCAATGCTGAGAGAAGCAGAGAGGTGTGAATATTTCATAGGCATATTATCAAACTGAATCGCAGATTAGCATTCCCTCAGAATTACCCCAGGTGATGTCAGGGAGGCGCTGTGCAAGGAGCTTCATGCAATTTAATTCATCTAGAGAGCGAAAAAAAAAGGGGGGGACTAGAATGGAAATAATGATAAAACCAGTTCTGTTATTCCTTGATTCCACTTTTCAAGAGCATTGCCTGCTTAGTGACAGTAGATGCTGTTTAAGTTATTAATACCGGTTGAACATTTTGACATTGTGTCACATTGCTATCACAAGATTTAATATCTTTGCTTAGGATTTTATGTGATTGACCAAAACAGAAGGGTAGATAATTAAGCTGGATAAGGTTAAAGATTTATCTGAAAAAAGTGTGAATCCAGATTCATGCTTTGTAACTACAGTTCTCTTAGGGTGTCTAAAAACTGAAATCTTCCATTTTTCTAAAAAGTTCAATTGGATAAAATTAAATTGTTCCACTGCATCTCTGGTTCCATCTTTAGGGTTGCTATGCTATCCATTGTTTTTTTTTTTTTGGAGTGTAGCCGCTTTTCTTCCAGTATTGCCCTCTGTTTCCTGTGAACTCTGAGCTGGTACTGAATAAACGCATCTTCACAGCACGATGCCATCGCCATCCTGATTATTTACTCAAGGTCATGTGCAGTGTTAATTTTACACCACCATTTCCAGTACTGTTAATTTTACACTACTTGCGACTTTTTTGCAAGTGGGCCAAAAAAGTTAAGCTTCGATCCAATCTTTGAAGAGCGTCTTGTTGCACAAGTTTACCGTAACTCCTGCATGGATAGTGGCAAACTAAATTTTCATGTTCGTATTTATTCCTGACTTTGAGAAACGTTCAATGACTATGAATGCTTTTTACATGAAATTGGTTAATTATACAAGCCCAAACCACATTCTAACAAAACTTGTGAAGAAAACTTAAATGAGAGAGTTAAACTGCTTATCCACAGATAACCCAGATAGTTTGGTTTCTTAGCAATTAAAAATAGCCTGAGCAGGTACAAAGGCGACCGTTTTGTAAAGCTGCGTTAATAAAGATGAAAGATATGGTTTGCTGAGTGAAGGAGGTGTTGGTAAAAAGCCCAATTTCTCCTACTTGGCAGTAATTACGGTAGACAAAGACCTGGCAACGTCGGTGAGCATGTGGAGACAAAAAGGACATTGTCAGTTTTGAGACAAAACGGCAACCTGAGAAAAGGAGAAACTGAATCTAATGAGCCGATGCAAAAACATAAAGAAGCGGATGTTTGTGTTTCGCAGATATACGGTTAAAGTTTGTCGACTCGCATCGCTTGCCCATTAATGCATCACAGTAACTCTGCCTGATGAATGGCGAACATCCAGTCATGGAGATGGACTCGGCGTAGATGCCAAGAAACGATCCTAAAGGCCTGCTAATTGAGATTCATGACTCCAAATACCAATCAGATAAAGTGATTAAGGCCTCGCTTGTCCACATCTTTAAATTTGCAGCTTCCCCTCCCAGAGCATCATCCTCTGATAGTTCATGTCTCATCATTTCATTATTAATCTCGTCTTTGTTTTGGAGCTGTGTTGCTCCCAGGAGAGCTCCGAGTTGATGCAATTAGAAGCTGTAATTACTTCTCTGTAGAGCTGTAGATCTCAACAATCTATATCCGAGTGTCTGCTCCAAGCACACAAGAAAGGGACTGGTGACGCTGCGAGCATTTGGATGCCGATTGCTTTTTTTTGAAAATGTACATGTACAAAAATACATTCAAACACAAAACATAAAAAGGCAAAGACTCTAATTCCTGCCAGGCTGTCAAAGTCTGGTAATTCACTGTAAAATATCCAAAATGTCTTTTGATATTTGTCACTTCACTCGCCACTACGACGTGCTGTCAGTTGCTCAAGAAACCGTCTGCAACGTCCTTTAGACACTTGCGATGCCGTCACTTATTCTCCAACTGTTCCTAATCCAGACGTTGCAGCACCTTGCCAAAATGAAATATTTTCACATAACTGGTCTACCCATCAACCAAATTATGTCCAAATCCAAATCTGTATATAAACCAAATGATGGTCAGATATATTTTCCTGTCACTACAAATCCATTAATTTTTGTATCTTGACTGCAACCTGAGTTGGGACACAATTTACAAATAAAAGTTTTAATAAACTTGTATAGTAGCTATGTGAAAAGGGGACAAAGAGAAGGGAGGAACAAGGAGGACACATTAGGACAATGATAGGGGAGTTGAACTCCAGAAATATTTTTAGTTTCATACTCCCATACTTATCCAGACTTGGGTGAAACCTGAGATCAAATTCCATACTTTTGTAGACTGTATAGAAACCTCGTGAGCTGGGAAACAGTTCACCAGGATGTGGAGAAGATAAGTTGCTCACATTGTCAACAGCTAATTGAGACATGGCTACACACCGAGACGGAAGGATAAAGAAATGAACGTCCACAACTGAGGTTCGATGGTGGACCAGGAGGAATCTCAGCAATAACCAATCTGTGATAACATCCTCAAGGTCATCCTGAATGATAACTTCTTAATCTTTCTACAGTGACACCCTCCGTTCTCTGGCTATCCAATGAGAGGTCCCGTGTTCAGAAGGATTCATTAATTAGGAGGTTAATAACTCAAAATGCTAAATTAATTTAAGATCCACTGCAATAAAATGTGTGTTACAGGGTTGGACAGAGTTCAGCCATTAGCCTAATGTTCCTCAAGATAGCTGGAGACTCCCCACCCCTCACCGCAACCCCCCCACTTTTTCAGGGAATTTCATTTTCTTCTTTGGTGAGATTCAATTTATGATTTAATTAAAATTTTGCTTCGAAAAGACGCTCTGGACTGAGCCCGTTTTCAACGAAGTCATCAGCCAAAAAATGGAAACTTGGAGACGATCATAAATGACGCACGCCCAGCAGTAGACTGTCGAAGCCTAATGAAAATAATAATAATAATTACATTCATAAATATCATATTTGTGTGCTTTTTCTCCCCCCAAAGGGGAACGTAAACACAAACACCATCCTAACGTAGATGATGTTGGCAACTTCCAATCGTAACTCGCAGCAAAGTGACAGTAAAGTTGTGTTTTCAAAGTGTTTCATTCTGTTCTGATTGAGTGTCACCATAAAAAAAAAA
This sequence comes from Poecilia formosa, assembly GCF_000485575.1. Lineage (NCBI taxonomy): Eukaryota > Metazoa > Chordata > Actinopteri > Cyprinodontiformes > Poeciliidae > Poecilia > Poecilia formosa. Next base: position 4,082,977 of record NW_006799948.1, read on the forward strand.
AAAAGACTCTCTCCGCAAGTGGGAGTCCTATTTCAGCCGTCATCCAGTTATGATAGCCAGCGCTGATTAAAACCTTAAATTTTGATAACGGCTGATGCGTAGTCTTGGCCCTGAGATTAAGCTGTCACCGTGGAGCAAGGCCGCGTCCGTGAGTGATACCAGCCGCTTTAAAATTTGTCGACGCGTTTTCGGCGTCTTATGGGTTCGACGCTGGCAGCTCAAACAAGCAGAAGCTAATTTATTACCAGATGTTCATAACGCGCTGCAGTACGTCTTCGGGTCAAATTTATCTGCACGTACTAAAAGGACGGAGTACTCGGACCCCGTGGAGTGAACAAGCGTGTTGCTGGGGGAGAGTCCCACTCCCCATCTGATCAAGTGCAAATTAAAACGGTCTAAAGAAATGGAAGTGCCAGCAATGCATCAAATCTGGGCCAAACACTTAATCTTACACGTAGCAATTAATTGATCATGAAAGGTAAATAGTCTGTGCATAAATCACTGTCCTAATCTTGCTGATTTATTCAAACGCCCTATAGAGTGACTCCACTTTGCTGTTGGAAGAAGCAATAAATTAAACCTCTTGACGGAGGTAACGGCTGCGATCAGTTGCATCTCGTTTTTGCAGTGGTCACGAGAAGCCTGGGATAGGAAGGCCAAAAGGATGGTGGAGCAAATGCCATCCGAGTTGAGGGGAAGATTAAATGCTAGTAGCAGTGAAGATTGATGGGTGCCAGGAGGACTTTGGAGCAGAGGATAAAAACAAAGTATGCCGAAGTGCAGAGGGGCAATGGTGGTCAACTTCAAAATAATCTGGAAAATAAAAATCAAGCAGTCTGATGGAGACTTGCCAACATAAGCTTTAAAGAGAGAAAAAAAAAAAAAAAACATTTTGAACTGGCAAGAGACATGAAATTATATTTCACTTCCTCCTCCACCTTCACACAGCCTGAATCCATCTTTGAGGGGCATGATTTATGATTTTTCTAATTATATGCCTTGTCAGATTTCCTTTCGTTAGGAAGCGTCGTTAGTCCGGCGCGGCGCTTATCGGTGACTGATCCGAACCGTCAGCCTCATATCCTGCCTCGCTTCCTCCACTCGGAACAACGGGGAGAGCAAAAGCTCGATAAACACCGCTGATAAGCACCCACCGGGCTGCCATAGCTTGGACCACAGCCAGGGGTGGTTGTTCTCATCAATGTCATTTTAACAACCACAAAGCAGCCGGCGATGGAACACGTCTGACGGTAAATCTTCATGCTGTGTCGCCTCAACTCCGGCTGCAAACGACTTTTCACAGAGACGCGTCATTAAAACGTGACGCGCTCATGTGTGTTATGAGCATGAACTAATGAAAAATGCTCACAACCTGTTCACTTAATGAACATTTCAAAATCTTCGTTTGGCGACAAAGACTTTTGGGGGAAAATCCCCCCGCTGATGGGGGTTTTGCGCTCTGAAATGGGAGAGAATCACTCTGCTGCCCTTCCGTTGCTGTTTTTTGAAAGTAGACATTTTGCTTTGCTTTAGCAGAGCTTTTCGGGCTTTTCATGTGTGGCCAGGCAGATCAATAGGCTCACTATAAAACGAACCCAAGTGTGAATTAACACACTGGGGAGCAACACAGCAGCGCAAGATCCATCAGGGTGTAATTTGGACAAACACACTTCTGCTGCCTGAGTGCTGCTGCTGCATGAGTAGACAAGTAGTTAGAGGTGTAATTTAATACATGTTTTTTTTTTGTTTTGTTTTTTTTTGTATTGGAAAGTGTTTTCAAAGCAGTATTTAAGCATATTTTATATACAGTGGATCCCCCGGTGTTCACTGGGATTAGCTATCTTAGCTATTCATGGTAATCGGTGAATAGCTAAAAGCTAAAATCTACAAAATCCTCATCTAAAAACACTTAATACCTTAATATGAATTAATATAAACAGTGGAAACCATCTTAGCACTATCTTAGAAGCCAACATCTACAGTCGTCCTCATTTCCGCTCTTGACAGCAGGTCACCACCAAGGAAAACAAATGCCACTCTGAGGATGTGAGAGTAGAATAGCACAATAAGACCCCCCCTCAATCTGTTGTTGCACCCTGCTGGTCAGCTGGCTGAACAAAAGCTAATGCTCTTCTTGCTTTAAAGAAGGAAGTCAACTGTTGGGAATGGTGTTAGAATTATGACTCGTGCTAGTGTGAAAGTGGTAAAAAGATTCAATTGTTTTTTTGTTTTTTTTGTTGTTGGTTTTATGTTTTTGAGGATAGTCATAATACTAACAGATTATTACGATGATTCATGCCTAAACAGGACTTTAATAAAAAAAATAACCTTTAAAACATCCAGGAATGCTACTGTGAGTTTCGCTTCACATTTTTAACTTTAGCTAATATGAACCAGCGTATGCCATTAGGTGCATATGTAACAAAACAAGATGCAGATTTTAGCAGTATTTCAGTTTTTTGATGTAATAGTTTATTTTAATTTCCACAACAGAACAATTCTAAAAGTATCTAACATTTTTAGGTACATTTTGCTACAGTAAACGCTTGATGGCAGACGTTGGTTCCGATTTTGGCACAACCAGTTGTTAGCCACCTATCTTTGATATTAAAATTTCTCTTTTGAAAAGGCAAAAAACAGAAGAAATTTGCATGACAAGATTTTAGTTTTACAGCACTACATGTTAAAAAAGCAGACTTTTGCTTAGCTGTCTATTGGCTGGTATTCTGCAGAATCATGTTGGACCCAGAAATTGCTATTGCTTTGTAGTTCTAAAAAAGTAAATGTATTAAAAAAAAAAACACTCCGTTTAAATTGATGAACTACTATGGATGTAAATTTGAGTTCAAGCTGTTAACTCCTTCTCAAGCCCCATGCTTTAATAACTCAATAGCTTCTCTTAATGGATTTCTTTTTTTTTTTTTGCATTTAATTGCTGCTACGACTCGCTAAATTTTTTTTTTTTTTTTTTTTGCATTTAATTGCTGCTACGACTCGCTAAATTGCCAAAAATATTAACAAAATGTTTAAATAGCGCTTTTTTAATGTGTTGCTCGTAGGTGGTAGCTATGTGAGCGGTGTGCCCTGCAGGCAAAAAAAAAAAAAAATCCTGCAGCTGACCTCCCGCTGCACACTGATCACATACCACCCGAAGTCTCGCTGGCATTGTGGAATATTTATAATTAAAGATAAAGCTGATGGTTGCCTGGGCAAGCATGAGCTCAGATAAAATTACATCCCCAAACTTCCTTTATTGCAGGATATAAATATGGAAAGCGTCTTGGGCAAACACACAATGGAGTCTTTAGAGCCTAAACATGTGTGAGCACAAACAGACCTGTGTGTTGACGCAAATACATACACAGATGAGACGTGTCGCGAGAAACGACACACTTGCAAACACACACGAACGTACGCACGCAGACAATAGCCTCCAACTCCCCTCCAGCCTGGCAGGTAATTGCTGTCTACGGGGGGACAGGTGCCTCTACAATGGAGCGCCAGTGTCCAGACAGGCTCTATTCACTGCCACTGTAATTACCTAATTGAAAAGCCCACAAGGGAAGGGAGAGGGGGTGTGTGTGTGTGTGTGTGTGTGTGCGTGCGTGCGTGTGTGTGTGAGAGAGAGAGAGAGAGAGAGAGAGAGAGAGAGAGGAAAAAGGTGTGTTGAGAAGAGCGTAAAAAGTGGGGAAAGGAGAAGATAAGCTTACAATGAAACCTCCCAGCCGTCCCAATGAGCGCGCGCACACACACGCACACCCACACACTTCGAGTGACTATGAAAGCACATCTGCTTTCTATGACATTTGTTTGCACAAATGGATAAATACTCACATGACTACACACACACACACACAGGGAGCCTGACATCTTTTCGGAGTCGTCTCACTCTGGGGGCCAATATCTCCAGAGCGGACGGTGAGGGCAGTAACGGGGAATCTATTGTTGTGCTATGAGGATAAAAAAAAGGAAAAGAAAAGGAAACTCGGGGGGAGAGGCAGCAGAGGAGGGGTCCAGAGAGGCAGAAATATCAAAGCAGCAGGTTCACTCATTTCTGATGACAGATTCTCCCATCTCAGCAGCCTCTTTGCTTTGGCTTCAAGTTTCTTTCACATCTGTAGAACAGCTAGAGCACCGGTGATGCAAGAGTGTGTGTGTGTGTGTATGTATACACATACACATATTGAAAGACACATGCATGCAAATTTATACCCGAGCCATCCACTTGTTTACAATGACACACAAGAACGTAGATGGCTGGAAAGTTCTGCTGTTTGCTTCCACTTTCTGTTCGGTTGCATCATGTCGATCTGAGTTCGAAGCCCTAACCCCGTCATCACGAACGCTGAGCTCCCTCCGTGGCTCTGTAATGACAAACCAACTGTCACTGTCTGTTTGGCTGAAAGGTGTGGCTTAAGTAGGGGATTAGTGGTGCAGCATGGGCAGCTGCCCAGGGTGGCATTAAAAGGGGGTGGGCATGAACACCAGCTCTCTCTGAAATGAAAAAAAGAAGCAATTTTAATGTTGACGTTGCACTCTAAATGATGCAAGAGATGAAAATGTTTCACTAAAACCGAAACAGGCTTGTGATTGTTTAGTCCAGCATCAGGTACTGATGCAAAGGGGTCACAGAGGGGTCAGAGGGAGAGCATAGAGTTAAGTTAAGGGAGGATTCGAGGAGTGATGGGAACCTGTGTGAATTTTAAAGGTCAGGCTTGGAGGGGGTGATGTGACATAAAAAAGAACATTTTTTTTATCTGAGCACAAAATTAATTTATCAATAAAAATGTCATTGAAATTGGTCTACAAAAGAAGACAGAAAGTTTCCTTTGACGGAAAAGGAGGAGGAAACAAAAACTCTTTAGGAAATTGCCAAGAAAAGTAAACTCAGCGAGGGGGGGGGGGCATCCGCCTCAACCGCTGAGGGTAAGGCGACAGGAAAAGGAGGGGAGAAAAAAAAATGGCAAGAGAGAGACAGACAGCAACAAACAATAAGAAAAGAAAAAAAATCCTAGCATGCCGTCAAGCTGGCAGCAAATCTTGGAAAAATACAACTCAGGAACAGAAATATCTTCAGAAAGGTACATGGAGAGACAGAAAATAAAATAAAAACCAAACTCTGGATGAGAGACCCAGAAAGATAATGACATACAGAGAGTGGATGAGAAGAATACACGGGGAATGTACGATTGTAATCCTGTCACTCTGGACCAACAGCACCATAATGGTCCCCCAAGTGAGTTGTAAGTTTAAGTTTCATCAAAAGGTAAAGTTTTATGAGTAAAGTGGACTTTTGACTTTTAAACCCGAACTGGGAGCTGGTCTTACAGCAAAATGGCTTGTTAGGGAAAAGCTTTGTCCCCTGTTAAATTCTTCTTCTTCTTTTTTTTTTTATCAATTCTTGGAGCCTCAAATAATCCCACTGGCCAAGAATAGTATTGGATAACACAGAAGGTGGTGGAGCTGTAGCAGAGCTTTGAACTTTGGTAGTAAAATAATAAAGTGTTAAAAAATATATAAATCAGCTTACTTTAGTCACTGTCTGGGGGAATTGTGGCTCTGCAGCTCAATGATTGACCCTTTAACATATTTCTATTCTAGAAAACTATAGTCCATGAGAATCTGCAGACAACACATAGTCACCAATTTATGGTACCTGCTTCCTGATTTTAAGAGGTTTTGTTGCTCACATGTATCAGTAGGACCCTCGTAGTCTGAACGTAACATAAAGGAAGGTCTGTCCTTTTTCCCCACTTGCATGTTTTCCTGTTTATCAGATACGGCCCCTCAAAACACACCCAACCTTTTCCAACCTTAATTTTGTTGCATCTCTGCAACCCGGCATACTCGAAAGTACTTAACTTTGTGCTTCATGGGCTTGGAAATGTTTGTCGCATTGTAACAACCTGATTTCTAAACACGAACGGCTTGTGGAGTGGAGTAAGGCAGAGCGGCTTAAGTCCTTGACGCCAACAATTCTCGCAAAACGTGACGAGAATCTGACTTTTTTGAAAACGCTGCATTCCTCCAAGTAAAGATCCCAAATACTCTCTGATCAATGTGCAAATTAGGGTTTTTTTTTTTTTGTGTGTGTGTGTGTGTGTTTAGAGTTGCATGGAAAAGTTCTTCCGCAGATCAGGATGAGAAATTGGGTCAGAGACCAAAGCAGAAGAGGCAGCATGGGGTCGAATGAAAACTTAAGGCTTTGGCAGACATTAGAGGGAGGACGGCAAACGCTGATCTTCTTCCGGAGCTGGATGGGCATCTCCTGGCACGGCTCCTTGTGGCATTTGCGGTGGAGAGAGCCTGTCAAACATGCACAGTAAACAGTCGGCGGAGGTAAATAAAGCAATCTGCTTGTGACGACAGTCGATTCCTCTGTCCGTCTTTGCGCTGCGAGAAAAACGCTGCAGCAAATTCAGTTTCAGTTGGGAGCAAAGCTGCGCTTTCCGTCTCTCCGGGCATCAAACCTTCCCCAGGAGTTGCAAACATGTATAAAATGAGTACAGAACATGGCATCCTGCTTGTTGGGATGTGGAGGAGGGGGTTGTTTGGGCCTCTCATCTCCTCCAGCTTTGTGACATGCAGACCCTATTACAGCATGTAAATGACCCCCCCACTGTGCGATCTCGAGGCATACAGTGTGACAAACATGCTCGCATTTGCAGAGTTATGTGTGGGTTGCGTGTCCTTTACCTGAGCCTGTATGAGGCTTGTGCTGTCAGAAATTGGGCAGGTGTCATGTTTTTCTTTTTTTTTTTAATTTTTTTTCTTTTATGGGAAACATGAAAGTGCACATGGGAAAAAAAAAGCAAACACTACAAATATTGCTTACACGCCAAGTTCGCTGAGTGAAATGGTTTCGACGCAGTTTGATTGGTAATTTATTGTCTTATAGGCCAGAAGTGAGTCATTAAAACCTTATTTGAGTTCGAGGAACAATTGGATCTCAGGCAGAGCTGCTATTGTCCTAATTAATATTATTTTTATGAAATAATGACAGTGTGATGAAACCATGGAGACCAGTCTGTATTTGTTTTTTCTTGTCTTTCTAGAAACGTTGAGAATTTTTTTATTTTATTTTATTGTATCATTGCAGCGTTATTCTAAGAGGAAAGTTTATGCATTTGGAGTTGACAATTATGCTATACATTAGCTATTTAAAATGATTTTAAACAGCTCCACTGCCTTGTAGTACCTGTTTTATTTTATTATTTTTTTTGGTTATAGATTTCTTGACATGAAAATGGAGGCAACCATGGCAGAAGACGGCTTTTTTCACCAGACCAAGGTTCAACATACCTCCTTTGCCAGCTGACGATGTATGAGGCTCACCTCCGTATTTTGTGACTAAACATGAAGTATTTGTTTTTGAACACAACCGGACAGCAAAAGTAGTAGAAATGGTAATAAGAAGCTGTTGAATTGATCATCAGAAGCCGTGAGATGTTGTTAGAACAGAATGATTGCCCATTTACTTTACATCTGAAAGGAAAGCGCGTATTCTTTTTGTTATATCTTAACACTAACGCAGTAATGGGAAAATTTCCACCTTAACATTAAAGCAGCCTGATGATGCTGCACTCATCCGCCTGTAATTCACCACAGAGACGAAGTCTGTTTCTCTACAAGGACCTCTCTTTTTCTCCGCGGTTGTTTTTGTGCCATGAATGGGACCATCTTTGCGACAGTGGTGGCTTTACACTGTGCCATCAAAGAACACATTACGTGTTTGCTCCCCCTACCAAAAAAAAAAAAAGAGAGCTAGAGAGAAAGGCCTGTTTCTCTTTTTCCTTTTGATGATATAATTTTGAGAGCTCAACTCTGTTTTCAGTCAGCCTCCGAAAGATCGAGCTCCGAAGCCACAAAGCACCTTAATTGCTGTATCGGCTACGACAGCCTCTTTCTTTCATCACTAACACTCCCCATCAGCCTTTTCTCCGTCCTCCCGCTATTCGCTCATCCTTGCTCTCCACTGACAATGCCGAAAAATGGCCAACCTCACCTGGATTCCACCCCCCCTTCGCATTATTTCTTCCTTTTGTCCATCACAAACACACACACGCACGCGGACACGCACTTACACACTTGCGTTCAGCAGTTGTACAACGTTCCTGTTTTTTTTTTTGTTTTTTTTTTCCCCCGAGCATCTTCCACTCGACCCGCTCCGAGAGCTGGAGGTCACGTATTTATTTTAGTTTCTCTCGGAGCGGGAAAAGAGACGGCTCAAAAGAAATCCAATCTGAGTAAATTTATCACGATATAAAAACATGTGGTTTCAGGGAAATTAAACCTTGGAAGATGAACTATTGAAAATCGGGCTGCGTTCAGCCCCCTCCCCCCACCCGAGGGGACCCGGAGTGCTACACGTTGCTTTAAAAGCACACAGGTCAATAAAGGTAATTGATAAGCTTTCATATGGATATATAGTGATGAATGAGGGACGTTTATGGCGTAATGAATCAAACTAACTCTGGAGCCATAAATGGACAACGGTATGCCGCGCCATAACGGGAATAAGCATAAACTCATCTGCTGTAGTCAATGGGATATCAGAGATAGGGCACCTATAGGGGGGGCTGTGTTATTGGTCCATCACTTACACTTTATGAGCGGCTTGGAGCCGAGGCGCAAGGAGTGTTGAATTGGGTGGCCTAGTCATAGATTATCGGCGAAGTCATTGATCTGTCAGAGACGGTGTTTGAAACATGGCATCAGGCTTCAGCCTAGAACTTTTATAGGGCCAACAGAACATGTTGTTTTACCAAGAAACGGGCAGAAAAACTAAAAAATAGTCTTGCTTTAAAAGTGGAATTGTGCACTGCATTTACAATACCATGCAAAAGATACCTTTCTCACATATTTGTGATGAAATGAGTGAAGTGAATTTCTTGTCTTACTAAAAATTCTTAATGATATTTGGGTTTAAGCCATTCTAACACATGATTATAGTTTGAGCTTTACTAGAGCTGCACAATACAAGGCAAATGTGTAAGGACAATGGCGTTGGATCATGATCATCTCTAAATGAAGTCATTCCACTGTGGCTTTTGCTGCATTTTTAGGATCGTTACGCTGCTGGAAGGTCAACCTCCAATCGTAGCCTGTATTTGGTTCCAACCCTCATCTAACCAACTCTGGCCAGCCTCCCCGACTACAGAAAAACATGGAGACGGCTACTGTTTTTCACAGGGAGCATGGTGTGTTCAGAGTTGGTTTTCAACCACGGTTTAGATATCCCAACATCAAGATCTCCCACCTGACTCTAGAGGTATTTGCAGCAGGATGGTCTTTTTGCCCATCCTGCAAAGCTTAGGTTGACTGTACACCAAAAATACTTCTTGGCGTACAGTGCTCCATGAGATTAAAGCTTCAAAAGTGCTTTAAAGCTTTCCAAAACCGTACCATTGATGTGTTCCCCTTGGTCTTCATGATGCTAATTTTCTCTCACTGTTCTCCAAAACCTTCACATAAAGGACAGCTGGATTTATATTGAAAATAAACAAGGAGCTAAATACTTTACTTCTTATGGATGCATGTACAAAACAACAACAAAAAAAAAAAAATCATGACTAGTTTCCTTTCACCTTACAATTATCTAAAACATGATGTTGGTCTACCACATAAAATTGGAATAAAGTCCCTCAAAGTTCATGGATTTTATTCAGTTAAATGTGAAGCAACAAAATTTCAAGGATGATGAATATTTTACAGGGCAGTATGCCTTCTTAATTTAAATTAATCTGAAAATAGGTTTCATTACTTAAAGCACAAGTAATGACCGCTAATAAACGTTTGAAAAATGCTTCCCCCTGGTGGCCACATAAAGTACTGTCGAAATAGATATAAAATTGAAATGTTCTTTAATGAAATCCCAAAAATCAGCAACATTGAATAATACACATTTAACTCCTTACAACATGAAATACATTCAGTGATGCACAAACTTTCATTACAGAAGCAAGTCTTTGGTATCAGAAGTGGGTTGTTCTCACATTCAACAGTCTTTTTTTTTTTACACCTGAATACTAATCAACACATTATTTAAAAAACACATTAACACAAGAGCTATGACTCTTTTTTTTTTAAAACTGTAAAAAAGAAATCACTTTGCAAAAGAAAACTTTGAAAGGGTAGAATTTCCATTTTGGTACTTTGCCCACATTTTCATCATATATATATATATATAACATCTGATTTGGTAATGTGACACCAACAAGTAAAGAGCTGCTAAATGTTTAAACATTTTCAATGTACAGTCACTTTTACTAACATCGTATTGAAGTTCAGCATGTCAGGATCATCGGTCCCTGATACCAGCCCTAGACTTCAATACATAATTAAAATCAATTTATAAGCAGTAAATTAACAGTTCTATCAGTTTTATCTGGTTTACATTAGTATTCCAACAGTGCAGCACTTAACTCACTCGTAAAACGGTGAACACTGAAGTCTCTCGTCCATTTTCCTCAAGGCAGAGTTTTTACATGACGGCCTTAAGCACCTCCAACATCGATTATTTAGTTTAAGAAAGCTACTGTAATATTCTAACAGTGGGTCATTGGAAGTGCAAGTAGCTTAACCATTTATCTTTTAGACATACAACTGACTCCACAACTGCAGTCCTCAATAAATTCATGTTTTGTTCCATTTTTACTGCCAATTAATTTGCAAGTTTACTGTGAAATAATGACAGTTTTGAGTATCATAAATTTTAATTAGTGTTTCAGCTGCTGTCCCCAGCTCTTTCTTCAACTTGAATAATCGTCTATGTAGCATAGCGGGCAAATCAGCTCAAGACTGAGTCGGATTGCAAGGTGAAGCTACTTTTTGTCAAACACTGGAAAACACAGACAGGTTAAAGCAACCAAAAAGTCTGCATGGCCTACAGTACAGTTTGGCCAGATGTGTACATGAAAATAAGCTAAGAATTTGAACAATTGATAGAGAAACAGACGGTGGAACAACAGGTATCGGAAGTTAAGTTTTATCTGGGCTTCTGACACCAACCCTGAGTCCTGGAGTCAGGAGGTTCCTAGTTTAAGTAATTTCTGAAAGTTATAAAAAAGAAAAAGGAATGAAAAAAAAAAGTGGTCCATTGCACACTGATATCAAAACCTTTTATCCACTTCTCTAGTGGTTACAACTTTCTTTTAATAAAAGTTCAATAAATTCTCCAATATGGAAATTCCAGTGCCTTTCTTCTTCTTCTTCTTAGTTTTTACACTTTCAATCAGATTTAGAACTAAAAGTACATCAAGAAGATTTCCATTTCCTCAACGGAAGAGGCTTGCTACATCAAAGAATGCTTTTGAGATGTCAATTCTTCCAACACTGCCACAAAAACAAATACTGGATTAGATAACTATACATCTGTAACATATGCCTCTTAGCTCTGGACTGTTTGCAGCAGGTTTCAGTGGTTTTACGCCATCCTCTGGTCGGCGCTCCAAGGAGCCGATCTCCAACAGAACGTCAAATCTTCACTGCATCATCGCATGTTATCACAAAGTTTTGTGATTTGAAAGTTCTGTCAGTGCGTTACAACTCAACTTTACCGTAGACGTCATCGTCCATGTGGAGTTTTCCTGTTTATGTTTTCCAGACTGAGCGCTAGTCTCTTGGTAAAGAGCGCATTGGATTTGCCGCAGTAGGTGTGAGTCGTCTTCAGTAGTTCCTCCGTCAAAGGATCCAGCAAAGAAGCGACCGGGTCCGATCCAAAAGAATACTGGAAAGACAAAAGAATGCGGATGTTGTAAGGTTCGAGGCAAACTCGTGTCCTTCGGGGCCCGTAAACGTGACCGGTAAACCCGGCTAAACATAAACTGCTCTACACAGTCGGTCTCCGGGTAATTCTATAGGCTTAGTGTCCAGTAATAACCAGAGATGGCAGTAGAGGTTTCACGATTTCCCAATAATGAAGGGCTCTTTACAATGCTCCGAGGAAATCAAAGGGGAATTAACATTTTTTATGCCAGCTCATTTGCTTGCGGTCGGGCTCCTTGATGTTGGGTCGCAAAGAGATCGGCATTTTTTTACGAGCCCGAAGCCAGACAGGCCCGTTGCTCATAAAGTTGCATTTACAGTTGGTGTTATTGATTTTTGTGTGGCTGTCCGTGCCTGGAATCGCGCTCCAAATGCATCGCCAATGGTAAAAAAAAATAAAAAATGAACAGCTGCTTCTCAGACTTTTTGCTACGAAGAGAGGGGAAGGAGGACTGCAGACAACAAGTAGAGGTGTATCAGTATGTCTTAAAGTGTATTTATTTAAACCTTTGGCTTTATTATTATTATTACTACTTTAAAATAATTTTTGCTGACATGAGTGTCACGACTTGGTCGAGGGATTGTCGGCCAGCAGTGACGCCACGCTACAGAAAATCACTCTTTTCATTTGTTGGAATGACAACATTGAAATGCTACCAATGATATTAAATGTCCTTATTTGTAAATCATTCTGGATAATAGGGTAAAACTAAACATGGTTGGACAGTTACGGTGGAAACTTGCACCAAACTTGAGATGGATGGAGCTACAGATCGATGACGGAGGGAGGAAAGTAGATATTGACGGATACATGAACACATTTGGAAACATTTCTCTGTTGTCGAGCAGGAACTCTGTGATGATGTTCTTCCACTCCTTTCTGATCAATTATGAGGTGCAAAAAAAAAAAAAATAAAATAAATAAATAAATGTACCGCTGCATCTAAGCAAACTGAAATGGATTAAATAGTCTGCCCAGACATTTTAACCACACAGAAGATTAACCAATTTGCTCAGATCCTCCTGGCAAATCAGAGTTGATCACAAATCTATAAAAAGCAGTGTTTGGAGTGGGGGGAAAAAATGTGCATGTGCACAGCCGGTAGTACACGTGTCCAGTAGTGTCATTGATCCCGTCCTGTAAAGCTTACAGTCTTAACTCCAGGCTATGGGTAAGGTATGGATAAACCATCAGTTTGATCTACGTTCAATGGGAAAGCAATGAGACTCGCAGTGTTGATGGCTTCATTAAGTAAATGCCACTTGTGTCGTCGATATCATTAAACAGCGGGAAAGCAACTCATAAACATCCTCATGGGGGAAATTAGCTTTCAATCCGAGCGTCTGCCGAAGATGAAGATTGGTGTTTTTCCTGCACGAGGCAATTGGGAACTCTAAAGCCCTTTTGCTCTTTGGGGTCAGCAGCAATCCAAAATCTCATCCCGGAAAGAGAAGCAGGAGGTCGCGGAGGACAGCAGCTGGGTCACCGAGGGTGGAAACGGCTTTCATCAGTTGTCGAGCTAAATTAAACCAACAAGACTTAGAGCGGCCTTGTCAATCCGCTCTTTAAACTTTGATGTACCCAGGAGACTTTTTTTTTTTTTCTTTTTACAAGCGAGGGACTTTTCTTTTTTTCTGAAGGAAGGCAAACTTGGAATAGAAAAATACTCTAGTAACTGTTTTCAAGCTACATATTAGTTGTATTTAGAATTTTATCATGACATTTTGTGAAAACAATAGAAATTATGATGAAAAAACTATTTAGTACTACTTTTACTTTTTTTTTAAATGCTGCTGTAAAACATTTCCATTTGGGAAATGGGGTTCTTCTTAAAGAAGTTCGACTTGTATCACTAATCTGCACACACTAACTACATTAAATAATAGTTTCATTTACTGATATTTGTTGATTCTCTTGTGGAACAAACAATGAAGCAAATAGTAAAAATAACATTTACAATAAAACTCCCAGTTTTTTAATCATTAATTGAAATTTGAGACGATAAATCAAAAATTTTTATAAGAAATTTTTCACAATAAACAAACAATGCGATAAATGTCCACCCCTCCTCAAGTACAGTGATATGTTTGATTTCTATCAATTCTGTTGTCTGACACTATAAAGATATTTCCTTGATTTCTTTTCCATATAGGCAATACGTTAGTTGAATTAGCTGTGTTTTATCTAGACCAACTTTGAAATAAGTGTTATACAACCTAGAAATGCAAGGTTAGTTGGTAAATACCTCGAGATATGAAATCTAGTGATCTGAATTGAAGCAAAGTATGAAAACGAGCAAAAGAGTCTACTGGGGGATCTGAAGCGCACGGGAAACCGTCTTTGATCTAGAAAAATACTGTAAAACGCAACTTCCGAATCAACACAGAAATGCAAAATAAAACCTGTTCATTGGCAGTCTCAGGCCCTTGATGACAACTTTACACACCTTTTTTATTGCCTCGTAAACGGCTCTGAAAGCCGGTTGTTTGTAGTCGTGGTAAACCCCTCTGTTTCCGTGCAAGACGTAGATGCCGTCCTCCTCGGCCGAGGCACAGTTACTGCCGTATATGCAATGGTCAGGGCGATAGTTCCACTTGCATGGAAACTCCAGCAGAAACTCTGAGAGCAGGTGGACAGAAAAAATAGAGGTAACACTCACTGGTTAAATCCATGGTATTACCAAAGTATGCGTTCAATTTTGAAGCTTTTAATTGAAATGCATCATCTGAAAGTGCAGAATCCGTACTATAAGGATGTGCACGCTTACCAGGATTATGATGAAAAATAATATTGAGAAGGTCCTGGTCTCCCCAGGTAATATTCAGTTTGTATTTCTGAAGGAGAGGCATCAGCAGCTCCTCCCAGCGCAGTCCCACTCGGGTCATATCGTTCTGTCAACACAAACGAGCATTTTCAGACGTTGGTGGACATCAGACACAGGAGAATGGGGCCCTCTTGTGGTCAAAAGAAGGAAGCTCACCTTAAAAAAGGTGCTTCTCATCCTTGTCATGTTCATAAGCATGACCCCAGAGTTGATACCCGTCCTGCCGTAGAAAGGGTGCCTTGCAAAGCGGCTGTACCAGGCGATGCGGGGCTCCTCGTGTTCGGGGGACATGGCCGCCAGCTGGGAAGGACTAAACTGGGACAGGAAGTCCCATAAGCCATCTACGGGCTGAAGGAAGAGGATGTCGGAGTCGACGTACACGATCGAGTCAATGTCCTTTAAGATCAGCTACAAAATGACAAATCACAAATCCCATCACAAAGATGTTGACCTCGAGGCTGCTCCAAGTATATATTTTCTTCTCTGAGCAACTCACGGGTAGGAAGAGCCTCTGAGAGGCGCAGGGTTTAAAGAGCTTCTTCCACTCGCCGGCATTCTCGCTGGGGAAGCTGATGGAGTACACGGTGTAGTTGAACCTCGAGCGGAACGAATCGGGCCACGACTCCAGCTGAAACGCATCGGTACAAAGTGCTGACGACGAGCAGTGGGAAAGGCAAAGTTCCCCGATAGTAACACGGAACGTAACTCACAGTCCCCACGAAGCTGGCGTGGAGCTGATCTTCAGCGAAGACGTGCAGGTAGAGGCGCTTGACGCTGAAAAGCACCGCGGATTTGATCATGGTGAGGGTCTCCTTCAGCCTCTCCCCGCAGGCCACCACGGCCAGGTGCATGGTGGGCTCGGGTCTCCTCCGAACGCCGCTCCCCGCATCTTCTACCCCCCCACTTTGACGCATGATATACCTGAGGGGAAAGACTTGAGCTTTATATTGCAGAAAGAGGTATTCTAAAGAGATTAAACTTATACTATTATATTATTTCTGTTTGTTTTTTGTTTTGTTTTTGCTTGTTCACAAAAAAGGTCAATAAGCAAACAAATATGGCGACATGGAGAAAGAACCCTGATCCGATGAGACCGAAATTTAACTTTTTGGCCCACATGCAAAACCCCTACGTGTGACTGAAAACTAACATGTCCACTGAATGCACCATCCCCATAATGAAGCATGGTGGTGGCAGCATCATGGTGTGGGTTAGATCTCATGGAGGCTCTCTATCCAACCTGGCTGAATCTCAGCTAATATACCAAAAGGAATGGACAAGAATTTCACTCTAGATCTTTAGAGACATATCCCCCCAAAAAACACACTTTTCAGATTTCTCTTTGCTTGATTTCACTAGAAAACCACACTTTGTAGTTTGACCAGTCTGTCGATACAGATCAATAAATTACACAAGAAATGAATGATTTCTGAATTAATTCAGACTTAAAGAACAATAACAGCGACCCCTAAAGGCATCTATAAATATAACACCAGTGTTCTTACACAAAATAATGGGTGCAGTAAAAATGTCCGAAACACATTCATTATGTAAGATCTATTTATTACAAAAAGTCATTTTAAAAAAATATAGATCAAGTTGATGTTTCTGCAACGAGTGCTTAATCACTGCCACATTCCTATGCATCTCTCGGATTGAACTTTTGGATCTCAAACTACGCTTTCAAACATGCAATTTGAACACGTTTTTAAATGTAGCCCACCTAATTCCCAAATAATAATACCCCGAACTACCTATTGTACCAGTGCGGTTTCTGGGGCCCGGCTCTGACCGCGGACCCCCGCCTGCCTCCGGTGCCTCTCAGTGGGATGAAAGCCCTCCTCGCTCCGTGTCCTCCGGCCGAGACGTCCGTGTTAAACAGCTTGCTGTAAACATACAAGCCCGAAAACACGGCGAACACCGTGCACAACAGCAGTGCACGTATGTAACGCCGCATTATGGTGTTCGAAAACGCATCTCGGAACTAAAGTCATGACATAGAAACTAACGTTTTCTGATTTTTGGCTAGCAGTGAAGTTAGACCACTTGCGGAAGCTCTTCCTGTTGCGCTTTGGAAAATAAGACCCTTTTGACTGAATCGAACGAAGACAATGTCGCCCTCTGGTGGTAATCTTGAAGATCAACAACTACCTCCACAAGCATTTTAAGCTAAACTGTTTTAATCGTTTATTTCATGAAGCATTAAGTGGACCTTATTATTCTTTTGCATTTGTAGATTTTATTTATACAATCCTTTATTTATACAGGAAAAAGCTCTTGAGTCTGTCTAATTTACAACAGGTATCTGTTACACCACAAAAACATAAAAATAATACAATCTACAAACACTAAGCACAACATACATTGTATTAATTACTATTTTAATTTCGGTAAACATTGTAAATGATTGTATCATATTTTCTTCTATTACTGATGTTCAAAGATTTTAAATTTCTTTATCTCAGATGTTCAATTACTAACCCTCGCAACTGTACTTCCTGTGTTGCTCATTATTTTAAATTGTTAGATGTTTGCTAGTTTTAATTCCAAATGCATCTTTTTTTCTAATGCAAGTAAAAAAAGAAGCTTAAATCAGAAAATTTATAGAAGAGTCACAATCTCTTGATTCTCTTCCTGGTGGTTATCGACAAAGTGATCAGGAATGGTCAACTTTGAACGGCTTGAAGAGTCTGATTTTTACTCGTATAATACTCAACTAAAACTCACTTCAGTTTTTGGCTCACATGCCTTTATTCTGAAGGGGAACAGTGGAAGAAGATCTTCTGTTCTCGCGGTGTTTAACCTGAAACCGCTCCCCAGCAGAGACCCTCTGGAGGGGGAAGGGTGGGAGCGGAAAAATGAATAGGGTTCCCTGAAAGGACTCATTCAGTTTGGCTTTGCTCTCAATGAGTGGGGTACGTTTGACAGACAGACCTGAAGGTCAATTGAATTATCATTAAGTTCGGAGAAAATTGCATCGACAATCGATACAGGTGCGTTAAAACAAAAGACATTTTGATCAAAAGTTGTGAAAATATAAGTACACAAAAATATATAAAACGAATGTTTACTTGAGCTTGCTGTGCTTTGGAGTTCTCTCATCTGCCCTGAGACTGAGCAATGTCTGTTTTGATGAAAACTGATCTTACGTGTATTGTGAGGAAAACAGAAGCAGTAATAGTTATTCCCAGTCCGGTAGCCAAGTTGGGAAAAAAAAAAAAGAAAAAGAAAAAGAAAAAGAAGGCTGGGGCCTACAGGCACTTGCATGTCTGAAATAATAGCTGGGTGTGTGTGTGTACAATACGCAAGACGAGTTTTTCTTGTTTTTAATTTGGTAAGTTACTTATTTAGACACATAATAAACACAGTTTAAACAAAGGAGCATGGTAAAGCATGACGAATGATAATAATTAAAAAAAACCAAAAAAAACCCACTACCAATAAGTGATACAGTTGCAATTTCTTTCCATTTTTGCCACAAATGAATCTTTGAGTTCACACACCTAGTCCCAGCTAGAGTGGTGGATGCAATGGACACATGAAACAGTCCTAACAACTAAGAGACGCTGCCTTTTCCACAATATATCAAGACTTTAATAATATCATGCTGTGACACTTCTCTGGCTGTGAGCTAAAATGTAAAAATCTCGACAACACTGATATGATGAATATAACCACATCCAAACATTGTAGTAGAATATTATAGAAAGCTATTTTCTCTGTTCAACTATTCTACAGGTCTTAGAGGTTACGGTGGAGTTCATCTGTGGTGGTTCTGCTGGAGATTATTGTCCTCTAAAGCTTCTCAGTTTCTGAAGTCCTCGCTTTGTCAAAGTTCGTGTCGGGAAGTCCACTCTTATTTTTCTCTTGCGTCGAGTGGTAAAAATGGGCTTCTTGTGCTTTTTCACAAGGACTTGAGCCCTCTCTGCAGATCACACGGGTTGCAAGAAGCATACTGGAGTCATTTACAGCTTCAGTCACTTTACCACCTTTTACACTTAGCTGAGGTATCTTCCTCCTCTTGTGCGATCAGCGACTTTTAACAGTAACCCTGGTTTGAAACGAGCTCCAGTTCAAGAAAAGCACAAAAATGTTGCATATTTGCACATCTCCAGCCTTTAGAATATGTGTCTATAAATATAAATCTCCATCGTAGGGAATTTGACAAGTAGGATCCCTGGTGTATCATTATGAATGTTAACAGTTTATTAAATTTTTGTAGAGAAAAGGTTGAGGGGGCGGGGGGAGGAGCACGAACGAAGTTTTAGACTGGTGTAGTGCATCAAGGTGGAGGCAGCTGGCCAAAAACGAGTGGAATCAGAGGCTGAGTCAGCACCTCGACCACTCGCCACATTCCCCAGAAGATTCACAAGGACTGTCATGGTGCCGAAAGAGGCTGACATCAGGGAATGCCTTTGCTGTGACGTACGATTCATGCCGGCTCTGCAGTAAGAAGTTTGCATCCACTCTTCACAGGCCAAGTGTGAATTTTAGAGGTTCAATCTTAATCTAGATATGTTTGCTAAGGTAGAGGTCAAGGCTTTGGGTTACCATTCAGAAATGTCGAGGTAACTTTTCCAAAACGAGGCTTGATGTGTGTTTGGGATAGCTTTATAGTCCTAGAGAATTAAGAAACTTTTTAGTCACAATGACAAGAAGTAAGTTTGGAGGAAAAAATACAGTACCAATTGTCAAGAAAGGTGGAGGAAGCATCATGTTGAGGCTCCGTTTATGTTTTGATGTGAGTGGGACTGGCAGAAAAGAAGGACTACCTCTGAATACTTCAACTTCTTAAAACCTCTATTTTGTATTCTAATCACAAAGCCCAAAATGAATGTGATATTCATGATCGTGAGTGGATGTTGACTTCTTACTATAGCAATGTTTAAAAAACAAACAAAAAAAACAAAAGTGGCAGCATAACAGGCATCCTGATGGAATGTTTCTACTCTGAGATTCAAAGTACAAATGTACTTTAGGTCTTGATGTGTCTAGTGAAGGGAGTCCCTTGGTTAATATTTTATTCCACCACACAACACCTTGTATTGACTTTCTCTCTCTGTAGAGAGGAAAAAAGCAGATTGTTTGCAACATTGTTCAACTCCAGGTTTTACCTTTCAGATCAGTGTGACTTTCACCCGACTTTTACATATTCAATCATGCTTTCATTACCAAATCTCCTGTAGGTATTTTGCAATAAACTGTTGTGCTAGAAAGAAGCTTCCAGATCAACGGTAAAGGTTCGCTGTAGGGTTCGAGAGTCGCTGGTGAGACAGAGAAAGCTCATGCTTTGAGTTTTTAAACCGGAAATCTCCAGGTTGGGATAGAAGAAGCTGCTGACCATGATGATGATGATAACAGTAGGACTGTGCAGTTCTTACAAGAAACCTTAAATCTCAACTCAAGGTGATCGAGTGCTCTGTCCAAAGTTTGTCCCAAGTTTTAATAAGTTCTTCATTAGGACCAAACTTTTTGGAAGTCCATATTCCAGCAGCAGACTTTTGTCAGTTCAGCAAAACATGTCTTCGTAATGTTGTGGAGAATCTTTTTGGTGTCTAAACAACAAATCTTACCTTTCAAAAACAGAATCTTCAAAACATCGTCCTTTCCCACCCAAAAAGTTTTTCCACTAGTGACAATGGAGAGGGCCCTGGAGACGCAGGTTTCCTGTGAGGTGTTGGGGGGGAATCAGAGGGACTCCCCGTTTACTGAGCTTCCCTCTCCTCGGGATACGGAAGAGTGGGAAAGGCTCTTTTCCGTGTTTTCTGAGCCGGAGCCGTTTTGGCTGTGATGGTCGGCCGACGAGGCCGAGCTGGAGGAAGGAGTGGATGTGGACGAGGGCTTGGCCTTCTCCTTAAAGTCTGTTATGATGACCGTGAGGTCTCCAACTGTCACCTCCAGATGCTGGGCGCTGCTCCGGTCAATATTTTTTAATCTTGGCCTAGTAGGGGGACCAAAGCGTAAACAATGTATAATCCTTAGTTCTAGTGCAAGGTTCATACTGACCCCTAAAACCAGAATTAACTTGTTTACCTCATCTTCTTGTGGCTGTTCTTCTTGGGTGCTGGCTCTCTTTCACTCTTGTCCCTCTCGACCCTCTCCTTCTTTTCCTTTTTGGGCTGTGATGGTAAAACAAACTGCTGCGTTACTTGCTGCTGGGAGACGAGCTGGGAGACGGGACGAGGCTTCCTGGTTGTGCGGGAGGAGGGTATTGAAGAGAGACATGAAGCAGCAGAGAGAAGAGAGATGTGTGGCAGATTAATGAGAGGGAAAATCACAGAGAGCACATGAACTCCCGCTGGCCTACTGTTGTAATGAAGAGCTAAAAAAGCCTGTTGGTACTAGAAAGGACGGTACTGCTGAGTTTTAATGTTGGCTCAAAATGGCATATTAAAAATGCACGAGTGCACACGTTTCACTATCCAAGAGGCATAAAATTTCTGCAGAGGTGTTTTAAAACTCTTGCAGGTTAGATACATGTAGGATAATATTGGTTCAGGTTAATGCAAATGGAATTTCTTTGAATTTCCCTTTTTAAATTTGACACTTCTGCAAACTCAAATCTATGGATTTTCTGCAGCAGTTTTTGTAGCATTCTATACATTTGACAGCAAAAAAAAAACAAAAAAAAAACCTGTCAAAGGCTTTGGCAGGAGTCAGGTCTCATCTATCTACTGAACAAATCATCGACCAACAAGGTTAAAGGTGGTTTCTGATTTGGCAGTGTGGAGCTTAAAGGCAAATTCACTGCTTTCTGATATCTGGAAAATTTATTTTACAAATCATAAAAAATAATTTGATTTGTGATATTTGGACTGGATTATCCACTAATAATCTTAGATTTTCTAAAGCACAGTATTAACCACCGACATCTTTATTCTGTACTTGACTGGTACACAGTGCTTGACTTACAAAAATTATCTACAAACATTATTTAAAATTTGTAGCCAGTTTTCCTTCATACTGTGAGCTGAAATGTAATCTGAATTACTTATTTGCATAACCCTACAAACTAACTCACATTTAATAGTGAATTTCCTTCGACATACTCGTCTGTTCTCTGCTGAGACATCGATCAAAGTGCCCTCTTAGTTTGGCTAATTAGCCAATTGCATTTTGTTGCTAGGGAAAACTAAAACATTTAACCAAATTAGCATTGTCTTTGAAGTTTTTCTCCTGCCTGGAATATGCAGGTAAACCAGTAGGTGGTGGTAATGAATACCAGATGTTTTTTGCCAACCGCCAATAAAAAAGTCAAGAAGAAGACAATAAGGGAAAGTGGTGATAAATTTGATCATAACAATCTAGGGATAGCTTACTCCACTTTGAATGACAATGCAGAGGATTTTACAAATGACCGGTAAGCTGCAGCTTCTGTTCCTCAGCATGTTTTATTTGTTTTGGCTATTAACTTATTCTTCTCTTTTTCTATCATTTGGTCTTGGCTGGTAATCAGTTATGCTGGTAATCAGTTATGCTCTTTTATTTAATCCATATGTTCCTCTGGTTAGAATATTGCTAATGCTGCTCTGGATAAATGTCACTAAGATTTCTTTTTAATTGTTAATCATGTTGTTAGTCATTGTCTTTCTGAGCTTCTGCTACTATCCTGATGTTTGGTTGATCTCATTTGCTGGGTAAGATGGCAGTTCTGTTGTAGTGTTGTACAAGTTGAAGTCCTGTTTGCTAACTGAAATCTATGAACATTCATATATAAGATTTAACTGAGCTCCTTATAAGATAAATCCAATTGCATTGCTTGGTCTAAATTAGTTTTGTTTTTCTCAGTTTGGACTATTGCCTGTTGACACCGATTAACATTAAAGTTCTGTATATTTTGCAAGTTACTGAAAAGACTTTTTACTTTTAGCTAATTCAACCCTTTTTGCTGTATGAAGAATTTCCCTACCGGTCATTTGAATCCTTACACTGGACTAGGAAGGGAAATCTAATGGCACATCAGCCCCACCAATAATTTTTGACATGTACTTAGAAACTGGAGAGTTGCAGATTCCATTTTTAGACCATTGTATGCTTCCTAATCTACAAGTTGTTCCTTGAATGCACCATAAAGTTGTAAGTTTGTTTTCAGGAATGATTTTGGTTTGTGCTTCCCAAAGCAAACCTGGACAAACGCTGCACAAACGGGGGTGTCATTTATTTTGACAATAGTGTCTTTAAAAAAACAGATGCAAAATTGTCCACTCAAGTGCATTTATGCACATCACTGCAACAATGAATGTAGATTGATGCAAATATGCCAAGTGAAATGTAGACTGAGAGCAGTGAGCAGTTACAGGACTCAACCTGAGAGCAAAGTTTTTCCATTTCTGTATGCCAGCCTTTTGATACATAGATATATTTACAACTAAAACACCAATAGCTTTATTTAAAATGTAAATTTAATGTGGCATCAAAACAGTTTTTATATTATTATTATTTCTTTACAATTACTAAGTTTCCCTAATCTGGAATTGGTAAATGTATCAAAATATGCATCTGATTTAAGCTCACGAATGCTCTACCACAGCAGCTCTACCAGAAACAAACTGCAGACTTTGGTTTCATGAAAATTAAATGGATATTTGTAGCTGCCAAATTTAATCATAAGGCTGGTAACACAGAGTAGCCGAAACCATCTGCAGTGTCGGCCCTTTTGGACAAGTATTGCAGAACCCCGGGCCAGATTTTGACCAAAATGAGTCTCTATGGCCCGTTCGGCTTAATGCAGCAGCTTTTGGCCATTTTCCGCAAAAGGAGGGAATATGCGGTCAGCTGTCTTCTTCAGAGGGGGGAAATGGTTGTTTAGCGATTCTGGGGTGACCTAAATTTAGGCACAGCTTCAAAAAGGCTCTTATTAGCCTTTTCTCAGACTTATCAGTGTCTTTACAGAATCAAATTTGGAACAAGCAAGGGTAGAGTGAAATGCAAATGGGTCTCTTGGCCTACATAACTGTCTTGATGGGGAGGAGATAGTGAGATGCTTTAATATGTCTGTCTTGTCAGCAAGATGCAGCAAAACTGCTGACATCCTTGTTAAACTAAAGATAGATGCCTTCAAGTCTTCAGAGCTGTGAAGAGTTTGAAGCTTTCTTTATGTTCAATATTCCTGCAACAATGAAAGACGGTGCAATAAAGTGTGATTATATGGAATTCCTTTGTTCAGCAATGTAATTTACTGTCATTACAGACCCATTAAGTCTATTACTCCTCATTAATGCAATAAATCAGAGAACACTAAACCGTGCTCTACTTGCTTTAGAAGGACGCTGTCACAATAAGCACTAAATCAATCGCATAATAAAATAAAATCAGCACGATAATATTCCATTTGGACAACAGTCAAAGACTTACTCCCCTTTAATATCGTTGAAAAGCCATTTTGAGAAACGCAGCCAACATTTGACACCCAGTATAAAGTAGTTAACTTGCACTTTTGCCTATTTTTCCCGACTAAGCTGAATGTTTTTTTTTTTTGTTGCCATAGAAAGTACACCTGGTCCATATTATCTATGTTGAGCTGTGTCACTTTGTGACAAAGCCCGCAAGCCTTTTCAGGGTTGCCGCTAGCTCTGTTGTAGCAACTCTGACGTGATGGTGGTGAACTCACTGACCCTCTGGCTGCCTCAGTTCTTTTAAAGAAAACAAGCAAGGAAATGCACAGACGGTGTCTTATTGTCCAGCTTGAGGTATTTTGTTAAAAGGGTTTGCGTCTGCTTGCCTTCGTATCAACTCTGAGATGGTTGCTATAAGTAAATGGAAGGAGGGGTTGCTGCGAAGTCAAAACCTCAATGCAATCAGCTGATGTATTATTAGTATGAAGGAAGGCAGCCAGTCTAAACAGGACTGGCTCTGGTAACCCAATCAAACGGTGTTTGTCTTACCACTTAGGCCCTTTCCTGAGCTCTCTCTGGCTGCTGACTAGGAGTCCGAGAGAGAGAAAGAGAGAGAGAGAGAGTTTATCGATTCCGAAAATAATTTCAGCACATAATGCTAACAGCTCATTCTCTTTGACAATATTGGGTGTTGGATGAGTAGTTGGGAGTCGATATCTGCTCCACTCAGGCAATCAATTCTGCAACAGTTACACATGTGGAAAAATTGGGATGTTGTGAGGAGAAACCAAAGACCTGGATTTCAGAAGGGAAAACTGGATGACAAGACTTTTCCAAGCAAAACCGCACAGTCTGTTTAAAAAAAAAAAAGATTCTCCTCCAAAACAAGGGATTATTTTAGAATAAGGAGATGGTTGGAGACCAACTTGCTTTGTCTTGTAGCATGCGCAGTTGAAACAAAAAACCTGAACCCTCACATTTTACTGACGGGGAACTCTGGCTGACCTCATCCTGAATATGTTGTGCACAAACACACATGCTATCTATCACTATCTTAGTGTGGGTTTTCACACTCCTCTCCCTCCTTCCGATGCACTCACTGACCTCGCACTCTTCCTCCACTAATGGCCTGGGCTGGAAACAGATGGTAACTTTATTGCTGCCGACAGACTTATAAACAGTGTGTGTGCACATTTACCTGGCACAACACATTTTTAAGCGTCTATTGTGATCGTTGAACCGTTCTGATGCAGTTATTAGGTCTTTCTGAGTTTCGTAACATCTCTTCTCCCCACAAAACAGTGCCGAAGTGGTATTCCTATGCGGTGAAGGCCATTTGATAGTTTTTTAGCATCTAGACAATCTAATGTTGGTGAGTCTACAAAACGCAGACAATTGTGGAATAGAATATTCTAGATTAAGTAGATCCCTTAAATTAGATTTTTATAATCAGCAAAAATGTCAATGTTTTATTTGGTACATCAACCAAACCTTGTTTAAAAACCAGAAGTAAAGGAATTGTCCTTTTGAATATTATTTTCAAAAATAATTTAAAAAGGCCAAAACAGGCCTGCCTTTGTTTTTGGAAAAAGTGTGTGTTCAAAAACTAAATTGAGCAACAAAATCTGAAGTCGGGACATATTGAACCCTTACAATTTAAGTAGACGTATGAAAAAAGGCCTCCTTATCATCTTGCCCCTAATGTTCTTTAACATCTTTCTGGATTTGCCTGAGGGTGAAAAGGTTGGAATGTAGGAAATTGATTGAGCCTTGAAGGTGCTGCTTAGAGAGGTGTAGCTAACCCTACACCATCGTCCTCCTGAGAGATGCAGATGTGTTTTGCACTACTACTTGGATGAAAATGTATTCCAAAAACTAGCAGAAGTGAGAGTTAAATTTGAGGTAAGCTTTGACCTAAAACCTTCATTATAACCAGTCCATATGAGCATTGGGTTTCTCAGCAATGTCAGTAACAACTGAATACCTTGTATTTCCGGGCCCTCCAGTCAGGTTCAAGGTCTGGACTTTGACAACTGGATAAGGATGTGAACCTGCTAGCTTCACATTCAATCATTCTCAGATCTTTGCAGGTTAATTTGCTTTTCATGGAACATATATTTCAGTGTTTTTCATCATTTCAGAGGCTGTTCCTTTCTTTGTAAGCCAGTGAACTTAAACAAGGGAGATTCCCTCTATTGTATATACTAAAAATGATTAATCTATGTAGCTTTGCCTCAGTGATTTAACTGGAGTTAACACACTTAAGCCTTTGAAAATGAACTTTAAAAAAAGCAGAGTAACAGGAAATAGATAAAAATAGATCTCCACAAAAATACCATCCATTATGTAAACTGTATTAGGGAGCAGCACATATGATCCTGTTTCAAGGGCTAGAAAGGAATCTTTCTACACTGCAAGCAAACTTTGATCTTTCCCCCCCCGCTGATCTGTTGATCTTTTAATGATTTGGATCTAAAGCATGGCTCTGCAGATGTTTCAACTACGAGCCATAATTTGTCGAGCACACTGTGACGAGCAAACAGCCCTCGGAACAGCTGTTGGTCTGCATGCACGTATGCAGCACGGTGGTGGGCAGCTAGAAGGAAATCTCATCTCGCTATTCAGTGATGATTGTGAAATGGCATATTTTCCACCCAGTTGATTACCTTCAATGACGGCGTGTGTGTGTTTTGTTTTTTTTAGCAGCAGGTTGCACGCTGCTCCTGGGAGCTCCTCCAACCCGATGATTAATGTTTTTTCCTGCCTGTACATGCTACCATTTTGTGTGTGTGTGTGTGTGTGTCTGTAATACACAGACAGATGGCTCTCTGTGTCCTTTGGTTTATGACACCTTCTGCAGCCCACTGACCACACTGTGCTGCACACAATCCCCTTCCTTCACACACAATGCGTCATGCATCAGTGTCATAATCAGTGATTACAGGCTTATCGGGCAGCTATAATTTTTGAGCTGTGCTGATGTGATAACAGCTAGCTTCATTGTTCGAGGTGTACACTTTCTGTCTGTACAATGTGTGAGCGCTAATACCGGCAACCCACACTAACGACCCATCTGCGACACTAAGCAGAAAATGTAATCACGGCATCCATTTATATTCAGAGAAAGCCAGCACAAAAGAGAAGTGGATGTGTTTAATAACACTCATTCCTCAATGACTTGAGCCTCAAAAGCTCGGCAGAACAATGAAAACAAACCAAGGAATTTATCAGCACCTAAGGGGATGAAAACATGTGACTGTCTGAGACGTTATTCTCCGCTAACATCACAGTTCTGAGTAATTAGAGAGAAACACACACACACACACACTGGCACTATAAAAGCAGGCAAATGGGGAAAACTGTGGCTTCCATGCAGCGTTTCTCATGAGAAAAGACAACATGTGCAGAGGCATCTCATTAAAACAGAATACATCTTATTAAGCTTATGTAATATTCAAGCTTTCTGGGAAAAGGAATTAGCTGCAAGCCATAAACACTGAAATCAGTCTGAAAAAGCATCTATCCCTATAGGAAAGCAGAACAGACAGAGGCACTAATCTCCAACTTATTGTACACATTTTTTCCATCTGATGAGAATCCGTAGGCCTTTTCACAACAATTTTGAAATAAATCCACCACTTTTGCTCAGTTTTACATTTTCACACTAGGCAAAACGGTGAGCCTCAGGACAGAATCCTTGTGTGTGTTCAAATACTTACAGCATGGTAGAATCACAGAGGTGGAAAACGCATATTTGCAGTCCTCTGATTTGGTTCTTCACACAAAAATAGGCTTCACTTCCGCCCTGCCACTACCTCTGCTCACAAAACGCAACAAACTCCACCCATAATTCCCCCTCCATTTTATGCAGCAGAAAGTTGATATGAAACGAAACATTTCCACCTGGGAAATAATGGGCTTTTGATTGGAGTGTAGGAACATTTTTTTATGTACACCATGAGGAAGGCAACAAAAAACCTTTACAGTCAGCTGGTATTTTGGTTGGTAAAAGTTGATATGACGCAGTTCACCTGTCCATTGCTTATTTATAGATCAGCAGAATAAATTGCCAAGAATATTACAGTGGCGGTCAGTGTTGCGTCCAAACAACATGATTTTGTTCCTGGTGCTATAAATACTTATGAAGTTACAACCAATTTTTTGATTTTGCCTCATTAGAGAAGTTGAAAAAAGGCTGAGCTAAAGTTGTCATTTGGTTTTAGGGCAGTTAAATCAGCACTGCAAAAAATATTCAGAGATTTTGTCAAATTTTTCAACAAAAAAAAAAAAAAAAAACAAACATTACCAACCTTAAGGGGAAAACAGAAAAACAAGTCACTTTGTTTTGTTTTTTCTTTACTTTTTGTTTTTGCACCTTCACTGTGTGGGTGAGCTTTAGGGGGGAAAAAAAAGCCAAATACTGACAGGCTCCCAGTCAGCTAGAATAGCTTGTGCTTGTTTAGGTGGAGCTCTCGAAAAACCTGCACATCAGTCATTCTGTCAGAAAGGCGCCCGAGGTTCAGTTCGACTATGGGGGAGAGGAGGAGAAGAAAAAAAAAAAGAGTAAAGAGCAAACAGCAAACGCAAAGAGAGAGGGATGAGCACAAACAGGAGAGGACTAACGGGAACACGAGCAGGCTCACTGTCCTGACCTGCAGAATGAGTCTGTAATGTTGCAAAACAAGATCTGAAACGCTCAGCGCGTCGCTGGTGGCTCTGACTCGTCAGCTCACTGAAATGTTACAGGTGAAGTTGACAATGGAGAAGATTATTACGCCACGTAATGTTTTGTTAAGAGTTTTTAGGCCTTAACACTCCCTGTCGGAAGCATTTATTCCATAGTTGGCTTTGATTCCAAACATAAGACCAGAGGCCTGACTTTAAGTTGCTTTGCAGCTTTCCATTAATACTCAGACCTTTGGAATGAGTCATCCTGGCCTACATGGTTTCATGTAGGCCTTGTGACTTGCTCAAGAGTCTGTGTAACAGTGTACTTGTTTCTTTGTCCCTCATTTATCGAACAACACAACAATACTACCGCACCATGACCTCCATATTCAGCGTCTGTTTTCAAAAAACTGGGACTGAGCCCAAGCACTTCCAGGAAGATAAAAATCTCTCCCGCTCTTTCTCAGCAAACTGGTAATTTAATGAGTGCCTCGTCCGCTGCCGCCTCTACGGCTCCTTTGATTAAATACTGTAAATGAGAAGCTAGCAGTAGAGGAGCAACGCATTTTGCTGTATTAATTTGCACAAATGACTGCGTTCGGTTTGCAGCAAGAAAGTCATTTCTCTACCACTTCAAATTTAGAACGGGGATTACAGAGCCTTGCAAAAGTATTCATAACCCCTCAGATTTTCCTGTTTTGTCACGTTACAGACACAAGTTGTCGTATTTTATTGAGACCAACACAAAGTAGGCTACACAAGGGGTAAAAATGCTCTTGCGAAGTCACTACATACCAAAACGTTCTGCCTGCTGCAGGTTGTGCTTCGTTAAATCTGACATCTGAGCTGTTGACGGCATTAGTGAAACATCAGCCAGTTCCCACTTTGTCAAAGTGTCATCTGCAGACACCATTACCGCCGATAAGAGTCCAGTTCTGCTGATGTGCGCTTGCTTGGTTGCAGTCAGAATCACAGGCTCGTCTCGCTGCTTTCAGTCAGCAGACAGCTCTGGACCCCCTGCAGCAGATCATCTTCCCACGCCACTGGAATCCAGGCTGCAAGATGTGCTAAACTCTACAAGATGTGCTAAGCTTTGCTTGCATAAAACATTTATCCTGATGTCTGGACTAAAGTCTACAAGCAAATGCTTTCATATCTTTTTTGTGATATTTCGCGTGTCAACCCAGTGCTGTTACTGTGTGAGTGGCCGATTTAAAGTCCCATTAGCTGCTGTTGTGAGATGCTTCTTCTGACATGTGCACACACTATGCCCCTGTCAGACAGGAATTCATTGCTTTGCAGCTACGGCTCAGTCATTCTTATTTAGTACCAAACATAAAAATCTGCTTACCTTCAGTGAGCTCAAAGAGAAATCAACTCTTTTGAAGCGTTTGGTCACTAATCTCTGTGCAGCCTTTTTGGCACAATCACATTAGTGTCACAGTATTTCTGCAATACTTTGGTTGTGAAACAATGACCTTCAAAGAGATCCTTAGCAGCAACCTATTTAAAGTAAATGTCTCTAAATATATATCTACATACATACTTAGCCAAAGTATGAATTAAAAACAGAGTTTCTTGAAACTTCTGTTATGACTTTTTTATACTTATGATGTTCAGTATATTTTGCATGATAAGTGACTGATTTACAATTATATGTTAAGCATAATTTACATGATGATTATTATTAATTGTATTGAACATGATTGTATATAATTACAAAGGTGAAGTGGAATATATTTAAGTGTGAGACATGATTTATTTGAATAGAGGAAGTCATTTATTTTGAAGAATGCTTAACAGGATCTGGTTCTGTTTTGCCACTATCTTGCTTTTGTTGATTTTTGGTTGCTAGGTTACAAACAGCTGTTGCCGTTATAAGCTGTCACCGTTTTTTTCTCTTCAATAAAAACTGAACAGAAAGGTTCAGTAAAAGACATACGAGCCTCCGTCTTGTTTGAAGAAGCTTTCACTCCAGAACAACTTCTAATTGGGAATCTTTCTGTTTCTCTTGGCTATAAATGACATTTCAGTCCACTAAACAGGAAAGGTTGCTTCCGTCCTCCATTCACAAATGTTAACATGGAGTTTGCTTAAACCAACTGAGATTTCAACAGAAACTGATTTCTGTTGAAATTGGTTTTAGTTGAGACCAGGACTGAGCTTAAAATTCAACAAATACTCCATGTGGGTTCAGTGTGAAGCCCAGGAAGAACAAGAACATCTTTGATGCTATAGGCCTGGGTCACTTCTGCAGGACATAAGCCCCTTGTTAAAGTGCATGATTCATAGACTTTGAAGTATCAGGATTTTTAGAATCTCAAATACTGTACCAAGAAAAATCTGTACTAGTATCCAAAACACATGAACCGACACAGAAATGGTCGCTACATAGAAACACAACCTTCTTTCAGTTCCCAAACCCAAATACTGGCACTAACTCCAAATAAACTTTGAAGGCAACAGTGTGAAAGACCTGAGGATGTGCAAAGAGGAGAGATTAAAGATGCATGTCTGCTCCAAACATAGGAGATGTTATTGGAATTTGTGGTTTGGAGGGGAATTCTCAGCTGTGTCCTTGCCAACATCCTTAAGAAGCAAAACAAAAAAGAGGGGGAAGGCAAATAATGTCACGTTTGTTTTTATAAGGATCTAGACGACTTCTTGGCAGCGCTGAAAGCTACTTTTGATGAGTCGATGAAGTGTCCTCTACATGGCGACAGCAACATGTCCGCTGCTTCAACCACTTCCAACAACTGAACTCCAGCTTTTTTTTTTTTTTGCCTGTGTGTGTGTGTGTGTGTGTGTGTGTGTGTGTGTTACCCTGCAAATATGCATGCAGTCATGTTGAAAATTTGCATGATGGGCGCATCTGGGCTCAAGTGCGTGCATGTGTGTGTCCCTCCGACAGCAGGCTGATTAAGCTGTTGCATAGTAATGAGCTATGGCTGTCTGTCTGGCAGCTGCTCTTTTTACAACAAAGCCTCCCACTCGCACATACATTCAAAGAAATAAACGGAATCATTACACACTCAGGGAAAAAGAAAATAACCACAAAGGCCATCAAAGATCCATTGTCTTAGATAGCGTAATCACTGGGAAAGTTGTGCTAATGCAGGAGGAGAATTAGTAATTCACTCAAGAGGGAGATCATGGAACGACACACACACACACACACACCATGTCCCATGGCAGGAGTGCACTGCTGCACTTCCTCTCCTTTATTCCTTTGTATTGTTTTTCCTTCTCAAAGAGAATCGCTCAGGAATAACTCCAATTCCCCGCTTCCAATTTCTAGTGTGAGGGAATATATCTGCATGAACTGTGCACCTTAATGCCATCGACGTGCGGGTATAATTACCCATCTATCGAGGGTGTGTATATTGTTTTGAAAGAAGTCGGTTCCCTGTAGGCATGGGCGAGTTGCAAGGTACATCAATGTTTTAGTGAAACGGTTGCGGTATTAAAAGCGCAAGTAGTTTCATATCTTTTCCTAAGGTTTGAAGTCCTTTTAATGAGAAAACAGAGGAAAAGTCTGGAGTTGACTTTCCAGGCAAAAAGTCTACCTAACTTACCAGATGAGATTTGGTTGATTATACTCATCTATGGATGAGCAGAATAACACTGTCATGGTATGATTACATTGAGGTAAAATAGGCAATTTTACACAAAAGAAGCATACATCTATATTATCTGTAGGTATAACAGAAGAAACGTTTTTCTCTGATGAAGCTAACAACATATTATTGAAAATTTTATCCATATATGGCTGTTGCTAAATTTGACTTAAGAAAAAACATACCAAAGAGAAAAAACATGCATAATTTTTTAAGACTAAATTATATTTATATAATTATTTTATTTTTTCTAGTGTAAGACAAGTATAGCAATCCATTTGGATAGAATCTGGAGTTGACCATTCTTTATGCTATTATTAGCGTTCCGAATGTAATTTTAAACCAAGGTTACATCAGGAAAATGTGTTCCATGTCTTGCTCATTTTCTTCAACTGGAAATGTTACCATGCAGCCAAAATTGTCTTAACTTTACTAGCAATAATTACGAAAGCCTTCTTTCAGACAGATGACCACCAGTGCACATCCAAAATGGTCAATGGATTAAGCTATGAGAATAGTGAATTATCGAGACACTGTTTTTAGCTATTTTTCCAACTCATAGCATCCTCATCCAGCTAAAATTAGCCCCGAGAAAATCCCATCTTAATCCTAGAGCTATTATTTGACAAAACTGACAAGATTTTTGAAGTCACAGTTTTGGGTATGCTTTACAAGATTTAATCATAAAAAGGTTACCAGAAACCGTTTTGTACATCACTATGCATTAAAATTGTATTTGTTTTAAATTTGCAATAATAGTCTGTAATTGGGTTAAGCAATGTTGAATAAAAATAAATCAGGATATAAAAACGTAATAAATAAATAAATAAAATAAAAAAAATCCCAATTTTGTAGACCTGGCTCTGCCAAATAATCAACCCCACCATTTACACAAACAACGAAAAAACTTTAAAAAAAATAAGCCACGTGGCCCACAACTATTAACTATTTTAAGCCATATTTGTATTTGGAATAAGGTTTGAATGTGTTACTAATGCTTAATAAAGAATTTTATTATCCATGCATAGACACTAAAAGAGAGGTGATCGTGACAAAGTGTCGTTTTGATGTAAAGGGGTGAGGGGCAGCCCAGCCATCCATCCCTCCCTCCCAGGGGACCCACTAATGCCCACCCAAACACATAAAACCCTAATGCCATATCCGTCGCCTTACCTTGTTGACGTCCCCTTCCTCACATCACACATCATGCACTTAAAAGCCTCTGCCGTGTTCTTGTAGGTGCACACGCTGCAGTCCCAAAACCCCTCGTCGGAGGAGGGCTTCGGTTGACGCTTCGGCCTTTAAAGACAATAAATGTGGAAATGAAGGAGAGAAAAAAAAATAGAATGAGTTTATAAGCAAAAATGAGGGGGATAAAAGTGACTTCGGATAGCGAAAGCAAACCTCTGGTAAAAGCCTAAAGGATTCAGGAAACCATCATCTGCACGCGCGCAGTGATCTGACACTGTAATTGCCGATGAGGTTTTTTTAACACCCGACCGAGGATACATGGCACGCGCTCATACACGAGAAGGAGAGGGAGAGACCGAAAGAGAAAAGCCCATTTTTCCTCCCCCCCCTCCGTGGTCCGTGGGCTCGCCTCTAAGTCCGCTCCCCTCCCCTGGTTAAAATATTTAGGACGCGCTGCTTACCTTGTGGGGCTCCGCTTGTCGCCCATGCCAGACCAGGGTTTATCTGGAGGAGCTGGGACGAGCAGAAGTCGTGTTATTTTCCGATTATTTCAGGAAAGAAGCGATGCGCCTTTTACCCGCTCGGCTTCCAGCTGTCGTGGAAACTCCGCTTGGGAAATCGCCACGTGACTGGAAGTGGCCAATCAGAGTCCGGTTATTTCCTGAGGCTGACATTCCTCCTCTTGATGAATAATGCTGCATTCAAGGACACTGTGGAAACTCCTATTAGTGATTCGTCCTTGTTAAATTGTACCGGAAACGAATTGCAGGTGCATCTACATTGATGAGAAGTTAATTAGTTGCATTATAAAAGTTAAGCTCATATGTATTACAAAATCACTGTGCACAGATTGATATGTTTCAGTGTTGACAGTCAGCACTTACAGAAAATGAAAACCCAAAATGTGAAATGTCTGCCTATTGTAAAATATGTCTTTTTTAACCTTTCAATGCTTGGTTTTACTGCAGCAATGAAGCATGGCATGGAGGAGATTAGGTTGATTACCAACTTAAAATGCAGAATTTTCTTTCATCTGGAAACACTGGACAGCTAAACAATTCAGTCACTTTTTTCTTTAGCTCAGATAAGATGCGTCAGATATTGTCTCTGGTTCAAGGCTGAAAACAAGAAATTGAACCATTACAACTTATCCTTGATACATCGGTGGGTGGAGTGGAGTCACCAATTCCAGCCGCAACAATCTCCTCGTGCTTCAAAGTCCCTTCAAGTACACAGTTATTACTGTTTTGTTATGCATGTCTGTATGCCTGAATTTTGCCTTCCACTAAACTTTCCAATAAGTAAATGTTTTATAACACTGAGTTTGCAGAATTAGTGAGTAATTCTTACAGAAGTGAGACATAACATGTCTGTATCCCTTTTCATTGTTTTTATGTAATACTTAAATTTTCTGAGAAAGTAATTTTTTTATTTTATGTCACTCTGCATCTATAATCCATATTCAATCATTTATAATATGAGTTGTTGGATTAAAAATGGCTTTTGAAAACAACCTTTAAGGTTTTGCTTTTCATAAGCATACATTTCTGTATTAGTTTTTTATTGGTGTGATGTACTATTCCAATCTTAAATATCATGTTGTCATTAGATATCCTCACAATTAACAGAACTAAATAATTGAAAATTGAAAACAGCATTTGTTTCTTTTTGTCTCTTTCTTCTTAAATTCTTAACCTTGTTCCTGTTTCAAGTTCTAAAACAACTGAGCTAATTTGCCAACTGAAAAGCATTTTGAACATTTTTCTTCATGGTCGGTTCAGCCAAAGTGTTAAGAAATATATCTTTCTTCCATTCCCCAAATGAATTCAACTTTTAATTAGCACCCGACCCCGACAGCAATAAATATGTACGGTACAGACACACATAAGCAAAGATAGTTTTATTAACAAAATATTTGAAGAACATAGAACATGACTTCACCAGAAAACAATTTGATAAATATGTATGCGGTTTAAAAGTCTGTGTATTAGTCACTCAGTTCCTCTTCGTCACTGAAGTATGCGCTCTTTTTAATCCTTGGTTTCTTAGAGTCTGAGGATGTCGAGGCATGGGCATTGTCCTCTTCCGCTTGCCTTTTCTTTTTCTTCTCCTCTTCCTCCATGTGAGCTTGCTGGAGAGACGCCCCAGAAACACAGTTTGTTAGTTGACATAAACTATGTTGTAGAAATGTCTTTTCATCAACAGTTTTGTAATTCTTGCACCACATAAATGCTGGTATGCTAAAATGTTTGGTTGGTGACTTTGTGGGAAGGTCCCAAACTTTCGTAGGGCAATGTGACGTGATTTTTGGCATTTAAAGTTTTTGCTGTCTCTAAATACAGTTTCCTTCTGAGATTGACCAGTTCTTAGCACCATCCATCATTCCATCAACTCCAACTTTCTGGACAAAAGAATCCGTCGTGTTTCCCTGTAGGAACGAACGGTACTTTGAGGGTGTTAATTTTTCTGCACCAATTGCTTTGTATATAGGCCAGAAAGTTCAAATTTGGTCTGATCTGACCAGAGAACCTTCTTCCACATGTTTGCCACATAGGCTGTGGTAATCTTCAAATGGGACTTCTTAAAGCTTTCTGCATATTTTTCTCTCTTTTTGCCGTACTTCCATTATGGCAAGATTTTAACTGAAGCGAATCTAGCAAAAGACTTTGGTTATACACATGCTAAGTATAAATATGTTATACATATGGCAATGCTGAGAATTACCTGAAAAGCTATGGCTTGGCTTAAGCTATCCAGGGCAGGGTCTTCTCCCTCCTCTTCACTTTCTTCATCTTCTTCACTAAAAGAAATGTATATATATGGATATATATAAAAAATAATATCTATACCAAGCTATATGAAAATACAGTTATTCACTATAATACAATTCCTACATATGCTCAGGTTGTTGAGGCCTTTTCTTCTTCTTCTTTTCTTTTTTTTTTGGTGGTTCCCTCTCGCCAAGCAGGTTTTTAGGACATGCATAGCTCAGATGTCCCGTTTCCTGTGATGAATAGGTTGAATTTACAAAGTGCGTTCCTACAAGTCCGTCTTTCCCAAAGTTGCGTGTTCACTCACCCCACATTCATAACATTTGGTCTTGTCCGTGTAGTTCCGTCGCCTTATAAACTCTGCTGCTCGCCCATTGTCTATAGCGATACTGGCTTTAACTGTTCTGCCAAATAACTGGGAGGATAAAAAAATGTCCTTTATGCAGTTAACGTATTAAAGAAACATTGACAGAAATATGTAGTTTATGCAAGCAGTCACTCAGTGTTGTTTACCTGTTTGTTGTTCACTGCTCTTGCACAATTGTGAGCTGCTTCTCTATCCAAGAAGAGGACAAACGCCACTCCTTTACTCTGCCGGGTGAATTTATCCTTAACTATTGTAACCCTGGAATAAACAGCACAGAAATTTTGAGCAGATTAAATGTTTTCTAACGCTACAAGCCAGACTTTTCTGAAAAATCAATCCAACTTGAACTCAAATAATTTGTTGGCTATACAGTACTATTTCATAGTGGTTCTTTTTTTGTTGCTCTTTTGCTACAATTATGTAAATTGTTATGTATTCAAGCTAAACGCATAACTTAATGTTTTTGCCAGAAGCGTCCAAGTGTAAATGCATCTGGTGACATCAAACAAGAAACGATGGAGGTCAGGGAAGCCTGTATTACTCAAATTAACATTCAAGTTACAAAAAAACAAAAAACAAACAAACATAAGGTCATAATATTGTTAGTACTTCAGGAGGACTGCTGCATTGTTCATTATTCCCTCCAAAAGTGACCAATGGAATAAATTAATAATGATCCCAATCCTACTAGTTTGCCTCACCATGCATCCACTTTCAGAACAGCTTATATACACAAGTAAAAAAACAATATCTGACCATTTGGCAGTCAAAAAGAAAGAAAGAAAGAAGCATGGAGATGAACAGAACCAGGCTTTCATAGTCTATCCAATTTTTTGGTTTCTTTGAGGTGCCTTGTGTTGCAAGGCATTTGGCTCCAAACTTATGGTACTACCAAGTGCAAGCAAAACAGAATTATTATTCATTTGTGTTTCTTCAGGATAGCCTTTTAAAAACTTTGAATTTGGTAAATTCATGCAGGGCAAATTTATATTTAAGTGACCTGTATTTAATTTCAAATAAAATGTTGAAATTAACATAGCATTTCAATTCATGTGTGGAATGGTTATAAAACAAAATACAAAAAAGGCAATACTTACTTTACAACTTTTCCATACTTTGTGAATAACTGCAACGACGCAGGTATGTATGTTAGTGTACAAAAATATCAATTGATTAAAATATATAGATTTTAACTGTACTAAGACTCTTTGCATAGAAGGATTTTCAAAAAAGTCAGATTACCTTGTGCAGGTCGCTGTTTGTCAGAGAGAATGGTAGATTTGATACATAAACTGTGCTTTTGCTTGGAGCTAAACCCCCACTCATAGTGGACAGACTGTTGATGCAAAACAATAATTAAAAAAAAGAACATAATCGCTTATCAATTTGATTTCAATGTTGTCATGTGACTTTGTGCACGCAAGTGAGTTCAATGCAAGACTTACCTATGTGGATGTCACTAATAAATCGCAGTTTGGTGATGTCAAAACAAGAAAATGGTTGTGTTTCTAAATAACGAAGCTAACAGAAACAAAACGCTGCCTGCTCGTCGCAGCTTGATGACGCATTCGTCCTAATAAATACGTCTTGTGTTGCAACTCTGAAAGGCTAGGCTAGCTAAACGGTGATAAGAGGTGAGACTGTTTTGATATTTTCCGCTCGGAGAAATAGCTTTTGTACTTGTTTTTTAAAATACGGTTGGTTGTGCACGACCAGAAGTGCTGTAAATATTTGTTTTGGGTAATTTATGCGCTAGTGACTGAAAGCTAACCTGCACTTACGTCAAACAAAACGTGCGAATGTTTGCTGCACAGACTGGTTAGCCGAGTTAGCTCTAATTTATCTTTTATTCTGCATTGAGTTGGTGTATTTAATACATTAAAACCAACAGTGTTCTAATAATAAATCGCTGTCGAAGCTAGCGGGGCACAGGGGGGAGGTGTTCTTTACGATATTCCAGGACAACAAGCCCAAACGAAATCGGTCAAGTCAAACAGAAACTAGTTGTTTTTGTGGTAAAATAACACTTTATAAGCTTCACATTGAATTATCTTGCGTTCATGTTTTTTTTTTGTTGTGTTATCAAACGTTCTATCAACGTATGTTTTTGTTTTCAGATAAAGGTTTGTGCATGCTTTCTTCAGAAATGTTTAGCTATTCCATTTATGCCATTGAAAATCTCTCCACAGATTGAAGGTCGTATTTCCCGAAAAGCAACAAACTTGAAAAGTAAGTAACCAACCAAGCCTTTATAGTAGAGGCACCATTTAAGGGACAAGTAAACAAAACAAGGGTTGCATTTCACAATCTCTGTCTTTTTCATTTTATCAAAAATACTACTCCAAACCTGTACACATGTAAATTCTATTTTATGTAATAGACAAGCAAAGTGTTGCATTATTGTGGAGCAGGCTAGGGAATCTGGTAACAGTACAACTACAGGTGGTGGTGTTGTAACAAAGTACTGTATTTTGTCACATCATTCACAAATATATGGATTGAATACACATGGAGAGAATTCTGTCAAGTGTTTTATTTTTTTGTACTTTTGATGGTTATGGCAAACTGATAGTGAAAACCAATGTTATGTTGGAAGATTAGAATATTGTGGTGAAGTTAAATCAATCAATCAAGTTTATTTGCGGATTATTTTCAGCAGCAATGCGGTTCAAGGTGCTTTGCATACTAAAAACGAAGAGTGATAAAGAAAACACCAGGCAGTCAACAATTGAACAAGAAATGCATTTTTGATGAGTGCCATCACCAAAGTAATACACCTCAAATATGCTGGTCAGTGTTTCATTTATTATGGTTCAAAAGCAACTTTAAACTGGCAGGTTCTTAGGCTCGATTTAAGGGAACTTCAGCTGTTTTGCAGTTTTCTGGAAGTTTGTTCCAGATTTGCGGTGCATAGAATCTGAATGCTGCTTCTCCGTGTTTGGTTCTGGTTCTGGAGACGCAGAGCAGGCCAGAACTAGAAGGCCCTGGTGGTCTGGACGGTTGATGCGGCAAGAGCAGCTCTTTCAGTGAGCCTTTCAGTGATTTATAAAGTAACAAAAGTGTTTTAAAGTCTTTAAAATAAATCATTTGTCGATTCTATATTAGAAACTCCTGTCATATCTAATTTACTCAAAACGCCTGCAAACATTTTCTGATGGTCTCTGTGTGGGTTAGCAGGCTACACAAACATAACTTGACAGGCATCCTGGAAACAGTCTGTGGCACAGTCTACAAGGAGGGTAAGCCACAAAAAGTCATGGCTAAAGAAGTTGGTTGTTCAGAGTGCAGCATCCAAGTGTATTCATAGGAAGAGTGGACATGATGGCTGCATTTGTGTGAAGTAGCATCTAAACCAAATATGACAGAAGCATGTTAACTGGGATTTGGAAATAAAGAACTGAATTGCTCAGTGGTTCAAAATCGGGATTTGGAAATAAAGAACTGAATTGCTCAGTGGTTCAAAATCGGGTTAAAATAATTTTGCATTTAATTTGCAAACCAAAGTGTCAGCGTCTGGAGAACAAGTAGACAACCACAGAATCCACATTGCTTCAAATCCGGAGTGGGGTTTCCACAGTCAGTTGTTGGGGTTGCCATTCAGTCTGCTGGTGTTGGTCCACTGCGCTTTCTAAAGTCCAGTCAATGCAGCCATTTACCAAGAAGTATTAGTGTGTCTCTGTTGACAAGGAGATGCTGACTTCCATTCCCGGCAGTGGTAGGGAATGGCACCTGAAGCTGGCTCTGACAGCAGGGTGTCACCGTGCCTGACTGAC
This sequence comes from Poecilia formosa, assembly GCF_000485575.1. Lineage (NCBI taxonomy): Eukaryota > Metazoa > Chordata > Actinopteri > Cyprinodontiformes > Poeciliidae > Poecilia > Poecilia formosa. The sequence goes on from NW_006799948.1 coordinate 4,123,290, forward strand.
CAGCGGCTGGTCTGACCTGAACCCCGTAGAGAGTTTGAGGTATCGTCAGGAGGAATTTTTATTATTTTCATTATCTCTAAGCCATCTTCATCAAAATTACAAGAATTAAATGCTTGACACATTTCACTCTTACACATCTATGCAATGCAAGTTTCCCTTCTGAAATGATGCGATGTCTTTATGTTGTCTCTTCACAGTGACATACAGAAGAGACAGAAGTATACGGGAGGTGTATGAAGACCGCTTTATGCAAGAAAGGCCAGTAAGTGTGTAGAGACTTACTTTTTAAAAAAAATATATATATTTTTGCCCTTTTCATTCGGAGCAGAAGTCGCAAGCTTTGTTTGTTCCAACAAAACCATTTTTTAGACAACAAAAGATATACTTATTTATCCATTTTATTTTTTCCCAAGAATTCTTACTTTCCACGCTTCTGCGCAGGGTACGTATCCAAGGGCAGCCGGAGCCGTCGAGAGGAGAGGCCCGTTTGGCAGACCGGAGGACGAGTACGGTCGGGGCGGGTATGAATACGAAGGAGGTCCCCGTTTTTACCCGAATGGAGGCGGCCCTCGAGGTTTCCATGACGATCAGAGGGGCTATCCAGTGGAGGGTCACCACTTTCCTGAGCGCAGAGCAATCCCACCAGCACGAAGGGTAAAAATAAGACAATCCCTTCTTTTTTGCTTTACTGTATCAATGTTTGCTTTGATAAAATGTTGCATTATTGAGGTTGGCATTAGTGTCTTTATGTTCAATTGTTCTACCTTTAAGTATTGATGAAAACTAAATTGCATACAAGACCTTAATCTACTGCATTTCTTTTTTCATTATTTGTATTTTTCAAAACTTTTTTGTAGGAAGACTTTCCATACAGAGTACCGAGAGAAGACCCTCATGCGGGACGATCTTTGGAGTTTGGGTAATTATTTCTCTTTTTGTCTTTTTCTTTTTCTTTTTTTTTTTGCTAAAGTCTAAGGTTGTTTGCTGTGATTTCATTCACTACACCGGCCTGTTTTGTATTTTGAGTATTGAAATGGTGTACACATTTTGTGAATTTTCCATCTAAAGACCTCATTTCTGCACCACAATGATAAGTTAGTCATGAATACCAATGCTCTAAAATTTCATTGATCACCCGTTACTACACATTGGCTCACACAGCAATGGTAATATTATTTAGGGAATTTTAGTTTGGCATTGAAGAATCTAAAAGTCCTTTAACTGTTCTCACTTTATCGAAGAGCAAGTTGCTAAGGGCAACAGGAACAGGAGGGAACTCCAAACATTCCTCTCAGCCTCCAGAACTTTTCTATAAATAAGTTGTTTGTATTTCCTTCCCGTAGTGTTTTAGCACAACAGCGTCCATTATGTTTTTAATTAAAATAAAATGTTTATACTTTGTAATAACAGAGAAGATAAAAAAATTACAAGTGAATGAACTGGCAATGCAGAAAAACTGTTTGCATTATCCTTTGAACGCCATACAATTTTAATGCTGCCGCAAATCATATAATAATATTCAGTGAAATTTATAAATTAAAATAAGGCAGGTTAAAAATCCAGACTTGTTTTGTATTTTTCATTTCAAAAATCATCTTAGAGTTTTGCAACCACTTATCAGGGTTTTTATTAATTCATGAAATTTATATTTTCTCCCTTCAGTGCTCGTGTACCTCCACCTCCCAGTGTGAGAAGCCAGGGCGTTTATCCAGCTGCCAGATCGCTCCCAGAAAGCGGGGAAGACACATTAGTGCAAGCCATCCGCAACCTGGACAGAGGGTATGAAAATCACCGACCTGGGAATCCGTTTCTTAGCACCGTCTCAGACTAATTTTAGAAAGTCATTAGAGGCTGAAGACGCAACATATAGGATAGATGGTTCAATATTTTAATCCAAAATGAAGTTCAGTACATAATAGTAAACGCTAGATGGCGACTTTGCACTGCGTTTTTGACTAAATGGAACCGTAAACAGAAATTGTGGCAAATCACTGGATCCGATATCAAAGGAGAACAATTTTCCAGTTTCCACTTGAAATGTTGGAATACGACAAATCTAAAACTAATATACGTCTGTCATTCTTCCAGAGAGGACAGGGATCCTTACAGGAGGAAGGCAGCCCTGTTTCCTCCCCTAAGAGAACGCTCCCCTGTCCGCCGCGAGGTGGCCCGCTCCCCTCACAGTCGCTCCGGCTCCAGCGTGAGCAGCAGAGGCTACTCACCGGACAGGGCGAAGAACCTGCCTTTTTCCACACAGCAAGGCAAGAGTATGTACAAAACATGATGCATGTTTATATATATATATATATATATATATATATATATATTAAACCTTTTTGAAATCAGGGTTATAAATAGCTTCAGGAGCAATTTACAATTCTTTTCACCATAAGCATGTCAAGCATTTTCAATAGAGATCAAATTACATTTTCAAAAAGATTGAATCCATGTAGGCATCATTTAACAAGAAAAATAACAAACAAAAAACAAACTTTAAGTCAAAAAACAAGAAAGTACATCCATTGTTTTCCATTTCTTTTGTTTGCCTCTCCTCATTCTGTGTCTTTGACTGACAATCTGGCTGATTGGCTTTTCCAGATTTGGACGGTCCAGAGAGTCACACAGGTGTTTCTGAGCACCTCTGGGGGGCGCTCTTTCCTCAGAGCGGACATGACGTTTTGGGTCTGTACACCAACTCACGTGAGCGAGCTTGGACCTGGGTGATGTCCTTTCTTTTGCATCCTTGTCGTGCACAAAACACGACGAGGACTGCGGCAAAGTTAAACGAATTAAAAGACTTTCTGGAATCGGGACATTTAGTGTAAACATTTAAAGTTAAAACACCAACCCAGAAACTAGTATATGTTTCACCAGGTCTTAAGCAAGTTATCTCATGAGTTTTAAATATACAATAACCTAGTGGGGGGTAATAATTAATTAGAATAAGGAAATCACCTCATCTTGTTCTTGTGAGGTACACTAGCACATTTCATTGTTCTTACTCATTCAGTGTCGTTACAATAGTTTTAATTCATAGAATTATTTTTTTTAAAATTTTTTTTTTACATTTTCTTTTTTGACAAAATTCACACATTTTACCTACCGACAGATCTAATGTAAAACACATGAAAGTGCTAAGATATCTCTTTATGTGCTGCATGATTTTTTTGTTTTCTTTTTGTTGCCTTCAAACCTTTAACTTTCCAATTTACTCTGAGAGCTGGTTCTATCCTGTGCTTTCCATCTCACCTTGAGCTTTGCCCCTGTGAAGTAAGTCTTTGATTTATTAGTATAGGTGCTTTCTTTACATTGCAGAACAATATTGGTGTGTTTTGGTAATGATTTAACTGGTAGGGGGTGCATGATAAAATGACCTTAAGGCGGAGAAACGTGACTAAACCTTCCATTAAACGGACTGGGTCATAGTTGTGTGGGTTTTTTTTTTTTTTTTTCATGTTGGATGCCCCAGTTATCATCCTCGGCTTAGTGATTTTACGGTTTGGTTTTCCTGCAGGGTATGAAGAAACTTATACTGAGTCCAAGATTATTGGTAAGTAAAGTTCAGTCTAGTTGTTGGTGACCAACTTGGCCTGGACTTTTATTAAAATTATTACTGATGTCTAATGCAAGAAATCCCAGTTTAGCCGTTTTAATTGTGCTTTCTCAACTCATTGTTGTTTGAGGTTAGAGGATGTGGCTCCAGTGCCGTGCAAAAGTATTTTTCAACCTTGGAACTTTTCCACTTTTTATTTTACAGATTCACAAATCCCAGGATATGTCATTGGGATTTTTTTTTTGTGGTAGACAAACACAAAGTCTCCTACGATTGGCCTGTACTTTACTCCATCCTAGTTCAAGCTTCACTGTTCTGCAGCTCAATGCTGCCACTGCCTTGTTTCACAGCTACTGTGTTCAAGGTGCTTTGCATCTTTGGGTTTCCACCACACATGGTTTTAAATGCATGTCACAAAGTTCAAATTCCTCTGACCAGAACACTGTCCATCGCATGTTTCTTATCCTCTACAAGAAAAGGGGCAAGAATACAACTATTCTTGCAAAAGCACTTGTTGGAAAGAAAAGTATAAACAAAATAAAATACACATTTCCTTTCATCCCGCAATATTTCTCTAATCAGTCGCACTAATCCCAGAAAGTCAGAGCTGCGGTTTCCAGTACAAACTGAATGGAAAATGAAACGGTTAAGTCCGAGTAACTCGAGTTGACAGAAAGCGTTTCTAACGTGTCCTGCAGGAAGCCCCTCTCCTCGTTTCTGTCGTCCTGTCTGTCAGGGCTCGTAAAGATGCCACCAGTTCATGCTGGGGGGAAGTAGTGGGAAGAGGGTGTAGCGTGTCTGATGGATATTCCTGAAGCCGGTGTTTCCACTGGCGTATTTTTACATTTCTTTCCTGGGCGCCAAGGGTTTACTTTAGTGTTTTTTTTAAATTGACCCAGAAAACTTAAATGATTTAAATGCGAGAAAAGAATTTAATTCATCAAAAGAGCTTGACTGGTGACCACAATTAACGCGTTGCTGTGTTTTGGCTATGAAAGCTACGTTCCTTTTTCTTGCTCTCCATTTCCGTCGTAGAATCCCAGCTTCTCATCGCTTTTTTTCCCAACCGCTTTCCCGAATCTCCTTTGTCCGGTGGATAATGTTTCATGTTTGCCCCCATTTTAAAGCTCAGTGTATCAGTCCTTTGTTCTCTTTCTTCTTTGTTTTCCCTAAAATTACAGACAAAATTCCTGGCTTGTCACGAGAAGGCTCCCCACAGAGTGCGACATCAAACAAGGTGAGCAACAAAGAAACGTCTGCTTAAATTTAAAGATATTTCGAGGGAAGTGGACCATAAGAACCCTTTGTTGTTTTTAACAAACAACCAACTTGGGTTTAAATTTGCTTACGCAGCAGCTCTAATCAACTTTATTAATCGGTCGCCCTGCTCTCTGCCTTTGACGCCGACCGGCAGGGTGCATCTGGAACTTCTTAAATCCCATCCTCGCTGTAAGCGTTCAGTCCCACTGAAGCATGCTAATGGCTTTTAAAGCAGCGTTCAGCCGCAGCATAAAAAGCCATCAGGCCTGCACTGTGTTTATCTGTGGTATAAGCAGACTTCAGTCAGATGGACTGATAACGGCAGAGGAAAGTGGCTCAAGTGTTGACCAAGTTTTTAAAAACTACTTTTAGTGTTGCCCTGTGTACAGCTCCTGCCCAAATTGTAAATAGTAGTTTGTTTTTCTCATGCCATCCATCTTCAGCTGCGCAGAGGAGGAGGGTAAATAAGATCAGATGTGATTGCGATTAGGGAGCTGTGTGTGTGTGTGTGTGTGAGTGTAGCAGAGGCCACCCAGAAGCAAGGGGTTAAGTCAGTAGCCCGAGTCATAACTTTATCACATGATCTTGACCGCAAAGACAGCGGAGTCCCAGCAGAGCTCATTAAGATGTGTTTATGCTGTTTACACTGAACAATCGTTTCCTTATTCAGATCAAGAGTGTGTCCGTTGGACGTTTCGATTTTTTTCGAGACGTCGATGTCGAGTCCCGCAAGCGACATTGCGGACTTGAATTTGAGAGGCTTCTGTATTTTGCGCCTCATTCAGATCTTGACCAAAAAAATGTAAATGCTCCGAAAGAATTGCTCGTTAATCACTTCAGAGTTTATTCCTGTAAGTTATATAGGTTGATAAGTGTTGGAATTGAACAATTTTTGCGACCAAAATGTTATTGTGTGAATCAGTATTGGTCTTCTGGTTGTTGTTTTTTTTAGGAGTACTTGACTTTTATTTTTTTTTTTTACCAAATTAGAAGGGAATTAAAACACTTGGATGCACTTAATTTATGCAATAAATTCTGTGTACAATCCTTTTCAGAAGTAGAAATTATCTGGTTGACGAACTGAAATTGGCGTGTGATGTGCATTTGTGCTAAGCCCACTTTACTTGGATACCACTAAATAAAATTAGCATCTATAAACTTCAGTATCATTTAATCTCAGCAGATCCAGTTCTTCACAGGGCTTCAGAGGCTTGTTAAAGAACATCAGTGAACTAACGGCATCATCACGGCATCATGGCTCAGAGAAAACGGTGAAGGTTAAATTATCCAACATTAGCTCAAGCTGCAGACATTGTAAAATCTCTCATTATCCCAAAATGAAAATAGTATGGCACAACTGCAAACCTACACTGACAGGCCGGGCAATGAGAACATGATTCAGAAAAACAGCTAAGAAGTTCATGTTTAAAACTGCAGAGGTGAACAGCTCAAGTGGGGAAAATCTGTTGACGGATAACGACGTGAAAGAATTTAATGTTCAAAAGCGCTCAAACTGTTTATTCCATTTACTGTTTGCATCCCACCGTGATCTTCTTGTAGCTTTTGTAGTGAAAATATTAGCAAAACACTTAAAAAAAAATACTGTTCTAAACAACTCAAACAATATTCAGTAAAAGAAAAAAGAATCATTCTATAGGTAAAAAAAAAAATAGATATATTTGCAGTGGGGACCCACACTGGTTGGCCTTTGGTCATTTAATTTCCTTTTGACGTTCCGAAAACGTTGCCCCAGACTGCTTTTGCAGCGCCGACCTCATTTCTCTAAAGTGAAGTTGACTTGTAGCGTTTTTACAAGTCTGTGGTGAGTTTACTTTAATCAAAAACCCTATGAAACGGCTCTATTATGGTCACAATGGTGTTGTGGTTTCACTGAACCAGTTCAGAAGAGGTCTGGTCTACCACAGCCACAATCAAAAGCTGCTTTTTCATTTTTTGGGACAAAGCGAGAGAGAGTTTTAAAAACCGAGAGCACTGTGTGCGTTTTGCAAGAACGTATTTGGTTGGAAGTATAAAAAGGAAACGACACAAACAGCTGGGTAACAAACGAGTTGTTCCAAGACACAAACATGCCTCTGTCTGACCCATGTCCCGTTCAATCAATGCTGTGATAAAAGTTTGTTGCTGTCCCACCTCTCCTCACACACACGCACGCACGCATACACGTGGTTCTGCTAGGTTTGATCTGTGCTGCGGTGCACTGTTGATCTGTTCCCGGGGCACATGCCCATAACCTTGGCCGAGATGAAAGCCTTTTGCTGTGCACATTCAGTAAAGCTTGTTCTAATGGTCTGGGTCGCTGCCTGCTGTGGCCGTACTACACACACACACACGCACGCACGCACGCACGCACGCACGCACGCATGCACACACAGGCAGGCTTTCTGGAGCCATCTCTGACTGAAGAGACCAAAGAGGAGGGTAACTATAGAGCAGCTCCACCTCTGGCTGTGAGCCAGGGTGGTCTATGGGTGGAGAGCTGGATTTGGAACAAAGGAAAGGTCACCAGGAGGTTCATCACTGTACAAAAATCCTCTTTGTTGCCGTTTCATATTTGGCCACGTAAAATAACAAGATTCGTGGATTCTTGCGTCTTGCTGAAGTATTGTTAACCTTTGAACTTTTTCGGGGTAGGCCAGTGGAAATCTGTGCAGAAATGTGAAGGTGAATGAAAAGGATGAATTGTTTTTCACAGTTTTAGAAATGAAGAGCTGAACTGCCGTGTGTGTTTCTATTCAGCCACCCCGAGTCAGCGATCTGTACAACCACCTTTTCTGCAATTAAAGCTGCTAGCCTTGAAGGGTAACGATCAGATTTGCCCATTTTTTGAAATCTTTGTTCATTCTTTGTCGAGAGTTGTCTTTAGCCGAGTCTGACCGGATCGAAAGAGTCTCAACCCGTGTTCAGATCTTTCCACAGATTCCATCACGTTTCATGGTGGGGGAAGTTGTGTTCAGGGTGAAGGTTTGTGCTCTAATGTGATCAGCGCAGCTATTTTCCACGGCAAACTCTAAACAGGATTTCTTACCGCTTATTTTTCCAACAATGGTCTCTCTGGACGTTCAGTTTGTTCCATTGCCAAATTTCTCCCGCTTTTTCTCCCGATCTCTTTGCTGCTTCTCTGATTTATGCTCCCCTTGTCTGGTTTTAGGTGGGCGGCCTGGTCTTGGTGGGTTTAGAGTTGTGCCATATTCTGTCCGTTTTTGGGAGACGGATTGATTCTGTGTGACACGTTCAAAGCCGAGGGTATTGTTTCATAACCAAACCCTGCGTTGAACTTCACCGCAGCGGTATCCCTGATTTGTCTGCTGTGTTTCTTCTTCTTCATGACAATGTTTATTCACTAATGTCTTCTGAAAAGCCTCTGAGGCCTCCACAGAACGGCTCTATTTCTACTGAGATTAAATTTACAGGACTTCGAAAAGCAGTGCTGAGTAGGTTGCGCTGGATTTGATTTTAGGGTATTTGAGTAAAGGGGGCTGAAAAGGAAATGCCACTTTTTTTTTTTTTTAAGTTTATATGTTTTCACTTCACAACTGCTACACGTTGATCTTTCACATAAAACTATAAAGCTGAAGGAAGTTTGGTTAAAATTGGGGGAAAGTTTGTTTCCATTTGTGACTTATTGTATTCTTGTTTAATTTTTGACATATGAAGTAATAGCTTCTGCATTGTAGCAATAATTTCTACCATGTCGACTTATTGTAAAGCACTACTTTCTCAGTCAGTACTAGTGCTTGGAGGGTCTCATGTTTGGAAAATCCCAGGCAATGGCAACAATACAGCTCCGACGAATGCAAACTGTTAGAACATTGGAAACATAAATCCTAATTTAATTTTAGACCATGCGGGCATTTATGTTTGTCTAGAAAAATTAGCTAAAAATATCTTGGAATGAAAATGTCTTTTTGTTGTTCTGTGTGTTTTTTGTTGTTGTTGTTGTTGCATATACTCTAAAAATGACCACATTCACATTATTCCCCATATGTGGGGAAAAAAATAAAAAAGCTTTGGCTTGAGAGCAAACCTAGTTGAGCCTTTTTTCCAGCCACTTCAAATAAGGCTCTGAAAGTTATGCTTGCTTTCATTATTAACTCGAGCAAAGGAGGCCGAAGCCTGACAAATGTGATCTTTCATACGTGCACAAGAGTGTACGCAGGACTTCTCCCTGGAGCTACGCTCGGCACTGAATAGGAAGGAATAATTGGATGATTCCTTATGAGTTGTGCTTTTCATTTTTAGACCGCAGCCGGATGTGATGCTCCGTCGCTTGTAATGTCTTTACTTGGACTTCTAGGAATGAAAGATGACTTGGTCCGTGGCCCGTTTCCCCCAAATGAATGAGCGAACTTTAGTCCTGGTTGGGCGGTTCTGCTCCCTGGCCGTCAAACTCTCGTAGAATCAGGAAATGAGCAGGAATGCGTCCCCATTTACGCACAACTTCCAGTCTGCTCGTTAGAAGGCTTAATTTTGTTGCGATGCTTCCTGATTTCGGAAGTTTCTGTCCAAAACCAGACAAGCCAATGAGTAGAAACCGCTAGAGTATTATTAGATTAGCTTTGATACTTAATGAAAACATCAACGGGAATCCTGATGTTCCTTTCTGCTTTTCTTTTGTAGTTGTAGTTCAAAGTTGAGCTTACTCATTTGCCAAAAGCGACTCTGACTTTTCATGTTGGAAAAGCTGCTGTTGAGCTAAGTTTGACCTTTTTACGATGCTTCACCGACTTTGGCTTCCTATAAAAGAGGTAACAGTAGATCAGATCATGGTGATCCACTGAAGCTGGGCTTCAGGTTACTGACCGACATTCCTACACATCCTTAGTGTTTTGTCATGCGATTTCAAGCGTTTTCCAAGTCTTCCTTCGGTCCACAGTCATTTTTAATCTGCTTTTCAGTTTCTTAGCTTCCCTTTAGAGCCACGATTCACATACAGCTCTCTTCTCGTCTCCCTACAGGAGGAAAGTAATCCACCAGAGGCAGAAAAGGAGGAACCAATTGTGACTCCGGTCACTGAAGACAGCAAAAAGTCTACAGAGAATCTAGAAGAGAGGCGAACCATGGCCATCGCAGCCAAAGCCAAGGAGATAGAAAAGGTACTTCTATTTCAATGAATCTACTTAGAACCAGTGATCTGGCATTTTTCAATATCCCAGTTTAACTAAAATTAAACTAAAATTTAACTAAAATTAAATTGTGCTGCACTTGAAAGGTGCTGAGACAGAAGCATTTACATTGCACCGATAAGGTTAATGAACAGTCTTTTCAGGATGTCTTTTGAGCCAACCTTACATTATTTCGATCTGATTTGCAAATGAAAATAATGCTGCTTAAGATAAACTAAAAAAAACAAAAACTAATAACACTGCTAATGAAGCTCATGTATTCTGCTAATACTGTGTACAAACTCAAGATTACACTTTGAGAGTCTGTGATTTGGTTTTGCTGCAAACGCTCCTATAATGTTCTGAAGCTCAGAGTTTGTTTTTTTTGTTTTTTTCTTTTGCTTCTTATAAAAGTGTCACGTTATTACATGTAGCTCTAGTAACAGTTCTGACCTGGGTGCAACAGAACGAAGCTCGCCACTGAGCAAAGTTTGGGACTATCTGTATACGCACAATAAATGCGAAGGATTTGCGTTTAACAGAGCTTGCAGCACCCCAGGCTAAAGGTTCCAGACCTGCTCACTTGTCTAATGAAGGCCGTTCCCGGACCAGTGAACGCTACCGTTGGTTTACTCGAAACCATTAAATCCTGAGCTACCTCTGCCCTGGAGGACACATTTCACTCTCTCACGTCGAGCTGCACCATCGAGCCTGCAGCTTTGTTGCAGTGCTACTGCTGACGCCGCGGCTTCCCTCCTGCTTTTACAGCCCAACTGTTTAGTCCTTGTGGTCTCATTCTAACTCCCACTACAGGCCACTTTAATTGCCTCCTCTCCCTGGTAAGCAACATAATCTCGCATTGAAAGATTTTTTGTGGGGGGGGAAATTAACCCAAAGCATAGAGTTCTTTGACACTTTTCAGTGTGTCATTATGCTAGCTTAATAAAATATTTCTATACTGATACATGTGGCTGACTCTGTAGGTCAGATTTTTCATTTTAATGCAACATTTTGTTTCAGAATCTGTCCTGCTTTATGTTATCAGAGCTCTTTGTCAAATAACAGTCAGGGATGGGGGGAACAAAATAAATATTGAGGTTTTTTTTTTGTTTTTTGTTTTTTCGCTTCTACGACTTCAGCTTTCTGGTCTGTCGTTGCTCTCTGAAGCTTTTATGATTTCCAGATTTTGAAGGTTGTTTGTCATTTGGTTTTTCATAAGAGACCAGACTGTTGGGACATAATCCTGCCAGACAAAAGTAATTTAATCAACATTTCTCAGTAGAGTATATGTCTCTACTGCTTTCTTCCTTTTCCTCTTAGTTGGTGAATTAATTTTTGAACAGTTGGCGCTTCTGTACACCAACTAAAACCTAAAAGCTGCTTTCACACCGACTTTGCACCAGCAGCTATAAAACGTCTGAGAGCGCTCGTCAGGTTCGCTGGCCTTAATTTCCCATCATCCCTTTAACACCACTCAGGTAAGCTCACTTGGTTTATTTTACGCCGTAATGACACAATTACCCTCACTTTTTCACGCCAAAGTCAAAGCAGTATCCCTCCTCACATGACGAGTATGGGCCACGTGTTTGGTTTTCTGCTCTCCATTTTGATTTAGTGCCCTCACAGACACAAACACAAAGCAGCTCCTAAAAACACTCGGCGACTGTCTGACTTTGAAACCTTAACGGGCCGCCTCAATCTTGAAGCTAGCTTGATCTGAAACTCGGCCAAAGTGGTTGGAAGTGAGTGACGAGGCATGCAGGCTATAAAAGAGTTAGTTTTACTCCTCACTGCCCAGGCTGCGGAACAAAGGCAGTTTTATATCGTTGGGTTAGGAGTATAAATAGATTTGGCCGCAGAAGAACTGTTGAGCGCTTTGTCTGTTTTTGTTCAAAAAGATTGCAGAGCTGGACGGGGATGGTAGTCCTGTTTTTCAGTCCGTCTTGATCTACATTCTTTGGCGAAGGGGAGATACAAACACACAACTGAGAGAGTTTATGCCCGCCTTCAAAATATCATGTTTGTTGTCATATAACTCTAAAAACAACTCCAATGATTTTGTTGCACGACTGTGCACATCTATAAATACTTTGGTTTGTAGATCTTCTGATCTCACTTTCACATTTCTTCTTGAGTTCAGACTCTTAATTTATAATGAATCTGAATATCTTATCACTGTTAGGATTTTACTGATATTTGCTGAACCTATGGTCAGCAGAATCATAAAGATTTATTGAACTACTGGCATTCTAAGCATCTGGTTCTTCTCTGCAAGGCTGCCAAAACAATGACAGATGCGTTTATGCCTCTACAGTGTCAGTAAAGCCGTGCTGTAAAGATAAGAACCTTATATATGTATAAAGTGCCCTACAGAGAGCATAAAGCCAACGTTACCAATTGTAATAGTTGCACTTATGATAATGTTAAACTGATAGATGTTGTAAATTTAGATATGATGTTTTTTTTTTTTTTTTATACTGCGCATGTATCCGGTGGCAATATAAAACCTTACTTGATAGATGTTAGAATTAATTTCAATACAATCCAATTATGCAGATTTTTCTTACAACTGTTTAAAAATACATTTCCCCGCTTAGTTTTTTTTAATTCTAATTTTACTAAAACTTTCACATTAAATATGGATAAATTTCACATTAATTTTGTCTGATTTTTAGACTACTTGACGAGTGTAAACACACAAGATCTCTTAAGAAAGAAACTCTCATTCTGTCGAGAACTACTTCTTTCTTTATTTTTTTTCCTGATTGGATAACCGGATGGATTTTAGGAAGCGGGACTCGTTTTCGGCACATTGTTTTGTAGGAACGGCTTCTTCCTGTATTCATAGAAGCCGCTGTCCGCACACTGATTGGACGCATCCTGAGAGAATAGTATAAATAGTTAGCTGCTGAGCGAGACCGTCAGACGTTGTGTGAATAACATCCCAACTCATGTTATACACACAAGGTGTGTGTGGAACACATCCGGTTTAAAGGACAGGGTGTGTTTGATTTGTGTCACCATCTGGTTTGGAAACTGTATCCTGATGACCAGCGTACGTTTCCTCTGAAGTGATTGATGTGACTGTTTCTTCCTATTGTGAAAGTAAATCATTTAAAACCCAACACCACTTTTTGTCCTCTCCTTCTGTAAGTATTTGTAGAAGGTTGGGACTTAAGCAAACAATACTAACCTGAAACATTTGTAATTTTTTGGGAGGGGAGGGATTTTGTTTTAATATATAAAATGGTCTAGCCAAAGGCCTGACCTCAACCAGCAAAAAGTTTAAATACTATTCTTTGGTTCCTTCCACAAATAAAAACAGAGATATGCTAAAAGCTCGCTAATGGCTACCAAAAACTTTGTGGTTTCCCCGCAACATGCTAAGGGAGAAACAAAATTTTATTTAATTTGTCCCCATAATGAGTTTCTTTTAATAAACATTTTCATATGAAGGCCTATAACACACCTTTTTTTATTATTATTTTATTATTTTGCAGATTATCACTTTTTTTGTACTAATGGGGCATAAATATTGACCTATGAGCTTTCAGGTTTTGTCCAACTCTTGCTAACGTTCCACTCATCATAGAATATATTACAGACACTTGGTTCTGTATTCTGATTGTGGGTGACATGTTTTACTTTTTAAAGGCTATTTTGTAGTTACAAATAGATGAACTCTGTTTGACAGCAGCAGATCTTTGTTCTGGAAGTCTCTTCTCCTGCGAGCATGCGTTGTGTTCTAGGAACGATGTGAAAATCTATAAATAAGCCGGTGAGTCAGAGCGCCCTGCAGTGCAGAAGCCACTGTTTTTGAATGACTGAAAGTCTGTCTTGCTTGGCCTAATTTACAACACACAGCCTGATGGGCACATGCTTGTATTTATGCATTTTTACTTGAACTGTGTTTGTGAATCAGCCCTCTAGCTCATTTACTTGTGTAACATCATCAGTGTCTGTGAATTAATTTTGTTCTGACTCAAGAAAAAGAAAACTCGGGGGTAGATGGGACTGACTAGCTAATTAAATCGGTCACGTTGTGAAATGGTGTCGGTTTCTTTGGCCCATAAATGCCGTTATTTAACCTGAATAACCTGTTGGCATGCGCGAACGCTTATATCTTGGAAAATTGCATCATATATTCATACCGTGTTCTGTGTTTTTTTTTTTTTTTTGCCAGTTGTAGCCAATGTTTCTTCTGGAATGTGTTAGTCAGATTGGATGGAGTGTATTTTAGATATGCCTTCTTTTTGTTTGTTTTTTGGGGGATTTTTTTGCCCATCTTTCCACAGATTCTTATATTTTCTGTGCAGTTTTAAACCGTATAGCTTTTGCTACTTTATAGGTGTGGATCTGTTAGGTAAGGACCTGTTTGACCTCTAGACGACTTTAAATTCAGACCTACGGTTCTTGAATCTGCTCTAAAATGCCAACAAAGAACTCTAACAAAGCCTGCTAATTGCTAGGAGTTTACAAAAAAAAAGTTCACAAACTATTGTTAAAATATTGGATTTCAGTCTAGAATAGTCCATTCTTGAATTGACAAGTTCAGAATTTTCATAATAAAGCTGTTACGAATGCCACAAAACTATAGAATAGCCCTATAATACACTGAAAATTAGAACTCTTACCATTGTGTTTGTTTGGTTGTTTGAACCTACAGACAATAAGACTTACCTAATATTAAATCAACTTTTTAACATTGATCCCCAAAATGACTTAAAAATAAAATCTGGAAACTGAGTGTGCAAAAGTATTGATTTGGTCCGGTCTTTGACTGGGCCATTCTTTTTTATTTTTCTTTTTTTTTTTAATCTGAGTAATTCCTTTGTTGCTCTGGCTGTGTGTCTTGACCAATCCAGGTGACTGTTAAATCTCAGCCACAGTCCAAAGTCTTCTGCAGCATCTTAAAAACTTTTTGCTTTCGGGATTGTCCTCCATTTTACCATCGACCCGGGACATCTTCCTACTACGGAAAGACATCGTATTTCACACTTCCTTTTTAATAAAACCTTCACACAGCTGCTAAATTTATACTGAGATTAAATTGCACACAGACCGTTTGCTACAGTCCCACAAAAATAGTTTGTGGTTGTAGTTTGTTCAAATGTGAAAAGTGGTAAACGGATTGATGCTTTTCCAAGGCAACGTTTATGCTTTACCACTCAAACACGTGTAGAAATAATAGACTCACTTCACTGTGGAGGATTTTGAAGCGCAGAAATGTCCTTTGCTCATTTAACGCCTGCAAATACCAATTATTTTTTTTTTTTTTTACTGTTTCTCAGCTTGTTTCAAGTGGGCTCATTAAGTACAAGAGAAGAATTAAGTCTTTTATGTCCTGACACCACTTTGCATGTGTTCACACCAGAGGAGTAAGCTCGAGTGTAACGCTGTGAAGTGTTTGCATCCAGATGACGGGTAGAGAAGGACGGAGGCGGTTCCTCACCCCCAAATTAGAGGTTTAATATATGAAAACTTCTCAGTTTGTATTATAGCTAAAAGAAAGCAATCAATCTCCCCTGTCCTTTAGGTCTACAGGCAGGATTGCGAGACGTTCGGAATGGTGGTCAAAATGCTGGTGGCAAAGGATCCCAGCTTGGAGAAGCAGCTGCAAGTCCCGCTCAGGGAGAACCTTGGGGAGATACGCGAGCGCTGCCTGGAGGACCTCAAGCATTTCATCAAAGAGCTGGATGAGGACGTCCGGCTTCCAGAGCCCTCCGTCTGTGACTCTGTCACTCCTGCCATGTCCCAGAAACTCTTAAAGACCGGAGTGAACCACAGCTCGTCTTCTTTCTGACGCGCTTCGTCTACGTCTGCTCCGATTTAATGAGACTGATGATTTCTATTTTATTTTATAATTTTTTTTTATTTTTTTTTTGGATTAACAGCTCAGATTTAGGATTGCTGGACTTGAACATACTGCAGGTCACAGCAACCTGAGGAACTCATCGCAGGAGCGAACAGTGTTATTTTTGAATGGACTATTTTTACCTTCAGGTTTTCTATGAAAAATGTAAAAACATTACAGTTTTTTTTTGGTGTGATTTTTTTGTTTAAATAATATTTAAAAACTACAAGTCTCCGTGGCTCTTATGATGTTTAGTATGGCATTCAGTTTTGAAGCATGATCTCACATTTTGTAAGTTTTGTTTTCTGACGTGTAACTTGAATAAATATGTATCACTTGGTGCTGCAATAGACAGAAATCAAGTCGTCGTAAAAATTTGTGCTGTTAAAATATTTGAAATTGCCTTTCTCAATCCGACATTTCTGAAAAAAAACAAAAAGCGAAAAACTTGACCATTTTTAGAAATTCCCAAAATATACTAAGGATTGCGAGACGTTCATCCTTCTGTCTTGAAAAGATGTAATGTTCTTTCCCATTTTGAAAAGTGGCTAAAAAGGAAAAAGCCCTTTCAGATTCATACCTCAGGGAAACCAGAAGTTATTGATTACTAATTGAAAGTTTCTAGATGGGCCGACTTAAAGTAATTGGGCTAAAGAAGTTATATTGTAAAATTCCTCATGCAGTTCATGTGCATTCCCAGAGCAATTAAGATTACACATTACTTGAATGACTTGCCCCGTTCTGGGTTTTTTTTTTCACACATTTTAAGGACTTTCTAAGCAAATTATGTATCATGTTTGCAGAATAGAAAGCCAAGGATGTCTCCCCATTTTGAAGTGACATGGAGAAATTTGCAAACTTTTCAAAATAGAAAAGGATCTTAAAAAAAAAATATGAATAGAAAATTTTTGCAGGCGAAGTTTCTAGAATAAACTTTTTTTTCTTGTTGCCAAATTCCATAACTAGGAAACACTCCACTGAAGTGAAGGTATTGGTTGTCTTTTTGCAGAAGTTACTTTAAAACTGGAAATAACTTTGTTGTCCTTTTAATTTAGAAAAATCTATAGTAAGTGTTTTATATATATATTAAAAAAAGTTTGCCGAATTTTTAAGTAATTTTATCTTGCGGGATTAAGTGCAAATATTAGGGAAAAATGGCAACCTGGTAAAACCTTGTCAGTTTTTTTATTTTTTTTTACTTCTCTGTCTATAGACATATTTGAGTAACTTTCTGTATTGTAGCCATTTGCTGACTTTTGAAGGTCAAGACTACCTAGCTTTCATTACTTTCATATATGCATATTTCCCCCTCTTTTCTTAGTATTTAGAAAGTTTGTCTACTTGAAGTCAAAAATAGAAGAAAAGCCCATTATATGTTTCAAATTGTATAACCCAATTCAAGCAGAGCATTCTCAAACAATTGGAGAAAAAAATATTTATTGCAAGCACCTTTACATCACAGAGCGTACGTTGGTTATCTTAGAGCAATGCTGGTGGTCAGGTGCAAGTACAGGTGTGTATCGCTGCCAGTTCTGTACATGGTTTGTGATTACATAACGTGGAAGGTGTTGCAAACATCAAACAGGAATAATGTGGCCTTTTTCTGTGGACAACTTGGCGTTTCTTCTCACTCAAGCAAAAACAAGTTTTACACTTTTAAATGAGTATAAAATACTAGAACTGAAACTTTAACTTATTATTTACATTTTTATGTTGCCTTAGTAAACATTAAATAGTTATTTGGTTAGTTTCTTGGCTCTACTTGCACTGTTAACCTCTGGGGAGGACGGGGGGGTTTTACCGTATACCATATTTACCATTGCAAAACTATTAACTGAACATAAAATCCTCTCTTGGTGAAATTCCAAACTTCCACTGGTATTCAAATCCTCTCACTGTTTGAACATTTTAACCAGCTTTGCATACACATAAGAAGTGTCTAAACAGCTCAGTAATGGCCTCTTTACAGAATATGACAGACCTAACTGAAAAATCTTCACCTTATTGCTTTGTGTAGTGCACTTCGTAAGATTAATGGCATGGTTCGCTAAGAAATGATGCAGTTTTTGGAGCTATGGCCCTTTCTGCAACCAGTCTGTGACCCGTGGCTGAGGGCCGTGAGCGCGGTCACCCTTGTTGGATAGTCTTCTGCATAGTAGCGCCCAACCGCTCGAGGTTGTGGGATTGGTTGGCCAAGAAAATACCCCTCTTCCTCAGAGTCTGACGACGACGAGGAGCAAGTTGAGCACCAGTCGTCCTCGTCTCTGTGGAGACCCATGAAATGTTCAAACCGTGGGTCATTCTGGTTGGAGCTACGGAGCATATAGTCAGATCTAGTTTGGGAGTAGGCCAGCGGCAGCATGTGTGCAGGGTTCTGAAGACGCATTGCACCGTATGGTGGACTCACTATACCCTGCTGCTGAGGTTCAAACAGCCTCTGCGCTCTCTCTACGGGTACCATGTGAAGGGCGTTGTCCGAGCGAGTTTTGCGGCTCTTGTGACGCCGGCTCTGTCGGTGGTGTTGGGGCCTGCTTCTGCTGTGGTGGCTTGTCGAGTGGCTTCTTGCTCTGCCAGGTTCATCTGGACAGTACGCTCGCCTTTGTGGCTTCTCGCTCATGGGATGTTTCATAACACTAACCTCAAATCCATCATTATATCCATTGTCCACTGTGTCTTCTGAGAACTTGACCATTTGAGGAGGCCTGGATTGCGACTTGCTCCTCCGTAGTGCCGGAGCTTGAACAAAGGATCCGGGTAGGCCCTCTGAATGTGGAGATATTACGTGAAGTCCTGTGGGAGCACCAACCCTCATTCCAAGCCCTATCCCATTCTCTGCCTCCTCAACTCTGTTTTCCATGTTAAGACTAAGGGAGTTTGCGCTGGGGTGTATGTGGGATGAATTAAATGTTCCCATGTTGCTCATTTTCTCACACTCGACAGTCATGGAAGAATCCTGGATGCCATGAAGGTTGTAGACTGTGGGTGCATCCCCATCCACTGATGCACCTAAAAAAAAAGAGTGAAGAAGGAATATTTGTTAGAATATATTCTAACAAATATTGAGATCAAAAGTAAGAAGAACCGATTTAAGACATTAAGCAACATGCATACCAGTGATGTTTGACAAAGCAAGGGAATCCATGGAGTCTCCAACACCCTTCTCAGCCTTCCTTAGCTCGTCAGCAATACACTCCAGGGAGTCCTCATACCACTCCCTTGTGTCTGGCCAAAAAGCCTGCTTTCCTACTCCAGACTGCTCCTGATCTTGGTCATACTCTAGCTCTTGGATCTTTCTTGCACTGGCAGGACCTGGATGGCTTCCATATGCCGAGTCTCCGAGGCCGTCCTGTGACTGGGCCCAGTACATTTCGGGTAGATGCTGCTTGTCCATCAAGCCTGGACTGAGGCTGTTGGCTCGAGACTGGTCAGAAGTCTGGCTCTGGGTGGGACTGTTGGGGGCAGGGGACGAGGGGTTAAGACCCACAGATTTTGAATCGGACTTCAGCCAGGGATCTGACGCACTTATTAGCTGCGTTGAGTCACTGTTGGGGCTCTGTGATTTTAGGGACAGTGGCTGATGCTGGTGCAGCATACCACGGTCACCAAACTTTAGCAGGAGCTGAGTCATATAGTCCTCATGCTGAGCCCACTCCTCTGGATCCTCCTCTCCACCGGCATCCTGTTCCTCCCGCTCCCTCCAGAACCTCTCCTCCTCCAGACCGAGACGGGTTAACTTACTCCCCACTATATCGATGTCACCATCGCCATCTCTGTCCCCTTCACCCTCCCCAAACCTGTGCTCATAAGAGGTGACTGTAGTGGGAGGGCTAAACAGCTGTGACTGTCGCCACTGTTCAGCGGGCCTGCTGCTTTTCCCCATGCGGACGCTCCGTCGGGATTCGCGAGAGCGGGCTGACTGGAAAGCGGAATCCGATGAGTCTGAGGCATGTACATCTTCCCCCTGGCTGCAGGCCTTTGAGCAATAGATGCGCCCCTGCTTGGGTAAGAAGGGACAACCTAGCAAAGACGTCTTGCACTGGGCACAACAGAAGCACTGGTCTGTGGCGTGCCAGTGAACGCCTTCGTAGGTCATCTGGGCATGGTCAACACCTAGAGAAATGAAAGTAAGAATCATGCTAGCGTAATCTCGTTTTCATGCGTCTGACTGATTGATATAGAATATTTTTCGATATGTTTCACATTTTGTGATATTAAAGCTGTAAGTTTTTCAATTTTTAACAAGTAATTTGCATTCAAGGTGATACTTGATAGATTCACCTTTGGGCTGAATACAAATGCTTGCCACAGGTTTAATGTTTTATCACTCAAATTCATGCATAGATGTATGTTTATCACAAACTTTTTCTCAAGATTTTAAGTATGACTTACCAATGTTTTCACCACAGGCCTCACAGTACTCTGCATACAGCGACTCAAAGCACCCACAGCAGTAGGGCCGTCCATTTTTCATGATGTACCGCTGTCCACCTAGCATCGCCCCGCACTCAAAACAGGCAAAGTGCTTCATGTGCCAGTGACGTCCCTCAGCCTCGGTGCATTCATCTGCAAAGATGATCTATGTATATTTGCAAAACCATCGTTAGTTTGCATCAACTTAAAATGCACCAGTTGCTAGCTAGCGTCAAATAATTGGGCCAATTACCTCGTCACAAGAAGAGCATCGAGGTTTCATGAGCTCTGCGTGGTGTCTCCCGCAGAAGATCTTGCCATTTTGGTAGAAATAGATGAGGTCCACCAGAAGCTCCTGGCACATGGAGCATGCAAAGCATGCCGGGTGCCAACAGGGACCCGGCCCTGCTCTGGAGGCAAAAATGGCCATCTCCCCTCCATTAATGCCGCCACAACACTGTCAAACACAAACAGGAGGTAATATGTGAGGTTAAGCTGCCAACACTAATGGTGATAATTACTCCAACTTGAAAATCTAAGTACATTTAATGAAAAGGGTAAAACACATACAGATTAATTACGCCTGGTAATTAAAGTTTTTATTCTATCAATTAGAGTATGGCGATTAAAAAATAAATGTCCCTCTTTCACCAATCCAATCATCGTCACTCATACCCCTCCACAAGTGGGGTAAGTGACGAAAGGTTATTGGTAAAGAAGATGACTTCCTGAAAGGTTTTGTGGAATGAATTAAAAACAGCAGGCTTGAGAGGATTGTGAAGCGAGGCCCCGTTCATGCCAACGTTTTTGTAGAGATTTACAAGGTGTGAACTGTGGCTCAAGTGAGCGCTTCAAGAGCCACCAAAGACGGATGTATCTACAGCTGCGGCATTCCATGCATTAGGCACCAGATCCAGCAATGCGGCTGAGCCTATATTAAAGCAAGATCAACTTCCTTCACACCTCAGCAGCGGCGTAGGCTGTCCGCCTCCATGCCACTCTATACGAAGGCAGCGATTTATCCAAAGAAAAGCAACTCCAGGCGAAGTACTTGGTGCATATACTGTGCGGTACAAGGTCATACCTGCAGCTCGGTGGCATTCTTATATTAGAACTTCACTTTTCATTGACGTACACTTGTATATCTGCTAAGTTTTTGTTTTCACAAAGACGGCAAAAATGTAAATGTGCTCGTACCTTGAGCATACTGAAGCTAAAGATTATTCGGGGACCTATGCCATTTTTTTTCTTGCCTGGTCCAATCGTCAGTAACTCGTAGGAAAGCACCTCAGGTCTGTAAAGAGGCCTTGGCCTTCTGACAAAAGGTCTCATGTCTCCACAGAGATCGTTGAAGCCTGCCTGAACATGCAGTCTTTATATAACTAGGCATATTTATAAGGCATTCATAGGGAGCTATGGGACAGCATGCCCAGCTGTTAGCCATTATGACCACTTTGGACAGACTGGGGCCTTGAAAACTGTGGTGTTGCATATCACTACAAGCCAAGCCTTGCAAAGCGATGAGGTTTGTGTTGTCATTAAACGCCCTGTGGTTGACAATAGCATATGTTTGCAGAGCTGACGTAAAGATACGCGTGTCCGGTCCAACGTGTGTGTGTGTGTGTGTGTATGTGTCCGTTGGAATCCCGGGGAGCATGTGTGTGACCTTGCATCCCCCTTCCTCCATTTTAGCTTCTGCGTCTGAGTGGTGACAGACTGCATCTGAATGTTCGGGGAGGGGGAAATTAGCTTCATCTGCTCCCTCCAGGACGCCTGGAAGAGGATGTGGTTGAGTCACTCTTCGCATCGGAAGCCGCATAACACCAATATTTACGTTTGGAGAAACGAAGGCAGGCGGTTTTTCTTTTTTTTTTTTTTTTTCTTTTCTTTTTTTCCAGAAATACGATCAGCAGCACTTAATGTCTCTGTTTACGGTGTCTGCAAACGCAACTGCTTCTTGTCCTGAGCTCAACCCGACTTCATTCAAAATGTCAAGATGCCTCGCAACCAGCTCCGCATGCTCTAATTACAGCACTCAATGTGGAATTACCTGCTTCATACTGTGACTCGTTTGGGTAAAAACGGGATTTTAGGACTCTGTTCAAGAATTACTAATTAATCTGGCCACTTATTTGCAGTCTCTCACGCTGGGTTATAGATGGCTGGCAGGAAATTGGCTGAGCTCCTCATGAGGAAACTGGCCTCTCCGCTTGGTTTAAACATGAGCCCTCCAATTTCCCTGTTTCCTCTCCTGCCCTAATGAGGAAGTTTATGTCAGTGATTTAAACCACTATATTACCCAGTCAGGACCAGAAAAGGATAATGGATCGGCTTCCATGGTTTCTCTGTGACTGCTATCTCACCTCAGCGCATGTGCGCACAGTAATATGTCAGTGTGTGTGTGGGAGATGCATACGTTTTCACAGCGAGTGTGTTGGAGGGCTCTAGGGAGGATCTTTGGCGTCCCTCTGCCCAGCGCCTCCCTCTTTCTTTGGGTGCTGAACATCTGAAGCTCCCTCTTTTCCTCCTCCGTTAACGACTGGCAGTAGCGCAACTGTAGGAAGCGACAAAAGAAATTAATAAAAATAAAAAGGAATTAAAAAGCATTACAAGAAATAATGGTCAATTATTTACATTTTATTTTTGTTACATTCTTGATTTTATGTTTCCATCAGCATTGTGCAATCTCATTAGTGGCATTAACTCTTGGACAAATTGCTAAAACTCAGTCATGCTGGAAATGGAGTTTCCTCAAACAGCTATTTTCAAGCCTAGCAACAGATTCTCAACTAGATTTAGGTTTTGCCTTTAAGTAGGCCATTTTATTGCAAAAATCTAGAGTACACCAACACATTCAGTTGATTTTTAGCATTTTTATTTGCACAAACAATGCATTACTGTCTTAGCGGAAGCTAAATCAGCACCAAGTCCAGCAGCTAGCACTGCTTTCATCTGTGTGCTCGGGTGAAGCAGGTCCAAATATGGTGGTAGAAAGAGTTTAATTGAAGCTAATTCTCTGCCCAAGGCTGCTTTGAAAGGATGGCATCAACAATATACAAGCCCTTCCTCTGTATTTAGAGAGGAGGATGAAGGCTCAGATAAAAGAGCAGGGCTGTCCTAACAACTGGCTCAGTTGATCTGTAAACAACAGCTAGCGATGCTGCCTCTGTCTCTTTCTCCTCTCACCCGAACACATGCACATGCACACACACACACACACGCGCGCGCGCGCTCCTTCCAAACCACCGCCGCTCCAGCATCACCTCGCCTCCCCAAGCTGCCGAAGCCGTAAAACCGCTCAAACACTGCGAGTGTACCCGTTGCTGCCTCTTCCAAATGTGCACAAACAGAGACCCCCTGCCAGCCGCTCTTGTTAGTCAGCTGGTGATAACCCTCCGTCATATCACCTAATGTCAACTCCAGTATTGTAAATGAGAAAGAGGGGAGCTGGTTTGAACATCATAAGCGGAGCAAACAAAAGAGATTTGCTTTACCGTCACGTGTTTGTATCTTGCAGCGTTTGAGAGAAAGCATCTGTTATAAGGTTTCTTTTATTTTTTTTTTTTAATTTTCAGCCAGTTAATTGATTAACCAGCCAGTCTACTTAACCCCTGAAGCACTTTTTCCTTCCGTTCAACTTTCCATCAATATGCTTGGATAGAGCAATCTATGAATAGCCAGCATCAATTGCAACGACTCTCCGTGACTTATCCTATTTATCCTACTTATCCTTATAATAAATAGTTGAAATGCGTCACTCTTTAATCTTCTTTAAAGTCTGAGTTTTGCTGAAACAAAATATAAATAAGTTTTTTTGTGATATTCTATGTATTTGGGATTAACTTGCCTATGCAGCTGAATGCCATCTGTCAACAATGTCTGCTTTTTTTGTAAGTGGAAAACTGAAAGCAGCCTGATGCGAAAAGTTAGTTTCATCGTTCCCCAAGTAACGTAACGGTTACTTTGCTTCTTTTACTGAATAACCATCTTTGTACCTCGTTGTCGTGCGGCGGGAGCTGGTAGAGGAGCTGTCTGATCCGGTGCTTCTCTCCCGGGCTGTTCACGTACGGCACTTTGTCTTCTGGCAGACAGGCGAAATACATCTGGACCTGGAGGAGCAGAGAGACGCATGCATGAGCAGCTCTGAACCGTCGCCAGGCCGTACGGTAACTCCTTTGTTTCGGCTGCTTAAAGGCATTAAAGAGAGGAGAGTCTTAGGCTGTCAACCGGGCATATCAGTGTGTGTGTGTGTGTGTGTCTTTCTTTTGTGACTCCACGGGCCAAACATGTCAATCTATATCCAGTCACAGGCGCCCGACTGTGAAATCTCTTCACACAAAAGCAGACGGCGCGGGACTGTAAATGTTAATGTTTGCCTCGGTTAATTTCCATTGACGGGAGAAACGGAAGCCGGAGCAAAAGGTGATTGCATGTCCTCGGAGGCGAAAGAAAACACGGCAAAGTATTTTCTGACTGAGTTGAAGCGAATGTCTTTATCCTGAGCAAACACGGCTGAACGTGGATGAGCAGACGTTCAGTGCCGGGGCATGTTGGCGCAAAAATATCCTTACTCGAACTAAACCTCCTGCTTATGGCACACAATTTTGCACAATTAAACTCCAATTACATGTGTTGATTTTTTTCGGGCTTTGTCAGCAAGTTGCCTTCCACTAAAATTAGACTGGTATTCTAAAACATACCCTTAAAGACAAAGATTATATGTACATCTCTCCAAATGGTCAAATTAAATCCCTTTGGAAGGCTGTTACCTGTTCAGGCCTGAGTCCCGGCGGCACCCAGGCGTACTCCTCGAGCACACAGCCGGAGTCGTCATCTGAGGTGGAGCTCCTCTGGAAGCCCACGGACATGACCTTCCCCACTTTCCCCCCTGAACGAGCCTCCATCTCTGGCCCTCGGGGTGCGGGACGCTCCCTTCTGTCGCTGCGCTCTAGGTTCATCGCGCTCAGGTGCTGTGAAGACAAACAGTGGCCCTTTTTATTTTTCTGATTCTCTGCTTCCATCATGTATTTTTTATTTATTTTTTTTAGCCTAATTATACACAAATATCTGCATTTTGCCATTTCGTCATTCGTTTGGCTGGAATATTGCTGATAATGGATTTTCTCGCAATTATTATTTTTCAATTGCTCGCAATCGGTCAATTTGCCATTGTTTATTTTCGTGTCGCAACGAGATAAGTGCCTTTGCCCTGGCAGCGTTGTGAGGGTTTAACATTCTAGCTGAAAACAAAACATTCGAAGAGCAAAGAACAAACAGTGAAGTAAAAACAGTTTCTCCTCAATTTAGCGCCAAGCCAGTTCACATGTTCATGTTCACATGTCAAACACAAGAATAACATTCACAGGGGCGTAGTGCAGAGGTGGCCGACGGGTGGCCGCTGCCACAAAATCCTTGGATTATAATTGGATTAGGCTAGATGAGAAAGCTACTTTAATTGTTGAGTTAGCACAAAGGGAACAAATGACATGTTTTACAAAGTTTTAAGAAGTTGGTTTATCACAAAACATGATAAAGCCTAAAAAAATATAAATTAAGCCACAAGAATTAACTTGAGTCAGAGTAATAAAATGCAGTGATTGTAAATGAGTATCTTTGAGTGAAAATGTAGTTGAATTTAATCTACAGATTGCTTATAGATAAAAACAAAAAAAATCTAATAATTCAAAGACCCTCTACAACCAAACATGACTTTAAGTGGTGTTTTAAAGGGACTTCTATTTACCTAGGTCTTCAAGGAATTGGAATATAATATTTCCCACAATAAATATTAACTGAAGGAAATAACGGACAACATACAACCAATGTATAACCACTGGGAGAATACCATATTGACTCGCTGTTATGTGTAAACAGTGCAAAACTTACTTTTCTTTTTTACTGTACACACAACTTCTCAAAGAACCTTTATAATTCTACACACAGAGATTTCTGTTAAATATTACACTATGACGGTTATAAAACCTGAATTCAACTTGTGATATACCAAAAAGATATTCAGATATTTCAGATTTTCTTTTTTTTTTGGCTTGTACATAACACCCTAAGTCTGGAGGGGGTGGGGGAAGATGCCACTCCCAGTCTATTATACATTTTATCCATTGGAGACCCAAATTGGACAAAGAAACTATCAGACAAATCTTTTGCATAAAACTGAGTGTCCATTAAGATGCGCACAATATGAACAAATCTACAGACATGAAATGCAACACAGCACAGCTTCGTTTCATGCAAAATCCAACTGAATCCCATGAAACTATTCAGACGCAACAGTTTACAAAACAACGCGCACTCAAACTGCAGCAGGAATCTACATGCAGGAGCATTGCAAACGGCTTTTCTTCTATGAGCTGGAGAAGAAAAAAAACAAACAAAAAAAAAGAAACGGTGGGACCAGCTAATGCTTGGAGGGCCATCAAGTTTTTCCCCAACTCCGTCTCCCCCTCCTCCACCTTCAGGAGTAGCTTTCTTATCTCGCAGCAGCTATGTTCTCCAGATAACTCAGCCTGATAACAAGAGCCAAAGGTGTCGAAAAAGCCACTTTTCCATGTAGAGAAGACCCAAACTCTGCATCTTTCACATGCAAATAAAGACCAGATAGAGTTGTCTGTTAGGGTAAAAAAAAAACGACAAACTTCATACCCCCCACCTCAAAACTGTATGCAGATTAAAATGCTTTACATAAGAACAGAATTTTGAGGGACATTCATGTCGAGCTATAATTATCGGTGTGAAATTTCAATGCCTCTAATTGCACTTGTAAAATTCCTCACCTGCGAGTCGCTTTGGATAAATGGGCCGCGTGTAGACATACGGGGACAAACGCACACACATTTCAAATTGTGAGGGTGTTCTTTTCAAGGATTTTCACGTCACATAGTTTTGTTCGGCATGTTTTTCTCTCGCATGTGTATTACGACGACTGGTACCACTTCCAAAATCGCAAGCGTAAATGAATCGCGTCTGTAGAAATCTCCACCGACATAAATATTTTACTTTATGCTAACCGAATTCTTCTCCTCCTAAAAAAAAAAAAGACAATGAAAATTTTTGAAGCCATAAAAATAACCTGCACTAAACAACTCTGGAGGCCTGCTTTACATAAAACATCACCCCCACCCCCAGGCTTCCAGCAACACCCCAGGAACAAGACCCAGGGCATAAAAACATTCCTCCAATTAGCATACAAGGCGGCAGAACGTAGGACTTACAGATAAGAGTCGTAGTTTAAAGCAAGGCTGCAGCTCTTATCACTGAACAAAAAGGAATCTGATCATTGCTTTGTTCCTCTGTGGCTAATCTGTAATGGTGAGATAGATAGTGTTATCAAGCAGAAGCTTTTCTCTTTACTCGTACTATATCATGTTATTTTAACCAGTTAAGATCAACAAATGAGGAGATTAGATGGAAAACGTGTTAAAAAAGAAGTTTGTCATTAATTATTGCTACAATATTAAAATTATTGGCACCTTTGGTGCAAAGCTGCCAATAATCAAATTCATTTTCGATTGCGGTTACATAATCCGACAGCGGAACAAATCGGACTTTTGAGTGTTCACTTGAGGAATAATAACGACACAATAGGAAATAAAAGTGTGATAAGTAAATGATAAATAAATGGCATGAAACCCAGTTACAGCTTCATGCTATGCAGATGACTTTATACAATGCTTTGTCCAACATAAAATGGGCCAAATTTCCAGAGATGAACAATTATGTTCTAAAAACAAATGTCATAAAAGCTATATTTAATTACTTTGATTACAACGGAAAATACCAGCTACCACTCTAAACCAAAATAAATAATTAAATGCATATATATATATATATATATATATATATATATATAACAACCAAAATCGTATAAGAAAAATAGGACTGGATTAGTACCCAAGTTTAAGACACTTGAATAATTTAAATAAAAACCCTGGTGTCCTCTACAAGAAAATGAAAACAACTGGGGCTGTATGTTTTATATCAATGTAATGACCCAATATATTACGGCCACTTCGACAAGTTTATCTGTGGAAGAAATCTCCAAATCTCATTTAGAGACCTGCTGAAAGGATCAGTCACTTGGCGTCACTAATCCCCATGCCTACCATTTATTTTAAAGCTTCTGAACCTGTCTACATGCCAATAATTTTGGGAGGTGGAAAAATGTCTATTTCTCATGCACAAGTATTTTTGAGTTACCAAAACTCTCTTGTATTTTCCATCCTGCGTAATTACAAAAAGTTATAACGCGATAAAAGAATTAAAATCCCTCGTTACTTCGCTACGACTGAACTTGAGATGGTGCGCCGTCGTTCGCCGCGGTCACAATTGTGCGTCTCTCCTGCCTCTCATCCCGCAAGCAACAGGGAAAAGGTGACTGCGGGTTGCTGAGCCAATATACACAGCAACTCATATTTCACCATGTCACCACTTGGCAATAACACAATAGCTGTCTTTGTCAAAAAAAAAAAAAAAAAAACACAAACAAAAAAGGTATTCCTCTTCAAGATGTGGGCAACTGCGGAGACGCAACAGAAGGAGGTCAAGGAGTTTAAAAAGAGAAAGTTGTTTTCTTTCTTTTTTCAAACAGCCATTTAGAGTCGCAACATTGCGTCGGAGTAAACACAGGCCAGATGTAGTTGGTTTTCCCCCCCCTCCCCCAACTTAGCTGGGAAACTTAAAGCATATCAGCAAAAATACATCACATTCCCCTTTTTTGTCAGGGGACAAATATAAATACTAATAGTATGCAAAAAGAAAAAAAAATAGATGTTTGTATAACGTTGATTGGGTAATATAGTTTTAAATGATCTTGGTCAGCATATGAGTGAAGAACTTTGAGTGTAATATTGAAGTAACATCCTGAGGTGCAGTTATATAAATATCTCTTGAAAACTTATTATGAATTATGCCACAACTTTTAGATAAGTGTATTTTGGAAAATACCTGGAACTGTTCACTGCGCTAACTTCCAAGAGCAGGTCGTTGAAAACGTGAATGTTTATAGTACGCAAAAAGTAGCAACAGGGTTTAGCGTAAATAATAAACAAATTGCCTTCAAGTAGTGATTAGCAACGGTACTAAACTGCTACTTTTTCAAATATCCTACTTGTTTTCTAACTTCCTCTAGCAACTGGCTGCGCTTCAGTGCTTGCTTGTACCTCAACAGGATTAAGAGGCACAGGCAAAACTTGTTGCCAAAAGACGAAAGAATAAAAACATATTATAAACGACTCCATAACTTCTGAAGCAACAATTTATTTTAGTTTTAAACTGCTACTTTTCTAACTTCCTGTAGTATCTATCTGTGCAGTAGTTCTTCCAGTGGCTTTTACCAACACAGAGACACGACCAAGAAATAAATAACAAATCGTGAACAATTTCAACCGTGTTTCGTGAAAGTTGTAAGCTTCCACTTTTCTAGCTTTCAGTAGCAGTAAGCTGCACTAACACTAACGCCAAGCAGAACTGAAACAATAAACCGAAACAAAGTTAGTTGGCAGGTGACAAAATAACTGAACAGCTCACAAAAACCATGTGAAGGAGTGTTTCACTTTAGTTTGTAACAACAAGAAAACATTGCCACATGACTAAATGTGTTTTCAACTGCTTTTCTAAGCTTCATTAGAGGGTAGCTGTGCTGACGTTCTAATGTGAACTTGTACACACATACATGCGTAACATACTCTGAGTGGGCAGATAAGCATAAAAGTATCAATCCATCGAAGCTTCAGCTCGCTAGCAAGAGTTAATGAAAAAGAAAATCACATTCATGTTGTCTAAATGTGCTGGGATTCATTCAAGGAAGTCTATTAGTCTATTATAAAAGCCCATAGATGGAAATCATTGCTTTTTGACAGTTTGAGGGCGTTAGCTAAAAGACCAATGATTTTAGGAGATGCACAGCTTAAATGAGACCACTTGCAACTGTCAAAAAAAATAAAAAATAAAAAATCTGAGAAAATGCTGTTTTTTCATTACAGACTTAGACTCTATCTCGGTCTTACCTCTGCTAAAAGCATCTGTCTCTCTCCACTGTTGCAGAAAACTGAGACAAAACTTTAAAAAATTCCCCAGTTATTCAGCTTCCCAGCTCTGGGCACCTTTCTGCAGCACGGATCCATGCTCTAATCGGATCCGGATCGGTCAGAAAACGACATCTTCCCTTCCAGCCTTCTTCAGACGGCTTTTAAAAGTCAATTTCAGCTATCACGACGGTCTCGGAGAGCAGCTCCGAGGCAGTCGGAGGAGAAAACCCGTTTGGCAGTCTAAATACTTCCAAGTCCAGCAAGGGAGCAGGGAGGGCAGAGAGGTGACGTCTCTATCTGCTGTATCTCTGATCCCACTGTGGCTGTGTGCTCTCGGGGCAGCCAAGCCTCGTCAGCCCCTCCCTTATTCCTGCCCTAAAGAGCAAATTGCCTGTCTCTGCACTTCAGTCTCTCTTGCACACACACACACACACTTCAGAATCAACACCCCCCCTCACCCATCGTCTCTATCGCCGCATTCCCTTCCTCCACCGGCATAACACCGGGCCCTGCAGCCAGCACCACCGCATTGGCCTGCATGATTGCTGATGACATGTCTTCTCTTTTTGTTTCCAAGTTTTAAAATCTTTTGGCAGACAAATGTTCACTTTCATCACACTGGCGTAAGTGCTTGAATTTGCAGTATTTCGTGCTGTTCACAGGAAGATTTATCTTCATTTCATTGACGTTCCTTGACACAGTCGTCTATATGAGATTCCTCGTACTGATGCAAAACGGTTGCATGTTGTGGTTTCCTCTGTCTCTGTGAGAGTCCAGACTAATGCATTAGAGATAATTTGTTCTCCCAGTTTTCCATTAATTTACATTCAGCCGTTGATTATATTAGGGTCATGCTTATGGTGCCGTTAGCCCATCTGCTCCATTATCTTAGGAACAGAAACAAATTGTTTACTCATGGTTCTGCGTGCAAAGAATACTGAAAGACTTCTAGAGTAGATCCTTTTTATACAAACACTACATGATTGATTTAAAGCCCAACATCATGGAATATTTGCTACTATCCCTTTGCAATGCTAGCAGTAGATAGCACTAGCAATAAGCAGTTGGAAACTGTCTCCAAACTTGCAACAACAGCTACACAGTAAACTCTGTTGTGGTATCTGTTCCCAGATCCATTTGTCATATTGGAGATAAATCGTACGCAGCATAATAAAAACTATCTCATGGGCAGTTATTTGGTTTGTGCAGAGAATAATTTTTACCAAGCTTAAAATAGCTTCTCACTGGCAAAGTTTTCACACCTAGCATACAGCGTTCCTCCCATGCTGAAGGTTTTGACGCATTTAAAAGCAGCTAAAAATCCCTCATGTCTTGTTGGTGAGTCAGGAGTTAAATATTAACCCTGCTTCCTCTCAAGCCAGTCTCATCCATCTCGGGGAAATTCTCATGGTCGGTCTCCGTCCAGTCACACCCTCCCCATGCACACCTCCCCACTACGCTTCTTCTTCCTTTAGAGGTCTGAATGATGTAGAGGAGAGGGGTCCCCCGCTCTCATCTCTCACTCCAGGCAGTCACAATGAAGTTATTGTCACACGGACCACTTCGCTTCAGGAAACTCTCAACGATTTGGCGCATATAGCAGCGAAGGAAATCCTTCCGAAGGAATCGCTTGGGATCGTCCCACAAAACTGTCGCGAACTCACCAGATGAGCCTGGAGATGTTTGTTGTGATTATTTGATCAAGTTCTGCGCCATCCATCATTGTGAGAGGCTGAAAAGGAGCAACAGCTTCATTTAAACAGTCAAAGATGAGAAATGAGTTTACTCGATTGTCTGGCGGACAATGATGCCTTCTTCTCTGACAAGCCAACAAAGTCGGCTCCCAAACAGGGCAACCGAGCCGTTTGTCGCATGCCATAACCTGCTGCAAATGAGAAATGACTCACTTGGCTAATTAGCTTGGGAGGGTGAGAGAGAGAGACAAGTTCTTTCTTTTTTTTCCTGGCCTTCCAATTCATATTTAGAAAGTCATGTTACGTCACAAGGTAAACCTTTCAGAAAAGCTCCAAGGTTCTCCAACGCTCTTGGCAGTTCTGTGCAAAAGCTTCTCATTGTCTGCCCCCACCCCCCACCCCCCACTCAGAGCGGTTTCGCATTGGGTTTCCAGAGATACTCATCTGGATATGCATTTCAGAAGCTCTGGAGATCTTATTTGGGCAGATGGGTAGAGAGGAGACAACCTCTGTTTTTCTTTCTGACAGCGAGGTACTTAATCCTAATAATGAAAACAGGGGAACGAGTGGGAGAAGAATGCTCCTGCATGAATAGACGACAGGGCCGAGGATGAGTGGCTTTATGGGAGACAATGGCTAGAAATCTGTCTTTCAGACTTGGCCTGGGCTCTTGGCCAGAGACCTATGGTTCTTTAGAAAACACGACTGACCTTCCCATCTCTTTGGCTTCTTCCAAAAAGAATATAAAGTGTGCAACAGCGCAAAAATAAGGACAAAAGTGCATGATGCATTAAAAAAGATTAAATGATCTATTTTCCTTTTTGGAGTTAAACTCCTAAATCCTGGTAGCAAGGTCAACAGTCACAGAGTACCACTTATTAGAATAGCATACAATACTACTGTTAAACAGGTGAATAGTTCGGCAATACTGAAATATCCAGAACATCTTTATTTAGAGAGAAATGTGCATGGGAACCCAAACCCTTTATTATCTTAAGAATTAAGTAATTTTGTTCTTTCTTCTGTTATGTTTCATAGTGTGAGGATCCAGCATTTTTATTTAATCAATATCTAAAACGTTGAGACAAAAAGTAGCGGTAAATGTGGTGTCATATGTAACAGCAGACGGAAACAATGTAAATTTTTTATTTAAAGTAACGTCCGCCCTTATGCTGTAGGCTCAGTTGTGTACCGACATCAAGAAGCAAGAAAACAGTCACAAATATCAGGACACAAATGTCTTGCATTAGCTCAGCCGTTTCCTTCTCATGCGATTCCCCTTGATTCTCATCTTCCTACAGTGTCCCATCTGGGCTTTCTACCATTGAGCTGGATTTCTCAGGAAGAATTTCAACCGGCCAAACAGAACAGAAGGAGGAGGAATTGAGCTTTGACTTTCTGCGCTGTTTTGGAGTTGTAGTCTTCACACATTTGGCAATTTATGAAGAAAAGCGTAGCACAAGGGGCAGTTTGTAACCACGCTAGTATCGCATGCAGCTAGAGAAATAATTTTTTATTACGTTCTAAAGATTTATTTGCAACTTTGAGCAAAGTAATGCTAATATTAGCTATTAATTTAGCTTGTTTTCCCCCCTAGCAGCACAAATAGCAGTAAGCTGTTGATTAGAGCAACAGACAAGACAACTGTATTATCTTGTATTAATTTGTGCAATAAGAACAATACTGTCTTGAAAAAAACAATATTCCTTGCTTGTCTGACTTTCAGGGCATGACGGTCTAAAAACAAGTTTAATTTGATCTTTGTCTATTTTTTCAAGAAAGAAAGAATGGTGTCCTCATTTAGTTGTACAAAACTGATGGACAACTCGTCAAAAGGGAGCGATAATCTACGATTATATTTTTAAAAGTGTATAGCTACAATGTGGCATTTATCGTTAAAAATATCATTTTATAACATTCCTTTTTAAGCCACATTTTTAGAATGTGCTATGGTAAGACAAAGTTATTTGTCTGCAAGTTCTGATGTTTCTGTGGCTAAACTGAGATGCCTTGAAGTGCTGAGTAGGAAAGTGTTCAAATACATGTAGATTGGCTGTTTCTACAATAACATTTTTATGCAGTTATAGATAAAATTATACATTTCTTCCACCTTTACTAACAGAAAAGCTCTGTAGATTTTCAGATGATAAAATTGCCTGGCTTTTGCCACATTCTTCACCCAGGGCTTGGCTCATATCCAAAAAGAAACTGCCAAGCTTTTGTTGGACCAACGTATAATTTTAATCTCAAACAAAGTGAAATTGGAAAATAGTTGGGGGAAGACTTCTTTTGATCAAGTTTCCTCAATAACTTTCCAAGGAAAGCTATCTTCCCCTGGCAGACTGGCAGTTCAGATGAGACCAGGTTGCTCTTTTCTGCACTTGAAATCCAAGTTGAAACTAGACACCGATTGGAGGCAGACACCCGGCACACTTCCATACACTTCATCATTGGACCTTTTATCTGCCTTTAGGAACAGAGCCTACCTGATAATTTGGCCTTTTCTTCTTCTTCTTTTTTTTTTTTTTTTGGTTGGTTGGTATTGTGGAGGGATGGCTTACTAAGCAAACACTCTCCTCTTCCACTGAACTCTACTTTTACATTCAACCAGATATTCACACCTTTAATCTGTCAGGAGATAGATTTACTCGATCATTTAAAGAAGACATCAGAGAAATTTGTTTGGTTGCTCAAAACGGAGATCAGCCAGGGCAGCCGCATGTCCCAACGCGTTGTGGGGCAGTTTGTCATAAAAGTCGAACTCAAACAGAGCAGAGACCGTTCCAGAAGCCAAATACGCATAAAATGCGAAGACACAATGGCGCATGCAGGACTGAGCAAACGGCTCCGCACAATTAAAAGTGACTGAAGTAGTCGCACTTTGTCAAAGTCACAAATATGTGCGATGTAGACCCACGATTCTAATGGCAAGGGCGCGAGATTGACACGGCGTCGTCACTAACACAATGAAAATAAACAGACATATCTATAAGGAAGAGTTTTTGTCTGACAAATGAAGTGCACTCAAGCTGCCTTTGCCCAAGCTGTGTCCTCTGTGGCTGACAAGCAGCTTACACAGATGGAATCCACATAAAACCCTCAGAGCAACGTCTCAATTCACATCCACTTTGATTCCGTTTTTTTTTTTTTTTTCTTTTTTCCAACCCATTCATAGTTTTCCATGCTGACAGACGCCTCTCGGCAGCCGTTCACGCCAAGAAAGCAGACCTTCCGTTCTTCCTAACAAGGCCCACCGGCTCGTCTTGCCTTTTTCCGCCGCCGTATCAGGTCTGCGGAGCTTCTTTGTAGTTCGTCCCGTCGGGTCAGTGTTAATATTCGTTGACACTCATTCTCCAAGTGTAGTTTAACTTTCGGGTTGTAAAACTTTCTGCCGTGATTTGTTAACCACGGCAGGGTGTTAGCTGCACACCTCCAGGATGACAGAAGTGGCAATAAAAGCACTATAAAACGCAGGAAATCGTCAACTGCAAAGGAAGCACGGGCAGGAATTGGGTTTTAAAAACGTTGCATTGAACTTCTTTTGAAACCTCGATAGTAGTAAGAAATACAGCGAATAAAACCACCTTTTTGAAGATGATAAACAGAACAAATAAAACGTTAAAGACTTATAGAAATACATAACTGTCACGGGCATGTGGGGAACAGCAGTCTTGTGCCTCCTATCCAACTCTGATTTGATCATTTTAAGTGACGCATTCCTTTTTTAATAAAAGCCCCTAGGGTCATTTACCCTTTGCTTTGAAAGGGGTGTTTTTGTGTGTGTGTGTGTGTGTCTAATTGTGTGTGTGGGGGCGGAGGGACTCAAGCATTTTGAAATCATGTTGCCTGCTTCAACCTAAAAAGATGTTGCATACAATAGAACCGACTGGTCCAATTGCTGTAATCACTGTATATTTCAAATTGTAACAAGTTAGGGTTTCAAAATGACGAAAATGCTACGCCATAATGTTGCTTTAAAACGAAAAATGAGTTTTTGTGGTGTGTTGGCCAGTCGGTGTTGGTCAAGAAGGCTGCTGCACTATTCCCCAACTTACATAAAGAATAAGCCTAGCTGTTTGGAGATATTTCCTGTCTTAAAAAATAAAAAATAAACATGGACAGCGATGGTGCGGAAACCAAGGGATCGATACCCGTCATTATGTTGGTGGTTTTCAAGGTCTTATTAAGCAGATCATTAGTTATGTTAAGCTTTTTAGACGAACAACTGGTAGTTGGCTGTTAGCTCTGATAGCCATGGTTGGCCAGCGCAGTTTTAAAACTGTTTTACATTAAAAGTGAGGCTAAAATTGCTTTTCATGTCATCAAATTAAAAAAAAATAAATAAAAAAATGTACCCAGGTGACTAGCAATGTGCCACAGCAGTTGGGTGATCAGGATGCATGATGCTACACTATGCTACTTGCAGATGGACAAAAATCTGGTCTGTTGGACGCATCTCGACAAAAGGACTTCATACTAAAAGAATTGGTAAGACTTTATTTCCACAAATGCAAGTGTTGCTATTTACAAGGAAAGTAAACTCGTTTCTTTGGAAATGTCATGTGGGAACTAGCCCAACAAATTAACATCATACAGCCCACATCTTGGTTGGTGTAACGTCTTCCACTGACATCACTTTCAGTAATGAGACTATTGGGAAATATTTCAAGTGCGCTGCTTGGTAAGAATCACAAAAGAAACTTGCCATGACTTCATGTATTTGAAACTATGAGATGATGACAAAAGATAAGGAGCTAAAATGTCTTGTTCGTCTTGACAGAATGAGAGAAATGGCCGACTTTATGTGCACCTGTCAAAATTCAGCATGTTTTTGTTTTTGCTGGCCAACATCACCACTGATTTATCTCGGAGTGATAAATCGTTGCTACGTTTAGTCCCTTTACCGCTGTGAGCATCAGCTCGAGTGATTTACGCAATGCCGTTGTTTGGCCAACACAAACAGGACCTTTAATGAATTGTGCCACTCAATGCGGGATCCATGCAGTTTGCTATCATGAGAAACTGACTGCATGAAAAACAACAAGTGTTTAATAAGATATGTCAGGCAAATCAAGAAGTATCGCTGCATCACGTTTTTAGGGAAAAGCTGTTTGTACATTGGTTTAAGTGTGTGAATTCCCCTCTGACATTTCTACAGAGA
Source organism: Poecilia formosa (assembly GCF_000485575.1). Taxonomy (NCBI): domain Eukaryota; kingdom Metazoa; phylum Chordata; class Actinopteri; order Cyprinodontiformes; family Poeciliidae; genus Poecilia; species Poecilia formosa. The sequence goes on from NW_006799948.1 coordinate 4,160,388, forward strand.
TAGATCTTGGCCATGGTTTGGGGGGTTGTGTACACATAGCCTTAATAATAGGACCCCAGAGGGATGGTACATCACTCAACCAGAACAGACAAACACATCACTTACATGCACGCACACACCTACACATTTGTGTATTACCCAACCGACACCCTATTTTTTTTTTTTTTTTTAATCCTCCTCCCCCCCCCTCCCCCGCCCCACATGATTTAACATTAAAAACATAACAAGGGCTGGGAAAGACAACGGGTCGGACCAAGTTTGCAGCCCCGAGGCACTTTGTCACACTCGTTACTAAAGTTGGGACAACATGTGCTTGCACAGTTCTCAAGACGGCGTAGTGTCAGAGAAGGGTGTGTGTGAAACCACAAACCCTTTCTGAAAACGCTTTTTTTTTTTTCCACTTTAGACTGAAACACATTTTAGAAGGTGAGAGTAAAGCAGCTGCACAGTCTAGCAAACATTTATAATTTAAATGCCAAAAGGGTGACCAAAGCTATGCGTCATATTACAACTGCTTTGAGCACACCGACATCTTGTGATGCTTAAATAAACCCCCGTCATAAGAGCCGACGCAGCATGTCTTGTAGGGTGTTTGTCCTCCGCCCTTAAATCTGGCCAGGCAATCGGCGTTGGCATTCCACACTGGCCCTCGAGTAATGGTCCAGCTTAGTGGGTAAACAGATGAACCGTTTGGTGGTCTCCCCGGGTAATTTTAGACTCCCCTTCCCTCTCTCTGTCCGTCTCTTTCCTGCAGCGCCCCCCCGCCCCAACCTCTCCGATTGCCATATCCTCAGCTGGCCTCTGTTAATTCGGACCTACCTGACAGTTCTGACTTGTGGGTTTACTATCAGTCCTGCTCGCCGAAAGGCTTTTCTCTCTAAACACACTGAAACTAATCTGCAACAGATGGGAAACAACTAGGGGAAGGAAGTAGTATAAGAGGGATATACAACATATTTGTGCCCCTCCGAACCAAACGATAGGGTTTCAACCGAGTTCAGAGCAAAGCCCGAGCACTGTTGCAGCGATGTGCAAATCAGAGACTCCCAGGGGGCCGAAAAGTCCATTTTAGTTCAAGACGCAACCCATCAGTCTGCGTTTTTGTTAACTTGCGGAATACAGGGGACATTCTTTAAAGAGGACACCCCAAAACACTAAAATACACACATACAAATTATAGAATAAACAAAAAACACATGCCGGCCCACAAATGTAGATCAGCACTGCACACACACAAACAGGCCCCACATGTTATTTCATGGGTGGCTGGTTGGAGATAATGATTCCCCTCAGCCCCTACTTTACTGTTGGGGTTTGGAGATCATTTGTGTAAACACCTAAGACATTCATATACCAACTCATTAATGCAAGCGACCATTTAATCACCTTTTCACAACAAACAAAATGAAAGTTGCATTGAACGCCAGCGTCTAACAGCAGTGAAGCGCAGATAATAGTCAAATTACTGTTTCTTAAGGTTTTACAAAAAGTAACTGGAAAGTCCCAAACTTTTTTTTTTAATTCTATTTTCCTCTCCGAAATATGCTTGTGGGAGTTGGAAAGATACCGAATTTAAAATTTAGACTGATTTGGACATAAAACGGACCAGTTTATCTTTCTCTTATATGTCATTTTTGTTAATTGAATTAATTAGAGAGGCGCAGTGTAGCAAAACATAGCTATAGGGAAGATATCGCTGTAAGATAAAGATGTTGTGCACAGAAGTAAAGTCATATTCAATCAATTACAATATAATTGAAAGCCTTAATTATGATTTTCCACTTACAGCAAATGAAAACACAAGATTTAAAATTGGATTATTGCATCAGACTAAAAAAACAAAGAAACTAAAAAAAGTTAGCACAGAAATGTGGACTTCATAAAAACTGTTTAATACAGAGGGTTGTTTTCAAAAAGTCCTTCAAATCTGACAAACAAGCCACATATCCTAATTTATTGAATATGACTACTTTCTCTTGTAAATGAAGGAATTTTAGCAATATTTTTATCACTTGGGGGCAGCAGAGAGCTTGTAAAAATTATAGGAACATTATGAATTGTGTTCACTGAAACATTTCTTCTTCCTCTTCTTATTATTATTATTAATATTATTATTGATTATTACCACCATTGCCTGCTGCTAAGGATTAATAATTGATGAGGCATGGCAAAGTTTTTGCTTATCTATGAAGCAGAAAGAAGTAAGGCAAAATAAAGGAGTTTCAGGCCAGAAGAAAGTGTGGCGGTCAAAATAAAAAGACTAGACTGTATCGGTGTATTATACACAATTGCTCAACATTAATACTAGTAGGAAAAGGCTGAAGCTCTAAGACTTCAGCCAGGGGTAGTTCTTTCAGTACTACTGGCGTTTGAATATGGATCATGCCTGATAAAGTGCTATCAGGCATGATCTGAAAATTTTCTGGGTATGAAAAGGAGCCAAATGCCATGATCTTACTTGAATTTGCACCTACCTTGGAAATATATACTGACAATAGAGGGCAAAGTGGCTTACTTTGTCTAGACTGCTCAGTTGTTTTAATACAACCGTGTTGATTTTCAAGTTCAATTTGTATTGCGTCACTTTTAAAGCTGTTGGTTTCAGCACTGCATTGAAAACTGAAACATTTACTGCGTTGTCACCTTCTGGCAATGGGAAGACTACTGCTGTAGCTTGAGCCAATGTTTTAAAGAAAGGAAGAAGAAGAAAACAAAAAACCCGAAGCTCCCTTCTGGACAAGTAAAGGAAAAATGTGCAGCTTTCAGCAAATTTTGTGAAAATCCTGTAATTTTCTCCACCCTCATTATGCTGCATTTATCACACTGGTCCATTTCCTGACTCCGGGTGGCATCAGATTCGAGGGAGCCATTTCCTCTTAGAATGAATTAAAGACCCACTATTCCCCTGGGATGATGCAAGGAGATGTGGAGAAACTGCGACAGGCAGGGAACGACTCGAGAGACGCAACCACCTGATGTAACGATAAACAGGTTCCACTTAACATTTTTCACAAGTACTTAAATGTCTTTGGAAACATGTAGCTTAAAGAGCAAAATTCACAATGTTATTTTATCCCGACTGACAATTGAAGCACTTATTAAAACAAAAATAAAATGGTAAAATGAAGAGAGGAAGCAACAAACTGTCCCTTATTAGAGCTGACTTGAGACATTCACTTAAAGGGGTCTGTCCTTGCCTCAAGAGGAAAACGTCTAACACATGAAACAAATTTAAGGAGAAGAGGCAGAAGCTGAGTCATGTTTCAATCCTATAATAACAAGCACACCTCTTGTATTTTGGCTCAATTACGGCTTTCTTGCAAAAGGCAAGATTTCCTCATGATGTTATTTAGTCGGCTGCGGCACTCTTCCATTTAAATCTGGTATGTCAAACACGCTGAGGTGTGAGGATACGGTGCTTTGTAAAAGTAGAGTGGATATAGACCTGATCTTTGGACAATGCCAACTCATGAAAAATGGTTTGTTCTACAGCAGAATTATGTCTGATGTATTCATACGCTACAAGGGTTTTCTGCCACTCTAAATCCCAATGATCTACATTGAGGTTTATGGGTCCCACTGTGACAAAATGTGGGAAAGTTCAAGAGAATAATTATGACCAAGCAGTGGTTCCGATTGGGAAGCTCACATTGGAAAAACCTCCAACTCAAAGCATGATCAAGAAAACAAGCGAAAGAAAAAAAAAAGAAAGAAATTACAGTTTTCCCACAACAAGAGCAATGTTGTATGTCTGGAAGTGAAACTCATCAACCCAGAATCTGCTCTGGGGACCATTTTATCTCTGTCCCCAATCAAAAACAAAACAGACAGCTATCATTTGTTTTTCCCCACACCCCCAGGGTGGTCATTTGATAAGAAATAATTGCGCGTTTTCTTCGAAGCGGTTTTGCCTTCCTATACGATGCCCTACTTCCACCTATACCTCTTACTTGTACTTGAACTTTAAAGTCTTTTATCACCGTCTAATGATCGTTGCCTTTAATGTCTCCGTGTTTGCTGGCGGCCGACACCGTCTGAGCAGACGCGTGAGGGTGGCTTTAATCATCATCAAATAGAGCTCTGTGTATAGGTAATTAAGGTGGTGCCGTATCAACTCTCACTCGCAGGCACCAGTCAGCAGCAACTTCTCCGCACAGCATCGCCGGGGTTTTTTTTGTTTTTTTTTTTAGTTGCCCCGGAAAGCGCTGTGGGCAACTTCATTTCAACTCCGCTGCAAGTTCTGACACAGAATTTAGCGTAACTCTTCCTCGGACTCCATTACTCAGTGTCTCCTAGTCTGCTAAGCCTTGGATTACTTTTCCAAACCCACAAACTAACCATAATACTAGGTTTCTGGAGCCAATGCGGCCTGAAGGGTTTGGTCTGAAACCACTCAATGAGCACAAAGATTACACTAAGTGTTTGTACACGAAGGACTACTGACCAAGCCCTCCCACGCACATGAAAATCCTTGACCAAGACTGACGTCTGACGAGCATAAAGTGGTTAGTGGTATTTAAGTAGTGATTAGTAATTATACTAGCTGTTTATTGAGTATTTCTACATAAATAGGTGTAGAAAAGTAAATGGTGTAGATATTGTAACTTTAATAAGATTCAAAGATTCTTTGCCGTTTGGTTTTCAAATAAGCCTTTAGGTTATGTTATATACATGAGAGATCTTGTGCATTGAGCAAGGGAAACAGTATGGAAACATTTGTATTTCCAGATTTTAATCCCCTCCCTGACCTTATGTTGAGTCTTTTCCCTCCTACATAACCCCTAACCAACTGCAGCAAAACATCACCCAGATGTCGTTGTGAACTTTACTATTTTACGCTTTTAAAATAAACAAAAGGACAACGTGCTCCAGAAAGTTGAGTTTGGAAAAGTGCGTTTTACATCTAAATTGTGAAGGTTGGCTATATATATATTTTTTCTGGATTTATGGAAATGTGGGAATCTCATACCAGTTGACGCCGATATATACGACGTACCACAGCAAGGTCCTCGACTACCTGGACGAGCGCTTCAGGGTCAAGTTGAGCGCGTCGAAGTGATGCGCCGGTTAACAATGCGGCAACTTCCTCCAAAGCGAATGCCTAAAATATTGTCTCTCTGCAAACGTAGAGTATCTATTTGCTTTTGTATTTGCCTGTAAAGCACCTACTTCTTTTTCACTTGAACAATTTTAGAACTAATTACCTTATGTCATAAACCGGGTAATCTCATGGTATATATCACCTTCACTTTTCTCCCCTTAAGTTTTGGCCCTTTGGACTGACTGTGGTGAGTTGTTTGCGAAGCTGTGTGTGTGTGTGTGTGTGTGTGTGTGTGTGTGTGTGTGTGTGTGTACATGAATTTGTGCTGGATAGAAGGTGGAAGTGAAGGTTTAGAATGATTTATACACCTGATTGTTTTGCAGTATGACAGAACAAACTGTCTTGTACACACACATGGTGTACTCTGTACAGAACAGTGCAGACTTGCTATTAAAGGCAAGTCTCTTGTGTTTCTCTTTTTCGACTTTAACACATAAATTCACTCAAGCTTCCAATCTGAACTCATGGTTCTTATTAGTGTATTTTTTTTTTCTTTTTTATCCTGATGCAATTTTGCTCAAAAAGCCAAATTCTAGGGAACAGAACGTTCTTGAAGTCCAAGTAGAAACAGAGAAAAATCGATCTTTTAATTTTTTTCCCCGACTTCATTCCTGCAGTTCTGGGCACAATCACGGTCCATATTGAACTCTTCAGTGTTATATCTGCGATCAGACGATGTGTTTTTCCACAAGACCTTTCTGTGCTAAATCAGGCATGCTTGGTCGCTGAGCAAAAAAGAAGAAAAAAAAAAGAAAAAGGTTTTCCAGGAGAGTGTCCAACAATATCAAAACAATCTCCAAGCTGGATTTCCTCTGTGACTTTTAGGGTTTCACAGGAAAAAAAAAAAAAAGAAGAAGAAAAAAAAGATGAGAGCTGTTGGTGAAGCTCCTGTAAAACAAATCTGCCGGTTGAAAACTGTCCACAAACACAACAGAACACAAGCAGTTCTGTCATAAAAGCACTGTAATAAAACGTCAATGAGGCCTTCAAAAGTCTGAGCACTTCTCCAGCTACAGCTAGGACTCTTGAGGGTCATCTCAACAAGATCTGCATCACATCCTTCTCCCTTCCTTCCTATGACACGTTCTACCTTTTCACCCATCTTACTATTTGTTAAACCAATAAAAGGTATTGGGCTAGACTTCCCATATTAATAATAAAAAAAAAAAAGATTTTTGGAAGTCATTAACTTTCTTGGCAAGACTGGGAAGCACTAATAATCAATCTGTTAATATTTAACTACTTCTATAAAGTAATTTTATGAGTGGCAAAATGACTCCAAATCCTCTCAAAGCTCTTCGATGAACCTTTGAAACGGAGTCGGAGCCTCTCGGATGTCGAAACTGGGTATAAAACATGGATTGTTTGGGCATCAGAGAGGCAACGAGCATGTTTCTGGTTCACAGTTGAATAGTTGCCTGGGATGGATGGTGCTGAAAACCACAGAAAACCACAGACTGGGATGCTACAGCTAGAAATAAGTGATTTGGAAAAAAACAGACAGCATTGGTGTGCCAAAGAAATTGTAATGTGTTGAATATTTTATGTGGAATTCTTGATTTTGGGGCTCAGTTTTGTGGTGACAATATTGGGATAAACTCTAAGTAATGTTTATTTGCTATAGTTTATCTAGAGTACAATTTGCTACCCAAATAGCAGCAGATGGAGGACCACTTCCTTTTTTAACTATTTCAACAAAATACTTCAAACTTGGACTTGGACACCCTGTTGTCTCTGCACATTTTCCAAAATGGGGGTTGAAGTTGAACCAACTACTGCTTAGTCACAAACTAGACACAACAGCAACAGGATATTTTGCACTAAATAATTTTTAACCGTATTTGGTAGTGTATAAAACATTTATATTATTTCATTACTTTTACATCCAGTTGTTAAGTTCCTGTCTTCCCTTCCAACGTGACATTAATCTAGCTAACTGCTGCATTTTTAGATGACAAAAATGTTTCATTTACCTAAAAAATAAATAAAAATAACAATTATGGATGGGAGTGTTACGAGTCTTTTGGGAGTCTATTAGCAACAATCAGTCTATATATATATTTATCCCTTAGTAGGCAGTGATCATGCCAAACATCCCTATGACTTCATCCTGACTCCAGCCTCCCCTGTGGTCCAAATGGCTAACCAATTAACAGCAGCTTAACTCGTGAGTCCAAGCACCTATTTCTGTTGCACATGCATAAACACACAAGTAGGACAGAAGTGCAGATACACAGGAGAGAAAGGACACATGCATGCACGCACACGAGCATTAAACGTAATGGACACCTGGATCCACGTGCACTCAGAGCCGGTGCCACACACAGAGAAGGGACAGGGATACATACTCATTAACAAAGGCTTAGCATTGCAGAGAGTGTATACCCCCAGCAAAGGCTGCCTGCCTCCCACAGCGGGGGGAAAACACCTCCAGATCTGCCAACTACAAGGCAGATTACATGCTACATGGAAAGTGTTGCTGCGCTTTAAATGTTTCCTATTTACAGAGAGAGAGAGAAAAGTTGGGAATATTTCTACAACATAGAAAGCACCAAACATTGGTACAACATATTTGCCACCACTAGGTGCCACCACGGGACTCTTTTTTTTTTTTTTTTTTAAGAGAAAAGTTATTCTAAACTCTTTTTTCTTTTTACATCACACACAGCAAGGGGAAAAATAGTTACTAACAAATTAATACCATTAAAAAAACAAACACACACACAAAAATATATATATATATATATATTTTCCCGGTAATCTGATCGTAAAATATTTGAAATCGAGGTGTGGAGAGGAGGAAGAGAGGTTTAGCACTTTGTGGACGGTGCGGTTGCAGAGATGTGGCTCGCAGAGTTTCTGTGGATTTTGGAATGCGGTCTGTCAACACCGATGGGGTCTCTCTCAAGAGTTCAAAACACAAGAATTGTAAAAAGAAGGGGGGATGAAACGAGCTCACCTGAGTGACAAGCAACAGCTGAGTCCACACATCTGGAAATTTACATGGAACCCTACATTTACTGCACCTTTACACTCACATTCACGTTGAAAGTATTCTACTTGGTAGATAATATAAACTGCAGCCTTCCCCTGCAAGATTTTTCAACGTGGTTTTTTAAACCAAAGTCAACCAATAGCAAAGGCAGTTTTAAAAAAAGAAAAGAAAAAAGCATTTAAAAAAATGACCGCTAAAGTTCACAAGACCTCATAACACATACTCACCTCCAAAGACGCAAACAACTCAGGCGCAGTAATCCGTAAATCAAAGCGTAGAAATCACAACTATTAACGCATCCAGGCAAATAGAAAAAAAAGGGGGGTTGGGGGCGAGGGGGCAAAAAAAAAAAAAGGAAGAAAAGATAATAAAAATCACAACTCAAGTCATGGAGGAGCTCAGGAACGAAGTATCTCGGTGCATGACGATGCGCAGAGCAGGAGAGAGGTTGAGTGAGGGGCGCACCGCGGGGGCAGAGTGATGCGCAGCTCTGGCACGGAGTTAAGGCGTCCACGAAACACATTTGTGGTGCTGCGCGCCAATTGGCTGAAACGCGCCGATCCCCACGCCTCTATTCCCCTCCCACTCATACGCACGCATGGCACCTAAACATTTTGTATGGTTCCAATTCACGAGCCCATATGTTTTGGAGAGGTGTAGAAAAAAAAAAAAACATTTATGCCTGGCATGCACTTTTAGGAAAGTTGAGACTCCTATAAGGACAAGATAAGTTCAAACTAAAAGTAAAATTGCAGCAATTAAATCGGAAAATGCTCTTGGCTTCAGCTATTCAGTGAACACGCAAATTTAGTTTTGGATTGGATAAACGACATCGGCAAGGTCCAGACTGATAAATGAGTTTGAAGAAAGAAATGAAAAGCTGTTTTTTTTTTTTTTTTTTTTTTTTCCTGACACAATAAGCCTCCTCAAATTCAGTCCTAATAAGTTAAGATCAGTGGTGCACATGGTTTATACAGAAAAAACACTGCTGGTTATGATCCGTACAGCCAACTAACTATAAAGGAAAAGCCAGAACATCCAGCAAATTCTGTAAAACAACGCACACTCCTTTGCTTGCAGGTTTAGTGAGCCGTTAATTGACATCCAAGTGAACTTGAGTCACAAGACCGCCTGCTCTTTTCTTGGAAAGAAAATGTCAAACTGCGTTTCCTGCATCATTTACTGTAGCATTTCAGTGCTCAGCTGTGGTTTTTCAAAGTTAATTTACGTGGTCTCGCTCCGGTAGAGATGTGTAGGCGAGTGAGGATGAAGCGGCAGCATGCCATCGCAGATGATTTGCATATTTCTCCAAGAGTGGGATTGTAAATGTGATTAGACAGGCTCAGATCTGCACCAGATACCTCGAACAGCATTGAATCTGTGAACTACAATGATTTGTCCTAACAAATCTGAACATCAGTACTACTACAGTTACGTCATAAATGAGATGTTGTCGGGACTAGTTAACACTTTGTTGTGGGTGCAAATAACTGTGGACTAGGCAGTTAAAGAATTCACAATTATTCCTTGCGTGGAACAATTGTGGGAATTTTTCCCCTATTGAAAACATGTGGTCACATTGAAAGTTGGACTCGACGTGAGCAGGGTTGCCAACAATTGTGGAGGAAAACGTACATTAGAAAAGCGATTCTCTTAAGGGAAATCTGCTTCTCGTGTAGTTTAGTAGGAACAACTTACTAAACTTTATAGGTTTGCAGTAGGTTAAGTGATTTAACTCTGTGGACTTGTTAACTGGAGGAAGTGATTGGCTTTAAATAATCTCATCCAAAGAAGGTGCTTCAGTGGGAATGCAAAGCAGCACTGGCAGTTGCTACCCAACACGGATTTCCTTTGAGAAAGCACAGTGACTATCTCATGCAGATACCTCTGGGAATCAGGATCAGGTGACGATTTGGTTCTATGCATCCAGAGTATGGACGGTTGCAGATGTACAGGAATGTTTCATTTTTTATTTATTTATTTTTTACAAGGAGCTTGGGCCTAACTCCACAGGGCAAAGGGTCCACCCTGAGTATGTTGCCAAAGATGAAGTCGGATCTGAAGGGCTCAGCTTTTGGATTGAGTTTTCATTCCAGGCTTTGAATTTAGGAGAGCGAGCGTAGCTCTTTTTGAATGTCCGTAAAGCTGGCAGTGAGACAGACCGGGGCAGGTCAAACAGTATGGCTCATTGTCCCTGCCAGCCAGTGAGCCCACACAGTAAGAACCGCACGGAACGCCCTCATTCACCCCGCTGGCGGCTGCTCCAACGTCCTGACAGCTTGATTTGCAGTTTACAGTTCATACTTTAGGCATACTTTTGCTTGTTTACTCTTGCACTTAACTTACCGAGAGTGCTGCGCGAACTTCAAGTGGTCTTGCACCTTAGCTTTTCCTTGGGAAATCGGATCATCTTCTGCATCCAGATGACTCTCTTTCCACCTGTTCTCCTTGCCTCACTGCAGCATAGAGCCGCTCTCTGTGCTTCCCCTTAGCTCTTTGTGTTCCCTCTCACAGACATCTGTAACATTGTAAGCCTATTTACAGCAGACACAGAAAAGGGGAGTAGGGCATGAAAGGTAAGCCTATAGGCCTACGCATACAGCTGGAAAGGAAGCGAGGATCAGTGCTGTGTGGAGAGCACAAAAGCGGCCTCCGGGTCAGTAAATCCTGACCCCTGCGACCTTCTGGAGTTCGGAACCGCAGCCTGGTTGATAAAAGCCACAGAGTCGGGCACACTGTGTTGGTAGAGCTCTGATCTCGCTTTCTCTCCATCATCTTTATGGAACACTGCTTTGAAAACAATCCAGATTGATGTGGGTCTGCACACTTTGTGATGCTGGCTTGGGTGTCATGTGCAGTGAATGGCAAACTGCAACGTAAGGCGGGTTATCTTCCTATCAGCATATCTGGCTTTCATAACGGATAAAAGGCATCCACGCCATCTGTCATGCAGCGGCCTGCTTGGTTATCCCAGATTTTTCATGTTTTTGGGGATTGAAAAGCTGTCGGACTTTTGCATCACATCTCAACGTTTGGTGATTAATTTGCGGCAGACAAATGTGAAGTAGTTGCGATGATGCATGAAAACATTGCAATGTTAAAAAGGAAAAGTGTGGCCGATGGGGTTCAGAAGCGCTCTGAAAAGTGATATCTGGACATTAAAAACACTATAAAACTAGACACCGGGTCATTAATGTGACTAATGAATTTTGGTATTTATCTGACATTTAACCCTGCAGGGAAAGCCGAGCGACATTGTGCTGGGTCGTGACCAGCTGGGAAACCACACATCATGTGTGGTGGTACAAGTCTGCATATCTGTACCATTTCAGGCAGAGGTTTAAAGACGCACGTTTATAGATTTGTTTGAAGCATTCCCATTCCAGGGTGTACATTCTAGATGAAGTTTCCATGTGTGCTTGGAATTATCGCAATGTTGGAAAACCCCATTAAGTCCAGGTTTCAACTTTACAGCTATTGATTTAAGGTGACGTAAAAGACAATATTTATATTCCTTGCAACTGAATGGCTGTAACCCCAAGAGCAGAAATTACCTTCTGAGGTAGTGGGATGACTATATAAAGGTATATTTGATGAACAATCACAATAGGCAGCTGTAAACATTTTTAGTTGGGATCTTAGGTATTGATGGATTTTATCTATTTGCTGGTTGGCTGTGGTACCTAACCCTCGTGAATACCAGGGGTCCATTGTCAACTCTATATATGCTTTTGGCTAGAACGATTGACAACGTGGGGATTTGAGAAAATCCAAATTATTATCTGCACCCAGTTGTGTTTTAAAACCACTGTGGTTTAATGTTTGGTACTCATTTCTCCCTACAATCCTGCTCATGATGACTGCATGTAAACTTACAGCCTAAACTGTAACCGAAATTTGATCTCAATAGCCTGGATTAATTCCTCTACAACACAAAAATTGGTTCATTCTCCTGGTTATGACTCTGTGGACTCTCTTTACTGTGACCCTGAACAACTCTGCAACTCCAAAATCTTTTGCGAGAGTGAAGTAAGTGGTCCCAGATTTGGCCTGAAGGAAAACTGTCAGTCAAACACTGGCAAGCTGGGCTGTTTTTCCTGAACATCACGAACATCCGACAGTTTCTTAACATCTTAAAGGAGACTGTGATCAGGACTCATTTGCTCCCTGTCCTAATTTCTGACTATAGATCTCACAGTAGCACCACGCCCGCTTGGTTACTGTCACTTTTGCTCATCTCTCTGATCAATGATTTGTTTCATCCCCATCATGTGTCTATCTGCTTGTGTTATTTCTGCTGTTATGACAAACTGGATTAGGGTTGAGGGAGAGGTTCATGGTTATTACTTTGCTGGCTGTCAGTAAATGCTTCAAAAAAGCAGAGATGCATTTAGGGAAGTGTAAGGGAAGTGGCAAAAAAAACAAACGCATTGTTGAAAGAAATGTTATTTGCTGCTCTGGTCCATGGCATGAGACAAGTAGGTTGAATTTAAAGGTAAACCGCATGTTTTAGTTTTTCTTATTAGTTTTTTAATGTGGAAAACTACGTGACGATGTCAAAAAGTTCACGGGGTATGAACACTTTTTGAAATACACTGAACATTTAGTTTACAAAGACTTCCTTATTTAAGGTCTTAATGCTGTAGCGCCACATTCTGCTCACAAGGATACTCCTTTATTTAAAACATAGCTTTCAAAAGAAACTTGCACCTGAAGAAGACAAGCAGACCTTTGATGGGGAACACAGAGTGACACCAGCGAAGCCAAGTCATTTCATTCAGGTATTTTTATGAGAGGAAAGGCTGCAAATGCATAGCCCTTACCCATTTCTGGAATTTCTGCCTCCTCTGGGAGGTAATAGTTGAATTAAGTAGATCAACATCGTCCGCTCCCCCTACGGGGTCCGTTTCCTGACAGTTTGCTTCCTTTTTTTTCACAGGTGTGCAGCAACAAGTGAACGGCCTGGTTAAACTGTAATCCCATTAGGTAGATGTCTTGGCCATAGCTGAGGGCACATCAAGACTTCAAGACATCTAGACTTTACACAGGCACACACACCTCTAATTAGGCAAAAATCACAAATCGCATCCGGAATGCTACCTCCAACCTGCGCAGGACCTCCAGCGGTTGAGCTACCATAGCTGGCATACCTTAACAATGAGTGTTTTACTCAACAGTCCATGACCATACATGGTCCTGTGGGAGTTTGGCTCAACTTTAGTAAGTTCAGCTCAAATTCAACCACCGCACATAAGATGAAACAGCAACTCTTCGCTTGAATGATTCATTTATTTGGGTGAGCACATGTGAATAAACTTTTTATTTTAAATTATATGAACAGTGACAAGATGCTTTCATGTTTGCTCATCTGTGTTACTTAAATCTGGTCAGATTAACATTTCATCCCCCAGATCAAGATATTTGCTGAAAGTCTCGCTGTGATCAAAAGTTCTGTTTTTGGATATTTGGCACTTCGGTGGGTTTAGACTGCAGAAAGCTTTTAAACGCATCCCATAATTAAAACCTAATTTGTCCGGAAATCCAGCTGATATATCTCAACGCACAATTTAAATGACCAAAAACATCCATAATGATCATCTGTACACAGATAATTGGTACATTCCTTAAAATTCACTTGTTATAGAGTTATGTAATTAAAAGTGTTTAAGAAATGAAAAACTGAGAGTTAATTTTATTCATAGACTTCTATCCGTAATGTGTAGTAGATGCGTGTTGTGCATATACACAATGGAGGGAGTGACAACAGTGGAGACCCACTGTTATATTTTAGCTTAATAGGAAAAAAAAAGTGCTGGATTTCAACAAGTGTGCATGACACAGAATCACTTCGCTCAAACACTCAATTGCTTTACATTTAGTCTCTGGAGGTGGAATCTGATCATGTGTGATTTTTTTTCTGTTGTACTTGCTTCACCTAGTTTTGGCCTTTTATTTTTTTTTTTTCATTGCTACAGCATCTTCAACTCCTCCTCTTCCTCCTCTTTTAGTCTGTGGACCTCAGGGAGGAAGTGTGTGACAGCACATAGCTCCTGAGTCCATTCTCAGGAATCTTTTACACACAATCACACGTGTGCGCACAACCACACACTGAAAATCCGAGGGATGTCAGCCAAGGGCAAGGCTCGAGATCAGAAGGAGGGTGAAAGCGAGCGAGCAAGGAAAGGAGAGGAGGAGAGCAAAGGATCACGAAGGGGCGGGAGGGACCTTGGACTGTACTCTCGACTTGGGAGGCCAAGGAGAACAAATGTCTTCTGCAGTCCAGGAATGAATTTTCCTGTCACTGTTACAACAGCAGCCAAGTATCTCAAATACTCCCCAGAGTCCCAAGACTGCAGCCCTTTGGAGAGAGATAAAATATAAGACAAATAATCTATCTGAAAACTCTTTGAACGTTTTCCAAACTAAAGCGTCTCGGGGAACAATTTTTATTTTTTATTTTTCTTTTGTCTCGCAGAGAAACTTCCAAATTGTTGTGTAAAACAATCTGATATTGGCTTGGCAGCGATATCATCATTCCTGAGTTCTAAGGACTTGTCAAGGAAGTGAGCAGAGGAGACTTTTGGAGTTCGCACTCCAGATTACATAAAGGTCTCCCTTTTACCTCTCAGAATTCAGTGTAGTTCTTGAGAGAGTTTGTCATGAATTGGGATTATGTACAGAGTCTTTCCTAGGCGACTTCTGCAGGTGGTTGGTTGCACTTGTTTAGAGGTACCGGAGTAAAGGGGACTGATTTTTGATTTTTTAGATTTATTGAAAGGCGTTATAATTTTTTTTTCCACTTCATAGATATGTTCATCTTTATGTTGGTCTATCACTTCAAAAAAAAAAAAAAAAAAATATATATATATATATATGAGCAAAAACTAAATGAGCAAAAAGTGGTTCTGCGTTAAATTTAAAGACAAATCTGTCGAGAAATATCACAGTTTTTGTCCTTGCATTTGTAACTTAAGAACAGTCTATTCTTCAGAGCACTCTCAAACTTCCTTTTGGATAAATCCCCGGAGATTTGGAGGTGAGAAACAGGCTCAAATAGGCGAACAAAGCAATGAAAAACACATGTAACACACACAGACAGTTGTCCTCATCCACCGCCGAGTACTTCGACCACTCGCACTCGGAGCAATTCACACCAGTGTTATGTTTCAGTTGATAGATGCGCGGGATTGTGTACACAGAGGACGTAATCAGTAATCTGGACCCGCACAACTTATCTGCCTTGATATAGACAAGTGCAAATGCAATGCTGGGTTTCGTGCCGTCTGGTCGAACAACACCCAGAAAAACGTGCCTGAGCTATCGCTCTCAGTTCTGAATAGTGGGAAAGCAAGTTTCCCAACTGGCTCTAGAAAGTAAACAAATGTAGATTTCTGGCCAGATAGTACAGTCATTATTTTCCCTGAGTAATAAAAGAAGAAACAAAAAAACATCTGGCAGCAAAGGAACGTGTCTGGTGTATTCACAGCGTCTTTTACGAAAATCGTTTTCATGTAATCCAGATATGTATTTTTTTTATTTTTTTTTATTGTTCCAAATAGCTGACAATATAAGGTCGATAAGGACGCCAAGTGTTCACTCGATGGATCCGGAGAGACCATTCACTATTAAATAAGCCAGACGTGCAGTCATAGCAACATTTTATTTCAAGCTGGTAAACATCAGGGAGGCTCAGCTGGTTCCTCATATGGTCTTAAAATATACAAAATAAATCTCCTCGTAAGTCAAAATGCACAAGGCGCTCAAACAAGCGGTTACGCCCTGATTCGAGAGCTTTTAACACCAATAACTCAATGTAATCGTTCTTTTACTTCACCCTGTAATTTCCCATTTGTTTTTGCAACCACTGCAAATTTTCCTGCAAGGCTTGAAGGCATTGTTCTGTTGAACTGGAGTATTTCTGTTCAACTTCAGCTGTCGAACAAATGGCCTAAAATGTAACTCTGTAAGCGTTGGCATGTCAGGGAATTCATGATATAGTCTGATTGCAAGTCGCATCGCTTCCATTTTCAATTAAAACAAGCCCAGATCAACAACCCACCACTACCATGCTTCAAAACACACACAGTCCTTTGAATAAAGTAGACTAACCCCGCTTTATAAAATTCACTTCTAAGAGCCGTTTGTGGCACCCTAGGACTACCACCTTCATGGCAACAAGACTTCTGCATTATAGAGGAAATTTGTTTGACTCTTCTTTGCCGAATTTAGTGTAAGGTTAAGCCGCAGCATCTAAATTTGCCTTGAGTTTGTCAACATAAAGTTGTTTTCTTAAATGCACTATTAGCTTCACATCCGATGTCCAGACTCACCTCCCAAAGCATATTGTTATCCATGAATGTCTGCAGAAAACATCGACATGTTTTATTCAAATATAAGACTCGTCGTTCGTCTTACTTGGCAGTGCTTCTTTCCTCTGAACTCTTTAATTGATTTCTTCATTGCTCTATCTCTTTCTTATAGTAATGAATGCTGCTGTTGAAGTGTTTGCCAGTCTTTCATGTTTTTCCTACTTGTAGATAATGGCTTTCGATGTGGTTTGCCCATTTATCTCATCTGTTCTCATGTTTCTTTAGATCACAACACATACTGCTTTTTCAGATCTTTTAGCCCATGTTGTCAGACAGGTTCTATTTAAGTGGTTTCTTGGTTGTGCAGTTCTGTTAGTAATCACCCCTAACTGTGGCATGAAAATTTATTCTGTGCTCTTTGTTGCAAGTCGTAGCATTCAAAAAAAAAAAAAAAAACTGAGCCGAAGGAAAGAATTACAGAACAAGCCATTTTAGCTGTAGTTTGGTTTTAATGCTGTCTTCCTCAGAGTACTTCTTTCAGTTCAGTTTCGGTGGCAAACACCAAACTCATGTTCCTACTCATTTGCTTTGTTGTCTGTAAACAACTGAATGGAGATTCTTAGAAATGTAGAATGGAGGGTATTTTGGATTGTCTTTGATGGTAAAATATTAGACGCACAGACTTCAGTTTGCTTCTCATGCACGGTCCATCAAATAGGTTGGTGAAGGACAGTTGTTTTAATCCCATCGGCATGTGTCTAGCGAATTGGTCTGTGTGTGTGTGTGTGTGTGTGTGTGTGTGTGTTGGTGCTCTTCGACTCTGGATGTTTTAGCAACATGTGCCCGGGAAGTTCTGTCATCGCCTCGGTGATGAGTGGCGGAGAGAAGGGGAAGAACAGCAAGACGAGGGAAAGGAGCAGAGACAGATGGAGGACATTGGGAAAGAGGAGAGCCATAAAAAGTGAGGGAGAGCAGAGCAGGAGGGGGCGGATTTAAAGGATAGGGAAAGTATGGCTGGAAAGTACAGCATCAATGAGAGGGGATAAAGCTCTCCAAGGGGAGGGGGAGGAGGAGGACGGTGGGATTTGAGAAAGCGCTCTCTGTTGGATTTTTGTCTCTGACAGAAATTTTGGCTTGTATTCTCTGAACATGCCTCCCATGTGTCTGATCCATCTATCATTCTGCCACTTAAAATCTATGGCCATAAGTGTTTTGTCCCTCCCTTGTCTAATAGATGTACTGAAAGCCATGGCATGGCAAGTGAGTCCAGAGAAGAAAAAAGTAAGACTGTCTTTATATTTTTACATTCAAATGCAAATAAATAATCGGGAAAAATCCAATAATTTAAGGTTATCATCTTAACACATAGCTTGTTTAGTTTTCTAAGACAATTTCACAACTTTACTCTCTCAATTCCACAATGTTACTCTCTCAATTACACAACTTTATTCCTGTAATTCCACTACTTCTATCCACTTCAGTGTAAGTTAAGTAAGTTTTTTATCAGTTTTATTGCTTTTTCTTCTCAGTTGTATGCGGGCCCATGGTGATTATAGCCATTTCCAGGTCTGAAATAAAGAAATATGCTATAAAAAAGAAGAACAAGAAAAATAAAAACAAGCAACCCAGCCAAGCATGCAGTTAAATGTTCCCAGAGAGTGATGTCGGAACACAACAAATTGGGGGTTATTTGCAAAACATAATGGCCATCCAAGACAAGGGTAGTGTTCTAGTGTACATTGTTTTATCCGTGATGGTTTATTTGCACTACAGTAGTGTCTACTTAGCAGTTAAAACATTCTTTGTATTTCTAATCTGCAATTCAAAGTCTACAATTCTTAAAGCAAAAAATTAGTATGCAAACAATCTGTTGTGACAGATTCCAGTTGTTTTATAACTCTGGTGCAAAAAGTCAACTGAGGAGAGAGACTGTTTTGAATTAGGAAAATCCATCACATTCATTGATTCATTTTCACAAATCTCACACAGTTTTTCAATATGAAGGATTTTCGAGGGAAAAAAAAAAGAGTACTCACTCCATTCTTTTCAGTCTTCCATGATGATCCAAGCTACATCTTGAGAGAGTTCACCATTTTTTTCTTTTTGTGTTCAAAGTGGGATTTACTCATTAATACTGTAAAGATTTTTAGCTTTCTGGCCCTGAAATATATTTACCTTTAATAAATTCTGCAGCTCAGCTTTTAGTAAAACTAACATATTTGAGAACTTAAGCTGTTCCGCTGCGTGAAGTGAGTGCCGGTTCATCCAAAACAAGCTACGACAATCGTGCCGTAACTGTAAACCCACAGCAAGTCCTCTCGGGACTCCTTCTGGGTGCGGACTACCGCTCTCGTACATGGGTTCAGGTGTGTGAGAGGAGAGATGAAAAGGGCGGCGGATAATTGTTTGGATTGGTGTTTTTATTTCACCTCCAGTCACAGCGTGCATCTCTTGACAAACTGCACAGATCCCACCCAGGGGAGCCCGCACGTTGTTTACCGAGCCTTTTAATTGCCGTCTAAGTGACACACAATACACCCGTTTGTGACAGTGTCTTGTACAATAATCAGCTGGCTAGGTGTGCATCCATATATATATATATAACTTTTATTCCAGCAGAATCATCAGATCAGACCTTATAACCTATGTGTTTTTGTAAAACGTATATATTCCAAAGACATCGTGTGTCTGCGCTACTCTACTTTAAAGTTTGATGAAGTGCATATCTCAGTTAAGATAAAACATCCCAGTTTTTATGACGTTTAATACGGGTTTTAAGACAACCCCAACTTTGTGAGAACAGGTCTCCAAATGCAGGCTTTTGCTGAGATTGTTTAGTTGAAACTTGATTTTTTACTTTTTTGGAATATTGCACAAAACCCATAGTGTTAATAGGAACTTTTGTGTGTGTGTGTGTGTGTGTGTGTGTGTGTGTGTGTGTGTGTGTGTGGTGAGAACAAATTACGGAAGGTAAATAAACAAAGTTGGAAAGTGGATGGGCTGGAACCACAAACGGTGAACATGGCGATTCTAAAGCTGACCGGTGGAGCTTTTTTCATCCTGGTGTTCCTCCATGTGTGAGACCTCGGCGTGTCCATGTGAGTTTGCTGCTCCTCGTCGTGTTCCTGACAACTCTGATTCACCGTCGCCGCCGCCGCACCAGGCTGCTTCCTCGGCATTGCACTCGCTCGTAAAGGAGACATTAATTTATTTATTTTTTTTTCATTTTTTTGTAAAGAAGGTTTTGGGCCTTTCGATGGGAGCATCTGTGCGCAGACGCAGGAAGGGGCGGGAATTGACGTCAAATCTCCTGCGATGAATGAGTCCCCAAGGACCAAAAGCCATCAGTAGATGTCCCTTTGGATAAGCTGTCCTTCTTTTGCCTAATTTTGGTCTGTTTTTTCAGAGGTAATGGCTAAATGCTTTAATCTGTGCAAATGATAGCATCTTAATTGTATAAGCCGCGAGGACGGAGCAACGCTAACGGATTACCTGTCTAGCTCTTTTTCTTTTTTTTCTCCCCCCGTCGTAAATTATTCATTTCTCAGTTTAGTGACAAAATCTGATTTTATTACATAAAAGAACAGCTTGAAACACAGCTTGGGGGGAAAAAAAAAATAAAAATCTAAAAATCTGTGGCCAGTGCAGCAGCACGACTTAATGATTAATTCACCAACAGATGACAAGCCTGCAGGATGTACGCGGATTACATAAGGTTAGATCTCTCTCCCTCTCTCTCTCTCCCTCTCTCTCTCTCTCTCTCTCTGTCGAATCACAGTGTTAATGATGAACCGGTGCTGTCTGCTGTTAACTGGCTGCGTTGTATCTACACGGTGCACATGCAGAGAGTTCAGGAAGTTTTGCCGTGTGAGTCTCAACTCGCTGCGTAAATATGATTTTTAAAAAGTGTGAAATTTAGAGACTGGTGTGCAAAAAAAAAGGGGGAAAAAAAGACTTTTATTCATGCAAACTTAATTGGATATACAATGTGGAGAAAACCAGCCGAGATCATGAAAAGCAATGTTAAGGATTGTACCAATTCCTATTAAATATCAGTAACATGACACAAATTAAACGTATCTTAAAAATGATTTTGCTAATCTTTCTTGATCTTAGTGGCTCTGTTTCTCAGTCTGCTTTTAGATTCTTTAGATCGGCGTACAGTTTGTTGTTTTTGAGATCCATTATCTTACTCTATTGAAGTTATGATTAAACAGGAAAGACATCAAGCAGGTTTTTTTTCTTTTTTTTCCTTCTTATTTTTACACTTGCATTGGAAGACTGAACAGCTCACTTTAGAAGTTTCACATTTTTATTTCAGAAAATAAGACATCCCAATGCCGCATAGTGTAGGATAAGAAGTACCAGAACTTGTTTGTATTACAGATTTTTGCGTTCTCAAGAAATCCAGAGTTGACGTTTGGTTGTTAATTGTAAATGTTCTTGTAATCTCACTGAAACGCTCTCCGGCTGATGCGAGATATAGATTATAGCAAGGCAGGGAAACCGATGACTAAATAAATAGACACACAAAGTAAAGCATTTAAATAGCAGAAAAGGCCGAGTAACATACAGTCCTTTCACGAAGAGGAACGCGCACGTATTCAAGCGTACCAGCCTGACTCAACCGATCCTCCCAGATACCTGATGAAAGCTTTCATTATGCGAGACGGGCCGCCACTTGGAGCGTCTTGCAGACTAATGATACCCATTTGCACCGCTCTCAACTCCGAGACCAAAGTCTCTGGCTGTAAATCACTCAGTGCACGTTGCACTAATTAATAAAGCCAGGGCAGACTTTGTGACTCTGGGGAAATTTAATGATGTTCACCAAAAACCTCTTCAAAGTCAAACCTGATTATGATAACGGAGAGTTTTTTTTTTTTTTGCTGACTTGGCAGCAGAAGATCAGCGGGCATTTTCGATTCTGTTTATGCATCTTGATGTATGTGCGCGGACGCTAAGTGCGAATGCTCACCGCCTTCAGCTTTCTCAGAGGGAATCCACCCTTGTAACTGCCAAGGTCAAAGAGCGACGACCCCCAGACTGCCAGCAAGGGGTTAAAGGTCCTTTACCCTTAAGGGAGCCGGTGGCGACACCCGGGACCGACCGGCTTGGGTCAACATATTAACCAGTGCATTGAATCTGACAGCCCCAAACTTTGAGTGGACCATACTCAAAAAAAAAAGAAAAAAAAAAGAAGCTCTCGTTTTCCTCTTAGTTGCATGCATTGCTTTCATCTCGTAAGAGCAGTCCTGCAAAAAATAAAATAAAATAATAATTAGCTCATCAGAACTTTTGTCATCTTTCCAAAAACACAGACTTACCTCCACATGAAGCTTATGGGTGATGTCCACGGGTTTTTATGTGTGATATTAAGTTGCCAACAGTCGCAGCGTTAAACACAGAAACATTCTTTGATTTGATCCACATCGTTTGGCATCGGTTCTCCTGAGCAGCTTAAAAGGGCAGAACTGGCAGTCAAAACTCTCACTGGGTGAATGTTTGGACTGAAGGGTCTGCCGCTTTGATGATTGCTGGAAGCTCTGGGACGGGGAGAAATGTCTGCAAATAGTCACGGGTAGGAAAACGTGAAACCTTCCTCATCATTTTAGCGGAGACTTTCAAGTTATGCCAGATTGCTTAGCATCAAAACGAGGGGAGAAGCTTCTTAGCTTATGTTTTAAAAACTCTAAAATAACTTGGACCTTTGTTGTGATTTGCAAAAACAAGAGAAAATTAAGTCCAGCCTTTAATTTCAGTATGTTTACCGGGAAAGATCGGAGAACATAACATTTAGAAACATGGATTTTGTTTAGCTGGGAAACTTAAAAACAGTCTCTTTTGACAGTGTGGATGATTACAATCACCCAGTATAACTATAATTAGAAACATTTTAATTTGCAGCTGTGTTGCAATTGCTAAAATGAGTGAATAATCATTCAGCTCTCTACGACTAGCTGTTATCGTTCAACTACTTTTCTTACAACTCGAGCTTAAAAAGGTCTGAATTACTCCTTTGAAGCTTTTCGTGAACATCTTTTACTCAAGACTGCCAGCAATGGTGCAGGAACACAATGTCGTACATTCCCCTCAACCATCACCTTCGATAAGTACAAAGTTATTAATGATCCATTCATTTTCCAACGACCTTCAACTCCCCAAACGCACACACGCCCAAAGTGTTGCTACTTAGACGGCATATCTCGCAAATTTCGTTTGCAAGCGTCCCCTTTTTTTTTGCGGCAGTCGATCCAATCAAGCTCAATTTAAAGTGTTTAGTCAGCGGCTAAATGGATCGGCTGCCGGTTTGATGGATGTGCATATCCGCCCGGGCTGCTCCCACCCCAACGGGAAGCCCATACATCATGTTGGATTATGTCTCACTTTTGTGTGCCCCGGTTGCTCCGACACCGCAACCATTTAAGCAGATTGGTGGCAAGAGTCGCCACAGTTTGAGGTCTGCGGCCTTGAAAAAGCCACGTCTGTGCTCATGGAAACCACCCGCTAATCAGATGAAGACTGTTTTTTAAAAAAAAAATAAATAAATAATAATAATAATGTTACGGCTCTCCCTTCAAATCCACTTTTCAAGGAAACATCCTCCGTCATGCATTGCTAATCTTGTCATTTCGAGTAAAAAGACGAGATTTCGGTGAGTAACTCCCTTCTTTTCCCCAGCGAACGCTTGCAGACCACCTTGGAGAAAATTGTAAGAAGCTTCTTGGTGTAGCAGGCCAAGAGGAATAAAGACACTATTCAGTGACTTGCTGGCCCGATTTCTGTTGACTCAGTGAGGCAGAGGGAAGAAAACATGAAAACATATGCTGATTTAGACGGGACCGTCACCCATGCCTGAACGAATTTTAGTTGAACTTCTGAGCAATTTGAAATATTCCCGTTTTGCTCTCGTCTTTTATTTTCTCCTTCCTCCGGTGTCCATCTGCAAGTGAACTGTGACATCCCGGGTGTTGCAAAATTTGTCGCTCACACCCTCTTTTTCCCTCCTTTGTTTGCCACGGATGATCCCTAAATACCCAACAGACTCTATTATAAAGCCTGCGCAAGTTATCCACACCCGATTGAGTCACACACACACACACACACACACACACACACACACACACACACAAAAAGAGTACCGGGCAAAACACATGGCCCCATGGGGGGTTAATTACTGAAAGGAGGGATAAAAATGACAGTTTTTAAACAACATAAGGTACGGACAGAGTCCTCCAGCTTTGCCTTCATGCTCTGTTCAGTCAGGCCATTTTTAGACTGAAGGCAAAAGGGCCCAATCTAAGCATGGAGAAATGCCAAACAGAATGGATGAAAGTTCCTATAAAAGGAAACTGAAAGGGAAACTTGATAATTACTTTTAACCCATTACATTACCCCCGATGAAAAAGCCTTTCCAATTATTTATGTAACTAGGCACAAGAGAATTGAGATACCTTGAGTTTCCCTGCATGCCGAGGTGTTGTGCCTCATGTTTTTAACCCCCTGGAAACCCATAAAAGTCCCCCCCCAAAAAAAATGTTTATACCGGGCTGATTAAGTCAAATGTTTAACACATGTGCCTCCTGAGGCAAACGGCTCATGCAGAATTCATACGGTGCCCCTCAAAAACTATTCGTACCTTCCGAACGTTTTCACGTTTCTCTACATCATGGCCACAGACTTCATTACGTGTTGGGATTTTTGCCGTGACTACCCACAATGTAAAGTTTTCAACGTTTTTCTAACTGCGTTGTGCATTTTGGATTTGGCACGGCTTCGCTCTGATGCACTGTGCAAGCAATCACCAGCTGTAAATCAAATCTTTGTTTAAATTCAGCTTTTTCAGCGAAGGCCTTGAGGGTTTGCTAGTGACCGAATAGGGAAGAAAGAGGATCAGAAAAAAATGAATACACTTCTGGCAGATCTGGTAAGCAGAAAGCCATAGTTGTGTATGGCGGGGGGGGGGGAGGAAATCAAAGCTCTGGTCATGTGGGACCAAATTTATCTTTTTTGAAAAAGCCGTAAATTTTTCTTTTCTTTCAGTTTTGGTTGGTTGGGAGCCCATATCGACAGGCTGGCACTGGTTCTTAAAGCAACTGCAGCAGCAACTGGCGAGGCGGGAGTCATGCTGCTCGATTAACCTCTTTTGCATGAGTAACCATCACTGTGTGGATGCAAGTACATAAGTTACCATGTGTTTGTCTTTATGGAGTCCTTCGCAGCAACATTCATTCCAATTGTATCGGTGGTGTGCCCTCCTACAGCTTTTCTGCTCAACCTAAATATGAAACAGAAGCTTTTTGGCCTAGAGCTAGCTGCTCATCCATTAAATTAAGCAATGCTATGTTTGTTTATAGTGAAAAAAGTTTTTATTGGCAGGTTAATTGCTAAGTTAGTCTGCAGAGCAGCAGACGTCTCTCCATCACCTCAGGGACTGTGTAAGCCAACACCAATTACATGAGGGGAAAGCCTTTTTTTTTTTTAATGCACGGATAGCAGAGCCAAGCCGAGCGGGTGAGAAAATGGTTGCAACACATACAGTAGGCTCAGTAACACAAAGAAGAGCTGTTGTACAGTAACATCTGATGCTCCACATTCTGCTGCGCTCGGGATTAGTCAGCTCTTTGTCTTTTGCAGTCTGTGCATTCGGGATTATGCGCGGGTCACGTGTCGACAGTTTTCCGTTTGTCGGACGGCTCGGAACATTTCGGAGAGCAAATACGGGACTTTGGGACGAGCAAGAAACGACGTGCTGCAGCCTCGTTTCTATTCCAACTCAAAAATCTGCATTTAAAAAATAAAATAAAATAAAATTCTTGCCTATCAAGCCTTGATCACTGCTGTCAGTTTGTCTGTTTTCTATGAGAAAAGCAGTTCATTCCTTCCAATCCAAAGCATAAACCAATATATATACACTCACCGGGGCGTTAAAATGTTAAAAAAATTTGTTCAAGCTCCTGTTGAATTATGATTTGTGTATTTCAACAACCCCTCCTTTCACAGCTATTAAAGGTGCAAACACAATTCACAGAGCAAATATAGAAAACCCACCATGTGTGCAAGATTGGAAATGTTAATCAGGTAACCACAATTACATGATTACACCCTTTTCTATTCAGTCCAAAAGTCAATGACCGTGTTATTTACTCAACACTCTGAAGTCAACAGCTACGCTATGTCTTCTTTCGTGAACCGTCTCTATTGACCACATATTCCTGGTAATTTTCCTTTACCCTCCTCATATTGCAACTCTGCCAACCTGCTGGCTTGTTGCTAATTGGAAGACTTGTTTCCCCTTGCCTAATCTTCCTCAACACCATTCACTTTCACGCGTACGCTGATAGGCCGACATTAGCTCCGCGCTGTCACTCGTTTCTCCGTTTGTGGATTTTGGGATTTCTCTGACTTTAAGACTTTCTTTTTGTCTGCTTGTCAAACTTCCTTTCATGTGTGTGTTGTATTCAGGTTCTACCTAAGCTGCGCCTCGGTATGTAAAGAGAACATTATCGGAGATTTATCGACCTGATTCTTGTATGAAAACCCTGGTAAAATCGTCCTAAGGGATTAAAAAACAAAATCCCATTTGACATGAATGTTTTATGGCAAAATGTGATTTAAGCACCACCACAAACACATACCAGTCTAACCAGCCTACAGAAATCTGGTTTTAATCTTTTTGTAACAACCATTAAAAAGAGTTCTTTTACACCGAGATTAAATCACATTACAAGAGAGAAATCGCTCAGACTTCTTGTCCGTTCTGATCTTCTGACTCTCCAATTTGCAAACTAACAGTTTAAGCTCAATGTAAACCATAGTTAAATGTCATGTTGCAGCTTATGTGAACACGAGCATGCTTGTGCCCAAACAGCTTGCAAATGAGGCTACAGAAAAGTACATTTAGCCGAAGTAAATTTGTGAGATTTTTTTTTTTTTATTAAATTATTTCTGGCTAGGACCTTTTTTAAATAAAGGGGAATCCGAACATTTTATGACAGATTTTATAGTCAATAATTTTTTAATATGAAGGGATACTGCTGAGACCCAAAAATCCAATGGTTAAAAATAGTCCAAAAAATGCATTTTTTATAAGTTCACTGTGCAATTGGGGAGGGAAAACCTTGATAATTGTCATGTTTCCAAGACTTCGTTTTTTTGTTCTTGTTGTTTTTGTTTTATTTGCCTTTTCTAAACTTTGAAGTGTACTTGATAAATAAGTTGCTGGATGTCTATCTCACAACCAGTCCAGTTGGAATCCCTTTGGTACTCAAGGGCCCCTGGAGTTATTTTGACAATAATATCACCTTTAAGTAACATACTTGCACTTGGATGAACATGCATTATGTTTAAATGCTAATCAGCAATGCCTATTTCCATATTTTACTGAAACTGAAAGATTGATTCACGAGGGACTTTTATATGTCAAAATAAAATGCCCGAAAGGTAAATTTCTTCAAGTTTTAATCTCAGACAATTCATGGCACATTAACAAAGGAAGGATTAATTTTATTTTAAAATGGTTTAAATGGTCACAGTTGTTACTCACAATGGAAATATAGCAATCGGATATGGTTTTCGTCTTTAATTGCTATTCACAACGTATTCTTTTTGACTTTTTTTTTTTTCAGATAAGCATAAACTGATGTAGTGGCTGACTAATGGCATTTTATTCTTCTAGAAATGGCAAACCCAGAATTTTTTTTTTAATGACCTATTTAACATGTTGTATTATGATAATGTAGGGATTCCTTTGCCCAGAAAGGCCTTCATCCAAATGATTCGTGACTATAGCTTCAACTCACAAATGACGAAACTTGTCACCATCTCCTGTTTTGGTCAGTCTCCAATTGTTGGAGAATGGCCGCAGCGTCTGTGCTAAATATGACAAAAATGACATGAACCACATGCAGCTTCTAATTAGATTAGGCATCATAAAATATTCATGACGTGAAATCATCTCGGCTAACTCATTAGCAAGTCCACCTACAATCCTATTTTGGAGTTTTTGTTCTTTTCTTTTTGTTTTGTGTGTCGTGAGACTTTAAGCGGTTTTGTTGAACTTTGGCATGTTGGACATTTTGTCAGGTCACAGAAGTAGTAGGTACAAAAGGGAAACGTGTGGAAATACCATAGTTCCAGAGTGTCCCATGCTAAAACTACGACACACTCACTGGCAACTGTATTGGATAAACCAGTTTAAGTGAAGGTTTACATTTAAATGCATCAGTAAATCAACCTCTCCATGTAACACTCCGACAACCCTCCTATTAAGTGATTACACCCTGATCTGTCTTTCAGTCTTTTGCTCCCTTCTGTCTTCACTTGCTAACAAAGCAACAACACATCAAATCCTCTACTGCACACACCACACCACGCCTATGATGAAATAGAGGACACAGCCATGTGAGATGCATTTTGCAAAGCTTATGGTGATGCAGTTATGCAAGGGAAGATGGCCCGTTGACAAGTGAGCTTACTTTTTTGTTTTAAACGTGCTTTTATATTTGTTCTGCACTTGCCTTCAAGACGTTTTAACTCTCACAGTGCAACTATAGCTGCCTTACAAGTCATAACATCTTAGACTAATTTAATGCAACACACGGCTGTAATGACTGCCAGGTCTGCACAGGCTCTATTAACGGGGCATTGATATCGATATGCCTATAGCTATATTTACTCTGTGGCTCTGGCTGGATTCCACTCAGAACTGCGCTTTTATCCTGGAGTGTATTTAAATTCATCATATTGATGCAAGACGACAGTTTGTCTTTTTTTTTTTTTTTTTTTGACTAAGGTCTGACTAAATGCACTAAACCCTAGAGCTCTATGACATGTAAGATGATTTCCTGAAATCCTCTGAGGTTTCTCTGCCAGACGAGGCCAAAGGAAAATGCCCATTAAACCCCTTAAAGGTCTCCTTCCTTCAAATCTCCTCTACCTATTGAGGACTAGAATACGAAATCTGTCTCGCATTGTTATCCGTGATTACCTCACCAAGTCTGGTTAATTGAATAAAAAGGTTTTTATGTCTGTATTTTAATGAGGCAGTGACCTCAGTGAAACGTTTGCGGGTCTAGTCATGGTCTCCCATCTATTCCAAAGCCGAATTGATGTAATGGACTCGCCCCTCGACCTATATAAGCTACAATATAACAGTCCAAACCCCTCCTTTCACAAGTACGCCCCTTTTTATGGTATGCAATTACATGCATCATACAAAAACATCGGACTGTAAATACCCCACCCCCAACGAGTTTCTGAAATACTGTGCTGTTGCACAGACTTGTTCGATGTTCCCCCCACTATCATTGGGAAATATGTCATCAGGGGAACCCCGCCCCCTTCCTCTCAGCACAACCCCTCCATTATTGTCTGCTCTCTTCCTCATAATGTACAGATTAAGCTTTGACCTTAAAATGAACCCAGTTTCCTCCCAACCCCAAGCCCCCTATCCACGTCCATTTGATGCAGAATGGCTTGGGAAACCAAAGTGACGTTTGCAAAACTCCGTCCCGACAATGTTTTTCTGTTTATAACATCCCAAAATGACATTAGAAGGATCCCGTCTCGATGTCAAAACGCATTCGGATCGATGGCGACTGTCATACTTTGGACAGGCCATAAAGATTTGGAGCGGCACAGGTGTTGACAGGCCGTAGTGTAAACCACCAGCTAAAATGAACCAAGGGGTCTGGGTCAATTTACCCTCCTTGAAAATGTTGTGCACCTACTTGTCACTGTTTCAATTGGGACTGTGGGACTCACTGGAAGACAGAACATTCTTACGTTTGAGAAACTTCTGATGCATGACTGGAAGGACGGTTGAGTTTTAATGATCCTTTGTGAATTGTGATTCGTTGTGATTCAGACAGGATGTCTATGTAATTTATTTATGACAATTGGTATTTTAGCAACTGTTGTCGTTCTGTCATCTCAAGCTTATTCTCTGGTCCCACCAAGCACGCCTCATTCCGAGTCGCTTAAGTCTCCAGATGCCAGGCTTTAAATTCAGCAAGTTGTCCTAAATGCATTAACTTTAATATCTGTATCGTGTCGGATTCAGACTCTGTATCCATCTATATCAACAATTACTCAATCTTAATTGAGTTGCATCGATGTTTGAGCTAAAAGTTGATTTAATCGTTTATCCTGTTGAATGCATCGATTAATTAAGGAGTGCTCTTCTGGATTTTTATTACAAAAGAGAGACGGGAGGTGACTGCCAGCTTTTCCATAACGAGGAATGCGGACAACCATCAGTGGCAGATGGCCCCCAGTGCGTCATAACCGATGCTGCAAGACGAGGATTGTTAACATGTACTGTACTTATCCACAATGATTATGTTGTGAGGTAATGGCGTTGCAGGCTGCAGCTACTCCTCCATCCTGGACTTAAAGAGCAGCAACGTCTTGTTGGATGGAAGTCCCTGACCAGCTTGAACATATTTCTGTTCTCCAGATATGCATCTCTGTTAGGAGAGAAGTTGGAGAGGTTTTGGTGACAGGGGCCTTCTGTCTCTGTCTCCTCCTTCTTGACCCCCCGGAGTCTTAAAAACTTCAGAAAGGCCCCGCTTGGACGCAGGGTCTCTGCTGGAAGCCGTACCACACGCAAGAAACAGGCATTTTTCATTTATTTATTTTTGACAGGAGGGAGTTTGTAAGACACATACTGCTCCTGAAACAACTGTATAAAACCTTTTAATTGCAAGTTTTTCCATGCAGGGGATAATCCTCCAGCGCTTTTGCACAGCAGGGACATATTTTGCAGACAGCTGGGGGATGAATCACTGAGAGCACGAGAGAAACACTCAAAAGAGAGGCCAAACTAAAGAGCAAGCAGGATGGAGACCTTTCACAATTTACGATTAGGAATGTAAACAGCTCAAGTTTTATGAGCTTAATAGGTTCTTCTTGTCAGTTGAGTTTTTTTTAACAGCAAGAGAGACATACCGCACTAGTTTTACTTGGTTTTGAAATCACTTTGCTTTGGTCATTGTTCACCTTTTGAAAAATCAGTGACGTTCATGGAACATTTATCATCAAATAACGTAGGGTTTGGTTTCCAAATGGGTTTTTTTTTAAAAAGAATATTTATCTAAATCTGATATGGACAGAAATTATTGAAAATTAAATGTGCTTAACCTCATTTTCTTGTTTCAGTTTTATTCCCTTCACCCAGCCTGTAGAGTCAACGTGTCAAATAGCAACACCTTGTGGCCTAAATCTAAAGAAACCTAAGTACAGATAATAAAGTCATGGCCACCTCTACAATTTTGGGACCACAGAATGAGAGATTGTTTCTTACAAGCAGAGGAAACATGGAGCAGTGGTGAACCTCTCTGGAGTATCCAGCCTACCGACTAACACAACATTTCATTAAAGGGGCATCATTCCTTCAGTCAAGTAAGGAGGTGGGAGTGTGATAGTCAGAACAATTGTGGTTGTTCATCTGAACTTTGCATTCTATGATGTCAAGCACTTTGAAATGCCTTGTTGCCAAAATGACTTGTTAAAGTTTATCATTACACATAATGTCAGTTTAGATGGATCTACGTCAGTTTGAATACCTTTCTTTTTCTCATTTGTCAACAGAGTTTTGTGTTTACTCTTACTGTTTTCTGATATAGTGACAAAAAAAAAAAAAAAAAAAAAAGCCAACACAGAATCGGTCTTTCGTGGGGCAAACGCTTTTGTTCATAGCACTGTGTGTATTTCTGCATGAGCTATAAATGCGTAGATACAGAAAGAGGCTGTTCTCAGACCCTCCTCATTCCTCTACAAGCCCACATGTGTTTTATTAGCAGGCAGGCCCATTGGACTGTAAATTCCAACAGCGGGCCGGCCCGGGGCTGAACGCAGCCCGAGGTTAAGAAAGATCGCGGAAAAAGGGGGAAATGGTAGGCATGAGAGGATTCACCTCTTTCCACGTCTTCCTGCATGAACTTTTGCTACTGTTTTGTGTGCACTTCTATGTCAAGCATCAATCTGCTTTTTTTTCTCTCTCTCTCTCTCTTATCTGTTTCTCTTTCAGCTTTGGCTGGAGTCCAGTTTTTCTTTGACTTTCCTGCACCCTTCTTGTGTCGATCCACCTTTGCCTTCCCTCCCAGGCCTTTTTTGCCCCTCCATCTGGTTTCTCTCCCCTCCTCACTTTCTCTTGGTTTCTGTTAGTGCAATACTGCGTTCCTGTTCTCTGACTCCAAAACCACAGCCTTCCCGCAACAGCAAACACTTCTTAGACAAGAGAGCTGTGGCTTAAACAATAGTTTCCGCTCGCCCCGGGACAAAATAACTCACTCCCCACCTCCGCACAAACATACGCGCCCCTCCCACGCGAACTTGCGTTCATCCTTGCGCCCCCGGTGCTCGTCGCTGAAATTTATGTTGGCTTGCTAATTCCCCCCCCCCCCCCCCCCGTCTCTCTCCCTCTTCTCAATCAACATGACAATCATAATTAGAGCGTGACACAGCAGGTCGCGACCTCTGCCGCTCTGCAGCCACCCTGAACCCCTGAAACCGTCCGCAGGGTTACATATGCGACCCCTTGGAGCCTGGGTTGTACAACTTTGGGTGCTATGAGTGAAGAGGAGAACTGTGAAAGTGGTCATCCTTAAATGTACCGGAAACCATTTTAGTAGCCCAGCTCATTTAATCGACTAATGAAGGAGATCATTGGAAGTGGCTTCGATGTCTGGGAAGCCACTACTCTTTAGATTTGACTCCTGTGGTAAAACCCAACATTTTCCCTGTTGATCCACCAATTTTTCTTCTTTGTTTTGCTTTCTTTCTTTCTTTTTTTTTTTCATTTTGAGACTTTTTGATGCCATAAATTCGGAAAAAGGCTTCCAGCGCCTTTGGTGAAGAAACAGACCTTTATTGTAGAAACACGCAATTGACTAAGCTGAACACAAGAATGGATTAAAACATCCTGGTGCGTCAAGTTTGCAGTTGAAGTTGGACCTAAACCACAGTAGAGGCAGAGGCAGCACACACAAAAAAAATTAAATAAATAAAGAGGGTGTATTATTTAAAATAGACTTTTTTTTTTTTAGCTATCTGTTATGTCGTTCATCATCAAAAACATTCCTGGAGTTTTCCTTTGATTCCTTCATGCATGCTTGGAGGAAGCCTTCAATCTCCTGTTCCGAGGCGCCTAAAACGCTTGTTCTCACCAAGCGCCGCCCACTCCCACAAAGCTCCCCCAACTCCACAACTTCCTCACACCTTACCCCAAACAGCTCCGCCTGACTGTCGCCAGCAGCAATTAGCAAACACCTTGTGGCACTGCGTGAGGAATGAGCGAAGAGGTAAAAAAGGGAGTGAGAGAGATGCTGGATGCAGAGCTCGAGTAGACATTGTTGTGCTTTTGTTTTTGACTTTCTCAACAGCAACCCCTCTAGACGTGCTAGCGTTGCTGGTAGCTCCGCTGACGAAGCTCAGGAAAAATGGTAAAACCTTCAACACCCACCCTTTGCACATAGCAAGAGACTAGCTTGTGCATATTAGCGACCAGTGATGATCACTTTCCATATGCGATAAGTGTTTTCATACCACAGCAGAGGGACGCTGCTGTTTTGATGCTGCTCCGGGTAATGGGTTAATTTAACGAGCTTTCAGTTGCAATTTCCTTTTAGCATTCGATTGTACTTTGAATCGTCTTTTTGCGCATCATCAAAACAAAACACTTCATCGGATTCAAGTCTGCTGGCTTTGTGCATGCATGTGCAGTGTAAACAGTAAACCTGATAAGTTTGAACTAGTCAGGAAGAGTTTATAAGTGGTGACGCCATTGTGCTGAGCAGTTTAATTATCTCTCTCTCTGCCACAAGGTCTGGTTCCCATTATCTCCGCTAACAGCCAGCTCTCCTCTGTGCTTCTCTCCTTCCTGCTGCCTGGTCCTCCGTTGGCATCTCATTCACCACACACACGTAGAAAAAAAGAAACGCACACGCAGGCAAACAAGAACCCAAATCGAATATCTCACACCAAAACTCAAACCTCAGTTGTTTTATCGCTAAAAAGTGCATTCGGCAAAGTTCGAAAAAACCTTATTTCCTACAAATAGTGCCTGTATTGGAAAACAAATGAAGACTTCGGTCACAATGGGATACCAGTGTCACGCTGTGTCGTAAACCACTTAAATTTGAACATGATGTTAGGTTATGAGAGTTTTTTTTCCATAAGACAAACTTGCCACAGGAAGAGGCTGCACACATGCTGACATGTTTGCAGCTTTAAATTGACCGCTCAGCGGCAACATTCCAAAACGCCGCCTAGACGGGCGGCGTGCAGCACCGGCGCATCTGCTTGTGTCGCTTGCATTTCTGTTGTCCTTTCGGTTTTAAAAGACACTAGGTGGACATGATGGAAAAACCACTTAACCCAAAACAGAAGAGTTTGTAGTCACAGTCTCATTTTGTTTAATTAAAAGGAATTTTTTTTGGTTTCTCTGACTGGACTGACACACGAGGGTCCTCGAGCTACACTGCTCTCGTTGCACCAGCAGAATGTGCTGCAGTTGTCTTTGCGTTTATTTCGTTACATCATACTTCATCTGCAGTCCAAGCTTATTCTAACACGATGCGGTCACTCCTGCTTTATCGCTGCCTCGTGCAGGCGGTGGTGGGTCAATTTCTCCTTTATAACACTTTAAAAACAGGCACTGATCAGAGACTCGACGTACGATCCGGAAGGTTGTTTACTTAATTAGCCTCTAATGATGACATCGACTTGAAAGAAGACTTAAGTTTTTAAGTAGATGCTGGAATTTCATGAAAGGCGCTCGGGCTTTAGTATGTTGGCACACAGTTTCCAGCCATCGCCAAACCAAGGTTTAACCTGGACTCGTTTTAGTCTTGGCTCACGGTTTGGTCAAACCTTCGAGTCGTAGAAGATGTTTTGCATGCACAAAGAGCGCCATAAACCCGTGTCAATACACAGCTGTGCACATGTAAACCTCAGCCAGAACGGGAATTTGAGCCTCTTTGCAATTGCTGCTTCTGGCTTTGCTTGCTGACTTTAGCAACCAAACACAACTCAGTCAAAATGAATAGTTGGATGCTGGTCCGGGATGTTGTCCCTGCAAACACTTTGATGTCTGCTCTTTCTTTCTTTCTTTTTTTTTTTTTTGGCTCGAGAGCAACAATGTGTTGTTGATGGTCTTCAAGAAGATTTCCTGGCTGAGAGCAGATTATTTTTTACGTAGGAAACGCAGAGAACGTGTGAAAGGTTAAACACCTGCTCTGATGTTTCCCCTCAGCTGTTTGGTTGTAACGGTTTTTGAGCAAAAAAAACAAAAAAAAACGGGGTTAAGTCTAGACTGCTGTCGCTATTTTTGTAACTTGGCACCGGTGTTAGAGTTTGAGCGCCATTCTCACAGTCCGCTATAAAGACTGGGTACATTTGGAGGCTTTACAAGTCATGTTGTCAAATACTAATTAACCAGGCCATAAGTGGCTAAGGATTGCATAGGAAAATGTAAATCCTGTTCAAATAATATTTAGCATTTTGTTCCCACGGATGTTCGCGCTTATCATCTCTCGCTGTCCCTGTAATAAATATTCCCACCCCCTACTCTAGCCTCCAGTATTTATACATGTAGGACTTTAGGGCGAGGAGGATGTGGTCTGCTTAACAAGGATTTGCTTCTGTTTTCCCCCCAACACCATGTGCTCTCTCCAACTGTGGGTACCGGTCCCAGGTCCGTGCAATTCCACACTCGCGAAAAAACACGCAGAGGTATCAGCGACAACACTTTTTGGACTGACCTCCGCTACCCACGGATGTTGTTCTGCAACAAGCCCCGACAGTTCTAATGTTATCGCAGGTAATCTTTGACAGCACGGTACATTTTCATCTCGGTGCGTAAGGGCTGGTTGCAGTGGCGTCGGCCTGCACCGCTGGCAGCTCGCGCCCTCATGAAATGCTGCTCAGATTCTGCACTGTAAACGACAGTTTTTAATCTCCCTTTGCAGAAATGGGAGAAGTATGAGAAGCACGACATTGTGGCAATGAAAGAGTAAAAGCATAAGGGAGGAAATTGATGCATAAAATTAAAATGCTGGATTGAAGTAGAAGGTATTTTATTGAGAGAAAGAAAGGAGGTAGAGATTCAGATGCCATTAGCAGCAGTCTTATCTGGGCCGGTGCCACATTCCAGACAAATACAGCGCTATCTCTGTGTCCGTAATGTTGCGAACGTTGCTATTATCCCTGTGATTTGCTGATATGAGATGTCCATTGACTCCCTTTGCAGTTAATTACAGGCTAGCCAGCCTGAGCCAGGTCACTGTGACTCAGTTCCCGTGGTCAAAAAGTCCGTTAATCAGGGATAATGAAGGCCAGCTTCATTTTTAAGTGATTATGAAACCATTAAACTGCCTCAGTTGTCTGTCAGGGCATCGCAACATTTCAGAAATTCTGGATGCCATCTCGAGAGATTGGAAAGGGTAAGCGGTGGCTTTCTGGGAGATTGCGAATAGATTAGAGAGCTCGGTCTTTGCCAGGAGGTGAAATGTAGCTCTGGGCTGACGGACCAGCTTGACCTTGCAGTCAACTGAATTACGGCACGGGTGAGAGCTGACGGCTTTCTTCTTTGGAAAAAGCAAGGGATGGGGGGGTGCAAAGAGAGGAGCAAATCATTTTGAGATCACTCAAAGAGAGAGAGAGAGAGAGAAACTCAGACAAAATAGAGACAGAGAAAGATAATTGGCTAATAGTTTGGGACAGGCTCTATTGCAAATCTGCAGGTATGGACTGATACGATCTTCCTGGCAGGCATTTCCTCACCTCTGTAGACTCTAAATTACACATGCCAGCTCAGAAGCGCGAATGGAGAACGATCTGTGGTGGACGCGAAATAATGTTTTGCAGTGTTGCAGTTCTTGCACGGTGGAAGCAAGAAATATTTTCGCTTTTATAAAATGGCCTTTGGTTGGGGATCTTGTTCACCAGTGTTGCATGTTTTTGTCAATTGTGGGTAATGACTGTGTCACTGTGGTTCACTAAAGTCCCAAAGCTGTAGAAATACGCCTCATAAACATTCCAGAATGAGATTTACATATAAACTCCTGAATTTCTTTTGATAAGAGCATATGTTTCTGGTTGAGATGTCTAAGGGTGCTTCATTTTCTATGTAATTAACTTTCCAGTTTTTCCAAATAAAGGCTGTGTGGTGAGTGAAAAGGAACAAAGCAGAGCTATTTCTTTATTTAGACGAGTTTAAGGGTCTTGAGGACTGCCGTTTGAAACCTTGTATCAAGAGTTTGATGTGTTAAAAGTTTGATGCGAGAGAGAGAGAGAGAGAGAGAGAGAGAGAGAGAGAGAAAAATGTTGCTTAATACTGATTCCAGTACTCTAGCTTAAGAAGAGGGTTTGAAGATTCTTGGTAATGTACAAGTAAAGTACATTTCTTACCAGAAACCAGGAGCTGAATTTTCCAAGACCTTTTTATTTGTCATAGGAAAAATAAAACACACACTCCTGGATCTAGAAAGTATGTTTATGGGGTAAAATCTCAGGCATTCAGGGCATGAAAATCCTAACGGCATGAATAGGAGACAGTTTGTCAGCATCCTGTCACGATTTTTGGGTGTTTGGGTTTTATGGCTTATGATTTTTTTTGTTATGGCTTTCTTCGTGGGGTTTTTTTTTTTTTTTTTTTTTTTTTTTTTACAATATCAGTTGTTTCTGTCTGTATTCTAGTGTTCCCCTTTCTGACGAGTTGCTCTAGATTATTCTTTAGAGTGTGAGATTATTCCCTTTCAGTTACTCTTATCAGTTCCTTATATTATGTGCTCTTCACGTGTATGTTTGTATATAGTTTATTCTTACCATTTGAAATGTTCTACTTATTCTTGCAAAAACAAAAGGAAAAACATTGACCACCTTTATTCTAATTCAGGAAAGGCTTTATGAAAAATGATGGATAAAAGAATAAACTGTCTGTTCATTGTGGGGGGGAAATATACATTATTCTATAAAATGTGCAAAGGTACAGTGGAATAAATGTTTCTATCCGATTATAGCGCATGAAAAAAAAAAGAAAAAGAAAAGACGAGGAAAAAAATTTGAGGGCGGTGTTAATTACAGTGTGAACACACTGTTCAACAGATGCTTGTGGGAAGTGTTCCTGCAAAGGGGCTCCAGGAAATCTGCTTTGAAGTTCATTTCATACACAACTAATAATAGACGGTGCATGTTAAATATTACACTGTAGAACACGTAAAAATCACAAAAAACGGACAATAACTGAATATTGTAGAAGTTGGATGGTGTTGTGTTCTATTTTTTTCCCGCCAAAAGTCCTGGCTCACAGTACAAAAAAAAAAAAAAAAACTTTGCACAGACATCCTGCTGCTTCCATGAGTAAGTGTGGAGAGGCTCATTGGAGAACACTTTGCAGAGCAGTAATTCTTCGTCTCGGTCGGCTGTGAACTGAACTTGTGCAAAAAGAAAAGAAAAAGAAAAAGAAACATAGAGAACATGAAATAATGCAACTTAAAGATGAGCCCATTAGTGGTAAGGGAAATGTAAAAAAAGAAAAATCCATGCTAGAGAAATAATGGGAAACACTGCAAAGAAGACAGTGAGCTTTTTATTGCCGTGATTTAAGAGGTGGTTTTCCATGCAGTGGAAGGAGGATGTAGTTTTTATAAGACAAACCCATAAAAGTGAGCTGAATACCTGTGAGCGTTTTAAATCAATAAAGGGAAGTCTGGCAGCGTTTAAGCACGGCACACCAGAAGACACAAAGCTTTATCTCTTTTTTGTTGTTGTTGTTGTTGTTGTTGTTGATGATGAGAAGAACAGTTTTGACTTCCACTCGACTGTGTTACCATAACAGTAATGGAGGCTTTCCGAGGAGGCAAAGCAATAAGGCAATACCTTGTTGTTGTTGTTCATAATGTACTTTTGTTTTAGTTTCTAACTGCAAGTCATCAAGTTCATCAGCGCAGGCAGCGATGCACAAACCTTTCGCCTGGAGCAAATGAGGAGCAAAAACATTCTATGCTCATGAAAGCGATGGTGGTACGACAACAAAGCCGAAGCGGCATCTGATTCCTGTTACGCCGCAACGAGCACGTAGCGGGCCTGGATAAGACTTACAATGTCACCCGTGCCCTCTGCGCTCTGCTTTATAACTTCGCCGTTCGTCTTCCCGCTCACGCAACTATGCGCCGCCATCCGTCTCCCTCATGTTGGAGGATGCTATAAATCTGGCTGCCGAGGAGCGCGTGCAGATGTGCGTGCGTGAGTTCGGGGGGCCAGAATTTGTTGTTCGCAAGATGTTTTGCAGATTTTTTTTTTCCTGCTCTTATTCTGCGGTAATTAGTTTTCTCGTTGCACCGTGAAGTAAGAAAATAAACAGGTGAAGATAGAAGGAGTTTTTCTCATTTTGTCTTTGCTTTAATGACTGCAGTCTGTCATTGCTTTGAGATGCCTGTTTGATTTCTTGGTATTTTGTGAGTTTCTTAAAAAAGAAAAAGAAAAAAAATGTCCACATTGACTTAAATAATATGTCAATATATAAATTATATTGTATATAGTGTTAAAATGTAATCTTCCTGAAAATCTTTAAAGGCCTACTTTGATAAATTCTTGATTTAATCGTTTGACTTGCTGTGGTACATATGACATATCGAATTATAAAAAGCATTTTTAAGCGCTTATGACACATTTCCACATTCCCTACCAGTATTGTTTTAACTCAACCACATTGAGGGTTTGAAGCTGGAATGAATGTTTAATGCTATCCAACAAGATTTCAGAAGAGTCTAAGTCTGGACTTCTTGTGGTCTAGTCCAAAACCTTCATATAGTTTCTTTTTCTTTTTTTTTTCTTTTTATGAACCACCAGCAGATGTAGAGTTGCTGGTGTACTTTAGATTATTGTTCTGCTGCAAAACTCTGTATCTTAATGAGATATTCTCATTCACAATTTTGCTTGAGAGCATAATTCTTTTTAATTATTAAAACATAAGGCAGCACTGGAGCCCCATACCATCACCACCATAATATAACTGGAAGATTAGTTAGTTTTTAAGGGACGCACTCTGTACCAAAAGTCCAACTTTGGTCTCTTCTCCAAAGAGTATTTTCCCAAGACTCTGGAAACGAGACAAAAGCAGAACTCCCAATCTGAATAACACACTCAGTGTGCCCTAAAGTAAATGTATAAAGAAAAGTCATATCTATCACATTACAAAATCTCTTCTGCAGCTTCGGGTGATTGATTGGCCGAATGAAATTACTCCGTCAGAGCACAATCAGATAGGGTCAGCCCTCATGAGGAATGTCCAGGTTAGGGCTGTCCGTCATGGAAATCGGGTTTTTTTGGGGGGAGGTTTTGGCACATTTGTGATCTCGTTGCTTCATGTGGCCAGAAAGTTTCTATTTAAGAGATTTCTTGATTCTGCAGATCAAATCGTAATTTGGTTTGAGATGGACTCATGGGCCATTCGACATAAAACTCAGGAATATCTCTAAGAAGATGAATCAGACCATCGTTTTGAACCCCTTCTTCCGTTTAAATATTGTGCGTTCAGAAGGCAGGGAATATGAACAGAGCCCTGCCGTTTCATTGGATAAGACTTGTGACTAAACTTAAAAGTCTCCAGCTCTGGCTCCCTTTTTTTTTTCTTTCCTCTCTTTCCGTCTCTTCCAGTCTGCGTGATCGTCTGGTATGGGAGGAATTTCACACATCACGCACTCAGACGCGGCCGCCACCACGGTGGCCACACACACTGGAGTTTCTAGTCGGTTGGCAAGTGGATTATCAGACTCTGAGGTGCAAAAAAAAACAAACAAAAAAAATCAAAGACATGGCAGTCAGAAGTATTTTTAAAGACCTGAGTAGATAGTGGTTTTTACTTACCCGTATTGATTGCCCAGTTTCCGGGGTATCGCCTACTTGTGATCCCAATCCATCATCTGGACACTTTGGAAATGATAACTATCTCACTTTCAGTGTGTGCCTTGGCTCCGTGTTACACCCCGGACGAGCAGCCCTTGTAGCGCTTCAGCGGCCACGGGGTCAGAGGTCAGCCTGTGAACTTAATGAGACACAAAGATTGAAGGAACAGCGATGCCAGTATGAGATAATCTGTAGCGAAACCAGTTTAAAGGGGAACGGGTCTGAGCCGAAAATATTTCATTTTCAGATTCAAACCGTGGAAGGAATTCATGTTTTTTTTTTTTTTTTTTTCACGTTTGTGAAGACAGTCTAGCCTGTTAAATATAAGTATCTTCATAATTTATTATTGAAATAAGGACAAGAGGCAATTATCTCATTTCTGGCACAATATGGTTTTGGTTTTCATGACTTTTCAAAACGTTACGTCATTACATCTCCGGGCACTTTTCAGAACCAATATATTTGCCAACATAAGAAAATCGTGTGATAGATGATCAAGTCAACAAATTGGCTGCTTCTAACAAAGAATATGTCCTTGGCTCTTTAAAGGATAGCTTCGATAGTACAAGTATGAAAACAGGGAATTATGCCAGTAACTCGACAAAAACAAGAGGAAATTAAAGTTTAGAAGCTCAAAGCCACATGAAGAGTTCCAAATTACAAGAGCGAAAAGGAAATAGCAGACGATGCGGGGGGAAAAAACACCGACATTCTGAAGCTGCAATGGGGATGACAAATAACGGGTGAAACCCACAATATGGCATTCGAATGGTCTATGACCACAAAAATGCTTTTCTTCTGCAAGCTTTATATTTTGCATATTTCCTATTTCACCATCTTTTTTTTTCCACCTTAAAAAAAAGAACCCAACGAATTTTTTTTTCTTTACTTAAATCTGTTTGTCAGAGCATCATCTGTGATGCAGCGTTTCTGTTGTTTTAAAGAAAGTGAGCCTAAATCAAGCTCATATTAAGT
This sequence comes from Poecilia formosa, assembly GCF_000485575.1. Classification (NCBI taxonomy): domain Eukaryota; kingdom Metazoa; phylum Chordata; class Actinopteri; order Cyprinodontiformes; family Poeciliidae; genus Poecilia; species Poecilia formosa. Next base: position 4,201,678 of record NW_006799948.1, read on the forward strand.
ACTTCATTAAACCCGACAGCTGGGCTTGGAACTAGATGTTGGACCGGTTTTTTAGACGATGAATTGAAAAGCGAGATGTTTAATCGTTTCATAACTAAATCTGTTTTAAACGTCTCCATGACCTAATCCGCCTGCAGAGGTTCTTGGTCTTCATAATGCGGTTTCGTCATTAATATTGTTTTTTAAAAAAACACTATTAAAATCATCACAGTGCAGATATTTAACCTGATTTTAAGTCAAACAGTGGTGTAATCTATTTACTTACGTGATTTCGCTGGATTGTTTCCGGGGTATCGACCGAAAGATGGTGAATATAAATGTTCACTTTTTGTTTCAGGATCTTTATTAAATAATTAGAAAACTGTTAATTTTTTTTTCTCACACTGCAATTAGGGTTTGACAGCCAAATGCATTAAAGTTTACGTTACGAAATGTACGGAGCTTCGAATAAACACCGTTTCAAACAACCGTAAAAATTTTTGTAGTCGAGGTTTTTCTTCTCAGCTCGACTTCCTAATAAAATAAAATAATAATAAAAAAAAAAACATTAACCATCGGTTCTCGTAGTAATGAAATACAAGAACAAACTTATTACGCCGCACAGGCCTCGCATGAAACGGGGCAATGTCTCGCTGATTTATCACTTTAACGGTTTTATGCTTGAAAGACGAGGATGAAAACAGTTTCTCGAGCAACGTCGGCCATAAATTAAAACAAATCACTCAAGCATTTACTGGGTTATTGAGTTGTTCTCTGAAATAGTATATAATGTATCACGCCATGGTAGATTTATGGTAATGGGAAGAAATAATTTTGCTCTCCAATACACAAAGTGCGGGAAACCGCATTGTTTTCTTCTGGATATCAGATGGACCAATGCCTAAACATCTCAGGAGATCCCTGCAAGGGGAGGGGGGGGAACAGTGAGCATAGATTGATGAAAGAAAAAGAAAATAAAAGAGAGTCCCATTAGAGGTCATGTCATTATATCACTATAAGTGTGAGGTAAGGAGTGAATGGCTGGTGGGAAGGAGGGGTGAAATAGCCTTCGGGTGAGGGGGTTCCTTAAACATCTTTCAACGCAGCCAAAGCATCGCCAAAAATCTCTCCCACTTGAAAGAAAACCGCCAACAGCTGCCAAGGAGAGACGCTGAGCGGCTGGGGCGCCGAAACCAGTCTCCGTCAGTCTGATGACTGGAGGGAGCGGAGGGGGGGGGAGCCTCATCAGACTCAGTCCGTGGGACAGAAACGAGTTTGGGAACGAAACTTTGACTGGCAACGGGTAACCGCCGCACTGACATTCTGACATGCGGAGAGGCCAGTCTGACAAATAGGGAGTGTCAGGCGGCGCTCGACTCTCGGAAATGATAAAAGCTGGCACAGACGGAGAAAGTTTTCAACGAGTCACGCTGCGCCTGAGATGTTTACACGTTCAAAGAGATGCGTGGAAATAGCGTTCGCGTAAAGCCAGTGAGAGTGTGGAGCTTATCCAAAAGTTATTCACATAGGTTTTCTTATATTTTTCGAAACCTGCTTTTATTTTGTTTATTTTTTTCTCATGCTCACTCCCCAGAATAAACTTAGAGGGCCTGACTGTAAATTCAAAGAAAAAGAAAACAAAACAGCCAAGAGTGAAAGTGGTGAAGAACAGAACAGGGATGAAGAGCAAGAGGTAAAAGAGGCGATAAAGTTAAGCAGAGCAAAGCCACATTCAACACACCCATGCTGGAAAAATCAGATAAACCTCTCAGCAGACATCTTATCCATCACAGACAGTCGACCGCAAGTTGCGTGTGTGTGTATGTGTGTGTGTGTGTGTGTGTCGAAGAAAAAGGTGAGAGATGAAATGTGATCTACTAAAAGTTGTCAAGTACAAAGACTCGCCATCCAAGCGCTTTGAAAAAAGTCCAAACTCAACAGAGACGGACTCTCTAAACTACGAACATGTTTTCCTTCTCAGAAATTGTTCTTTGTGCGCTCAGCCGTAACGGCCGGCATCGTCGCATTGGTTTTCTGTCCTCTCACGAGTACGAGTCCTTTTTGCCAAGGGTTCCCTCTTCAGAGCAGGAAGGAATGATTTTAAAAAAAGAAAAAAAAAAAAGAGACGCATCTGGAAACACGAACAAGGATAAGGGGATATAAGTCGGCTTTTTTTCCTTCAATTAGTTTTCTCCCGGAGATCATTTGTAAGATTTTGCACACTTTCTCGAGGTGGACAAACAGAATAAAATAAAAATCCTAGTCCTCTGGTACCTGCTGAATACGCTCAATCACTTTTAAACAGCAAAAAAAAAAAAAAAAAGGGAAATATTTTCAGAGATTTAGGTGTTAACTATTTATCCCGGCGTGAAGCCACTCTTGGCCGGTCTCTAAACAGGGAGCCTTTTCTTCACAAGCCTGAATATTTTCAGGACCTCTGAAAAGGCAACACACGAAACTCCCTCACCTTAGTATCAGTTCAAATACATATCTTGACCGAAGAGTCTTTGCTTCTGTAAAAAAGCGGGTCTTGGGACTTTACCAAGTAACTGATTTCTTTTATGAGTCAGGCAGACCTAAGTTGGATATTTCTGCTGCATTTATTCAACAAGGGAGCAAATTTTGCTAATTCGTACCCCCATTTCAAAACGCAGAACAAGCTGGTTTTACCACTACACCGATAAGCTGAACAATCAGACATCTGCTCGGGTCTCGAGTATGATTTATTTCTGTATATTCCTCTGAAGACCTTCCCCAGTCACACCATCGATTGCAGTTCTGATCCCCATTTCATGGATTGTGACCCAGGAACAGACCAAAGTGACTTTATGCAGCCTCGTCCTGCCTAAATGTGTTGAGCCGCTGCCACGCGACTGGCGGATTTATCATTTGTGTTATAACAGGGGCTGTAAAAAGTGAACATGTAGGCCTTAACCTACACATATACAAGTCAGACCAGCTCGAGTGTTTGACTAAAATCACATGTTGCACCTATAAAACAATGTCTTTGGTTCAGTCGTCAAAAATTTGACTTGAGTTTCTATCGGACTCAATCAAGTCAAGATGATTTATACCAAAGTTTGCATGTCGGGATGATTAAATCATTTTTTTTAATCCCCTCTCAGCATATTTTGACTGCATGTCTGACCATGCCTTATGACTGCCACAGCTTCCCCACTCTGTCATCAAGACAGCTGTAGTAATTAATAATGCAGGATTCACGGATTCCACGCTGCATCTGGTTTGCAGCGAGGACGGGCGTCAACAGGTACTAAATAAAAGTAGGGTTTTTTTTGTGTGTGTGTTTTTTGTTGTTTAGTTTTTATTTTTTTTGTTTTTGTTTTTCCACGTTGCCGCGGTCGTTCCTGCAAAAGGAAGGCCGGACGGTTTTCAAAGACGGGCCGGCTCGCAAATATGTTGGGAATTCCAGTCAGGATGCCACAGTTTACAAAGCTCTAAGCTGTTGACACAATGCAGAACCGTCGTTTATCCAGCTGCAGTCGGGGATTCTCCGCGGAGAACGATGCATCTTCACGTACGAGGCGTACCGCTTTTTTTTCCTTCATTTTCTTTGCTTCTCTTGCTATTTTTGTTATTTTTTCTACTTTATTTCCAAAATTGCAGCCATATGTTGGAGGGGATCCTGGCCTAAAACACCTCGGAAGAACAAAGCTGCTGCATTAGAGTGTAAAATGGCAGGCGGTGTACGAAGAGATCAGATTATTACAACGAAAGAGGCAGACGAGGTTAAGAGGGGTGAACTCTCGGCGGGTTTATCTGCGTACGGATGTGTCCGTCTGTCTGTGTGCATTTGGCTCGGCAGCCCCAATCTAAAATCTGAAGGAAGATTGATTGCCCTCTAAAGATAATCTATCCCAGACACTTTCAGCCAGCACCCCCCACCCCCACCTTCTTCTTCCTCTGTCTTAATCATACTCCTCCTCTCTGTATCTCCTCTTTCTCACCCTTTGCTCCCCCGGTAACCTTACCATCCCGCCTCCCGTTTTTCTGATACGTTTTTTTTTTTTTTTTTTCTTGTACACTGCTCTATGTCACTCTTAACATTTTCTGTTTTTCCGTGACCGGTATCTTCACCAGGTGTCGAATCTGAAGATGTATCTGAAGAATTCCTGACAAGGCAATTTCCCAAAATGTTACCATCTGGCTTTAACTTATAAAACGAATGGGACTCCTGACAGACGCAAGGAGTCATTCCTCGTTCTCTTTGCCCGCAACACCCAAAGCTAATGAAGACACATAGGCAGCACCACATATTTGGAATATGCACTCGGTGTTACAGCAGGAAAGGGAAGAAGCTCCTTGACTCTTGATCTCTCTCTCTTCCACTGCAAGAATAAAACGGCATCGTTTTATTCTTGTTGGCAGTCCAAGTTTGGAAGTTGTTGCAATTTGTTGTCTGGGACACACAGAATTCAGTTCAGTCAAACTTCTCTCCTCCTTGAGTGTTTGTGTTTTTCGAAAGTCACAACAGAAGGGCATAACGAACCCTTAAGTAAAACCCCTTTACCATGCAGTGGACCGCCCATGTGCCGTTTTCCCACTGTATTTCCCCATTCCTACCTGTTTGCTGGCCCTTATTTCTGGTTCCGATAAACATCGAAACCAGGATACATGTCGACTTGTAACGATACAGAAGCTAATCACCAAACACCTTTAGTAAGGTAACTATTTTCAAACAGTCGGGTGTATAGACTAGAGTAGCATGTCTACAAATCAGGGGACGGCTAGATGGCTATTTAAACCGACTGTCAGCATATACATCCCACCACAGAGAAGTGAAGATTACGTTATAACTGTAACCATGAATGTAGTACTTGAAATAATAAATGAAACAGCAGCGTTGCGGTTATTTCCCTCCAGGGAGAATCCAACGCCGGCCTGATGTCAGATGCTCCGTATTAGAACTAATGAACGCCGTCGTGATTGAGGCCTTTGCTTTGTGATTACAGAGGACCTCTGGCAGACTAATTATGAAGATGATGCCCTGCTTCCCTTGAACTCACCCTGAACCTGGTCCCAGACTTTAAATGATGCCCTTGTGTTTGTGTCTGACCCCGGTGTGGAAGCAGTGCCTGAGTTATCCCGGGAAAATTGCAGGGTACGCAAGGATTTAGTCGGGGGAGCGCACTGCTGCCTCCACAGTGCGACTCTGCCTTTGACAAACATCAGATGGGTCCTGGCACGTCTTATGTTCCCCCCACCCCCTCCTCACCCCCTGGTTAGATCTGCAACAATGTTGATACAGAGATCCAAAAGTGCCAATTAGATTTGCTAAATAGGTTTTTAAGCTCGGTTGATGTTTCAAAGGTTTATGCTCTGCTTAGCAAGATCGCTGAAATAGACTCGGTAATATTCAGTTTTCAAGTGGGAGATTATTTTTATTTCCCATTCGAGAAGCTGCGCTTTTTAATTTGAGATCAGCATACATTCGCGATTAGAGACCAGGATATACGTCGGCTTGTAACAATAAGACGTGTCAACATTTGTAGTCATTAAAAAGGCCGTTTAAAGTTTTATGGGAATTCGTGTGGGTTTAAAAAGCAAAACAAAAAAAAAAAAAAAAAAAAAAAAAAAACATGTAACAGAGAATGAAGATGTATCCCATCTTCGACTCCGGTTTCGGGGAAATCTTTCCCACCAGGTGTGCATGGAGAGCCATATGGAATGCATTTGCTGTTGATTTTGCTCAAATGAAAAGAGATCCATCATGTGAGCAGAGACAGCTGCTCCCAAAAAAAAAAAAAAAAAAAAAAAAAGAAATGATACCAAAGATCAAAATGTGAGCATGTCGAGGTTAGATGAGTTGGCAACACAGAATAAGCTGGTAAAACGAAAAGAACAATAACATTTAGTGCGTTCCTCATTCACACAGGTGCTTTTAACAGTTCGAAATATGTCTTCTGGGGGGAAAAAAAAAAGTCACACCAACGTTTTTACAGCTTAGATGCAACAAATTACTTTTGGATTCCAAGTAGCCCGGTACAGGTAGGCGATATCTTCCGCTGGCATGAAGATGTGTTTAGTCTAAAGCACACAATCTCTGAGGATTTAGCCTGAGAGAAGGGGGATTTCAAGATAACGCCTTGTTCTGGCCAAAGTTTAAAAAACACTGAAACATGGAATGTATGAAAAAGAAGAAAAGAAAAAAAACATACTGACTGCTGGTTTGTAAAGTACACAGCCTGTCAAATTCGCTTCCTTCCACAACAACACAGTTGAAGTTGTGCTAAATTAAAAGTTGGGGGGAAAAAATGAAAAATGAGCCACAGGTGTCTTTAATAAAAGCTTGTAAAGTAAATCAAAAGGAATTGCCTCGTATTTTTAGTCTGATCGTTTAAATTTACGTCTCCATTCCTGATGATGAGTCTGTTTTCACACCGCTTTTGTCCTGTTAAGAAATACTTTAGTCAGTGTCTATTAGGAATTGTATATTCTGTACGAGGTTTTGTTTTGAACTACAATTTTCAACTAAAATGATTCACAAGTGATTTTTCAAAATAGTAGCAAAGTGCCTTAAGGTTTTTATTTTTATTTTTTTATGTTTTTTTTTGTGAAGGGGACTGCCGTTGCTCTCATCTCGCACTAACAGTCGATTTAAGGCACAATCATGCACCGGTTTGCAAAATCCTTATAAGGAACAGAAGAAGAATTAAAATGAGTTTTTGTGTGTGTAAATATGGAGATGGAAAAACTGTGGATGTCCGCTTTGTTATCGAAGCGGACGTCGACGACGTCTTTTTCTGATTGGACTCAGTTTTGCGCGCCGCATGTACGGCAGCACCATCTGGTGAGAGTTGCATCGTCAATATCAGCGTAATTTGTGCGCAGACTTATGATTCTGGTAAGAATCCGCTGACTTCGTCTTTTTTTAATTAACTCCAGTTAGCGAACAGGTTCGACTGAATCGTTTCCAAGGAGTCCACTAACTTAAGTGGACAAACTCAACCGAAGAAGAAATCAAAGTTCTATTATTGGGAATCGAGTTCGTACCATTGCTTAAATTTTCCCAAGGAGGAAAGGAAAAGCCATCAGCAGTAAGACGCTGTCACATGTTTATTTGGAAGCCATTGCTCAGGCTCTTTCAAGGATATTTAATCCAGGGTGAAGGTGATGGCCTGTGACACTAATAAGCAACCACCCAGTAACAAGGATCGCCACTCTTGAAACGTTTTTTTTTTTTTTTTTTTTTCCGCCACTTCTTCTGAATTTCGCTCTAAATATTCACCTGACCCTCAGCCGAATCACTGCTGTGAGCATGCTTTAACACCTGCTTGCTCAAAGCACATAAATCCGTGCCTCGAGGGCGTACAATCTAATCAAAGACGTGTCAGATTTTGGCCTCCTCCTTTTTAAGTTCCAGCTTTGAACAAAAACCGAGCCTCTGCGACGGCCAAAACAGTTGGGCTGTCTTTCGCTTCGATCTTGTCTATTGTTACAAAAGGAATCTGCCCTCAATCAGGATTGCGCTCGGAGGGGTGGTTCAGCAGGACTTCTCGTGATGAAACCGAATGCTCAATGGTAAAAAAAAAGAGAAAACAAAAAACCTCAAGCCAGAAACGATAAACATCACAAGCGCTTGTTTGTTTATTTGCCAGCCAGATTTTGAACATGTGGCTGTAAGTTTTGTGAATTTGTGATAGCGAGATGAAGAGAGTCCGACGCTTGTGGGAAATGGATTAGTTGCAGATTTCCTCTTTTTCCACAGTTTTTCTTTTTTTTCCCCCTCCTGTGAAGTTATGTGCAAACCCTCACCCGTGGTCACCAATATCTAGCATCAAAAGCAGCACCGAATGCTGTTCTTTTCGACTGCAGGATGGCTGTCACTCCATTCTCACCCCTTACTGTCAACCTGTAAAATAAGACTCCCGCAGGCGGTGCCCGTAAAATAAATGGGTCTCACTGGGTGAATGAAAATGACAGACACTTCACAAAACTCAGGGACCCCCACAGTAGCGCTATCATACATACGTAGCGTGTTTGGTTGGCGGTCGGGGACAGATTGAACACATCTCAGGGGGAGGTTATCGTTTCTTATTACGCCAACTTTTAGCGTGAAAACTGCGCATGAGCTCCGAAGCCCAAAAAAAAAAAAAAAGAACCTCGGTTCGCATTTTGAGCCTGGGAGCACACCTGCAGCGGCAGGAGCTAACGGAGCTACAGTGTGACACTGTCACAAACAGTTTTTCTCTTTATTCTGCGAAACAATCTGCCAACCCCAAGTCCAAACTACTCGGACGCTCTGCAGCTTCAGGCACCCCGACTCTTCCCGGCGAAGAAGACGAACGATACCAAACTTACTAACGCCCACCTCCAAAGCATTTTAAGACTTCCACGCCAAACATTTAACAACCATTTGGAAACATAATGGCGTAATTTTACTGTTGCGTATGTTTTGCATTTTTGTCAGGCAAGAACAAAACATAACATGTTCATGTTTCAAGTTTTGATCCCTGTTGTCTCCATTTATTCAACTAAATCAGTAACGTATTCAGAAAACACTCGACTTGTGAAAAGTAAACTTAGAAACTAAAAAGGAGATAAATTAGAATTTTGATAATGAGCTCGCCTGTAGTTCCGGGTCTTGCTGTGGTTTGTGTGTAGTGGTCGTATTGGGTTTTTGAAAAGGTGAGCAACGCTGCATGTGACACTTGAGAGAGGTTGACTGCAACGTTCCCAGAGTCGGAATCCAACATGGCTGCTGGAACGTGTTGGAGCAAGGAATAGCTGAAAAATGTATTTGCGTTTTTGTGAATGTTTTTCTGTAGTTTTTGGATGCATTGAATAGGTTTTAGTCAGCCTGGTCATTGGGAACGACATTACGCAAATTCCACTACTTACCAACCTCTGACTGCAAACGGGTTAATTTAGTTGCAGTTTTAAATCTAACTCCAAAGCAGTTCAATTCCCTCCTTAGTTGGTCTTCCTGTTAGGTTTTCGATCACGGACACAGGAATGCAGCATATGTTCTCCTTTCCTCATGTTTCTGGTGTTTTAAGCCCTTTTTAAAAAAAAAAAAAATTTCCCCCCACACGGATACAATAATCATCTTAATTCAACGAACAGCCTCAGCCTGTCAAGAGTACAGATCTTATGATCTGTACTCTTGTAAGGACATCTGTATAAGGTGTCTGTGTTCAGATCTGGCAGTGTCACAGAGGCACGCGTGAGGCCTAAGCACACTGCGTTGATCACCTGATCCGCCCCGCCACGCTTGACTGGAAGTGTGGGAACGTGTCATCTGATATCATTCCTCCAGGAGGATCTGTGAGGACTGAGGAGAAAATATACCAGGAGGAGGGTGTGGATGTTCTGATCTGATCTGTTCTGATCTGATCTGATCGATGAACGCAACGGGAATCGTAAATAAATGGCGCTACTTCATTCTGCACCGCATTGCTTTCCATCTTGCCCCTTCAAAATTTTAGTCGGCTCCTGTTCAAGCAAGCTGAGACAAAGATGACATTAGACTCAGCAGGAACTATGCATTAATTTACATGCCTTAACAGGCTAACAGCTGCTTCGTGTGGCCTCTTGAACTACTATGGAGTGCCAAGGTTTAATTTTTTTTTTTTTTTTTTAAGCGTCTGACACTTTCGCCTGGTATTTAGGTCCGTTTATGTTTCAACAACTCTCACATACTTTCTTTCTGCTAAAGGAATAACAATTCCCAAAAAGAATAGGGATGCGTTCACAGTGTTTGCACAGTGTTGCAGGGTTTTTAGCACTTGAAGCCAAGCAGTTTTGGCTCATGTTTGCTGTGCGCCCGCTTGATTTGACTATGCCAAAAAGAATTACGCTGGTGTTGGAAGCAAAACTGAAGAGAACCACTTACAATGTGTCAAGTCCCAAAAATGATCATGTCCATCCAGCAAAGTGTCTCAGCTTTACATCGCTGCCGACCGAAACTAAAGCTCATAAATACCTGAAGTTATTTTAACCTGGTGTGAATGCCAGAAAGCTACAATCCAGGTGTTTTTGTTTTTTTTACGAGCTTGTGGTACCCACTTTGTAGTTGCATCTGGAAGTAACACTGAGAAAAGAAGCAAAAGGCGACTGTTAGATGAGACGTAACGCTGAGGGAATGTGGTGAGACTTTCTATCTCTTGCAACCAAATGAATTTGTGTAATTGTGAGCCAGTTTGTTCAATACAATCTTGAGCAATTTTTGCTTTCTAGTCAACAAAAAAAAACAAACAAAAAAAAAAGCATGACATGTCCCCTTTATAATATACTGTCAATACTTCTGAGAACAGCAGCAGCAGTTTCAGGTCACTTCGTCTCTCGTTCAGAACCGAGGCCAAGTGCGGCGCCTAATCTGTTTTGACGACTCGCCGATAAGTTATTGTGGTTCCTTCAGAAACTGTTACTGTTTACCGTCTGTCTAATGAAGCTTTCCTGTTTGACGTTAAACACAAGCCCACAGAATCCAGGAGGGAAGCTCATGTCTCGTCTCCAGCGAGGAGCGGCGGGATCCAGACTTTTAATCATAATCCAGAACTCATAACAATAGGTGAGGGTCAGAGCGTAGACAGACGGGTAAATCAAGAGTTTGCCTTCTGGCTCGGCTTTTTTTTTTTTTTTTTTTTTTTTTCCAGATCAGAGGAGCGATCCTGAGTTATGTTTAATACGTCTTTTCGCCGTGTATTTTTTTAATGCCATCTAAAATGGCAAATAATGCTAAAAGAAAAACTTTTTGCAATCTGTTCGCGATTAACAAGATTCATTCTTTCGTTCATCCGTCTTTTATGAGATACTAATTTTATGACAGCGGGGATGTCTGGAGCGGTGCCTCGTTTTGTGACTCTTGTGTCCTGGGTTTATATTACCTTTGAAAGCCTGGAACATTTTTAATGTTCCCTAAAGGACACGAGCACAATCTGGCTGTGACTCATCCTTCTGTTTCCTGTTTATTATTATTAAAATCAGTTTGAGAGCGCATTTTGCAGCTTGCAGTCGTGAACCTTATTTATTTATTTTCCTTGGCCTGAGGATGGGAACGTTTTATCTCCTTAAGCAGCGCGTTCCGCCGCCAAGTTTAACCCTAGAATTCGACGGGACCGTCGAACCGACCCCACGGTCGAGACTTGCCTTTTGACGCGTCGAATGCCGTTTGTCGACGGCAGATGCGTTGAGACGAACTGACCGCACCAAATGCTTTTAAAGCTCGCTGTCGGAACAGCAGAGCACTCGGGAAGACGACGAATGAAAACCAGGCCACCGCCGGTCCACTTACTGTTTGAGAGTTGCTCAAATGAAGATCAAAAGCAAATTTTGACAATACGGAGAAAACGCTTGAGGCACGGAATCAGTCAACTTTAGTTGTTTTTTTTTTAACTATAGATATACAAAGTGTTTTTTTGTTTGTTTGTTTTTTTTTTATCACGCCAAACAGCTATATTAAGCAGGATTCGTGTTTACCTCTGTGTGGCCTGAACTGCGTTTGCCCTGAACAAATCAAATGCAGCCCCCCTCCCCCCTCATCTGTTTGTTTCTGCGCTGCAGAACGCCACCAGATGAGCGTTTTCGTTTATCTGTAATGATGGACGATTTATCTTATTTCTGTTGTCTCCCGCTAACTGGACCAAATCCATGTCCCTTTGCGAAAGAAATGATTTTTTTTTTTTCAGACAACCGTACACACACAAACGCACATCAGGTCTTTCCAGATGCTCCGAAACAAAGGCTTGATTCTTGGTGGAAAATCCCCCTCCCTCCTCACACCCTCCAACTCTAAATTTGATTAGACACTTAAACTGGTTCTGCTTCCCAACCCTATTTTTTTTTGTTTGTTTGTTTGTTTTTTTGGTAATCTGTGCTTCATTTGCTGGCAGTTAGTGTCATGTCAGTGTACAGCTCAGCCGAGTCATGCTTCTCTTATATGCATTAGAGAAGTAGATTTCACATGCTGCATCTTGTGTAGGATTTTTATTTTATTTTATTTTATTTTTTGTCATGATCATAGCGCAGAAGGTGCTTTGACATTCTTGCATTATTCCATTGAGATTGGTGACTGGCGACGATCCAAGAAATTCATTAACCGACTGTTTAACAGAAGAAAGCAAAAATAACATTGTCTTTAGCGTTTTTCACCACCACCATCTGTCTATGGTGTAAAAAACATGTTTAGAAGGAATTATTGAGGAATAATAGTAATTAAAACCTTTGAATTAGTAAACATTTACATGGTTAATCGTGGTATCTTCTGGTGTGAAACATGTAACGCGGATTGGACTTAATATTCGAATGTTCAAGCTGTATTATTCAGTACGACAGTCAAAATCTCATGACCACACTGGTACTGGGAGCTTTAAATACTCTCTTCATTAACCTTACAGTGGCCAGGTCAGCAGCTGATGAAGCTAACAGAGTCACGGAGATGTATGTAAAATATAAAAATCCTCCTCACCTTTTAGCGTTTCCAGTTAGAGCAGCTGCCTGACACCAAAGAGAAATGCAGTAAAAGCCAAAAAATTTAGTTTAAACTAGTGCGATTTTATTCAGTTTTACCCTGCCTTGCTTTTCTTTCGGGCAGTTACTACAATCGGATTTACTTTGACGTGTTTTTATCTGCACACGTTTCACGCAGGAAGTTTGTTGTGCTGCCTTCACGTAATTCTCATCAACTTAGGTGAGAATAAGTATCACGATTAGCTGCTAGTCTCGTACTCCTGGACTAATCTAGATTTATACTGAATACAAACACCAAGAAACCCATCTACTCCATTTAGCATAAACGTTTAGCAGCTCATCACTTCAAAAGTCCTCAACTGCCCCTTTAATGTCTTCCGTTATTGGTAGACATTACAGTTTGCCCTTGTTCCCCGCAGACTTTGCATGATGGCTATCAGTTCATATGTACTGAAATGAGATCCCTTGTTATCAAAGAAAATCTGCTATTGTGGAGAGACAACTAAACTGACCACAATGCTAACTTCCTTCTTTGTTCATTTATTCCAGGAGCAAAAATTGCATGAACACAGATGCAAATAACAATAATTAATAAAAAAAAAAAAAAAGCAGTCTCCGTTATGTAAATTCAAAGCAAACAATTACATCTGTATGAACAATAAAGACTTCTTTTTGCTTTGTATTTGCTGCGCGTAAGACGCTGTAAAGATAAATTTGAAATGATGCCAAATTTGACAAGTTGTACAGATTCAAAAATTGCCATTCCTACAAAAAGGGAGGAGGACAGAGAGCAAGCCTTTAAAAAAAGAATGAAGTAACACACACAAAAAAAGTCGGATAATAAGGGCAGAAGGAGTCTGAATCTTAAAGCTGCATGACGGCGTCTACGGGAACATTTTCTCCCTGGGAAACCGAACACAGCATGTCCAACTTTTCAAGCATCCTGTCTCTTTTTTTTCTCTCTCTTTTTCTCTCTCTCTCTCTTTTTGAACAATTGCATTCTGTAAATGCACACAGAGACAGCTGGGATTTAGTCAGCTAGGTAATTACAGGACGCCAGCCGGGCTGCAAACATGCTTCACCACTGAAAAGCTGATTGCTTAAAAGAGATGACAACGAGAGGAACAAAATGTTATAGGTGGATTTTACTGTGAATATCACTTTTATCAATCAAAATACAATAATTTAAACATGGTTGTCTTTGTGGAACTTGTGCCATCTGTTGGTGGAAAATTGGTGGCATTACCCAAATGTATATTCAGGAAACACCTTCTGCTAACTTTGCTTTTTGATGAACTTTTATGATATTGTAGCCATACTATGTCTCTGAAAATAAATGTTTCACCAAACATGGTATCGATTCCTGAGGGACAAAATGGGTTCGATCACATTCACTTTCAAAGATGATGTTAAACAGTTAATCAGTTTAAAGTGTGCACGAGTGTGGAAGTAGATCTGACTTTATTATTGTAGATGTTCATATTTCATACTAAAGGAAATATGAACTAAAGGAAATCGTGTAAAACTGCTTTATTCTTCCTTTTGTTCATCTCCTACCATTTGTAGTCCATTTCAGTGTCCAAACTCCCCGTTGATGCAAGATCCAATCAAATAATATGCAAATTTCCTCCACCGCCGTTCTTTGTGGAAGAGCACAAAGAACAATGTACAACGGCTGCTGTGCAAACAGTCAAAGCAGAATTGAAATTGCTTCAAGCTGTTGCCAAATTTGTAATGCTGGAAAACAGGAGATGTCTGGCCTTGGACGTTTCTGACGTCGCTGAAATATATCAGCAACGATCAGGCGTATTTTCACCTGTAGGTTGAAAATGCGCAGCGGTATCACTGGCTTGTGTTGAAAACATTGGATTATTCAGAAACTGTGCATCTCTCTGCTTTGTACCTGTGAGTCACAGTGGTGGTTTGCATTTGAGCGAGCTAGCTAGCTAGCAAGTGGTTAGCCTGTTGGTGGTTCCTCTGGATGGGTCAAATAGTTGCTTTACTGCAGCTTAAATCTGTGTAAGGTCTAAGAAATAAGGGCCTCCAGTCCCTGAACCTTCGACTGGGGCGTCGATCATTGACCAGACGTCCAGAGATGCATTTGTTTTGTCCTCTCCAGACTGTGTTGACATTTTGAGAAACAACTGAATATGTGACTCCCCTTCCACCACTCCCAAAAAAATAGCGGAGAGACGGCATTAAAAATAACGAGCCCTTCAGCTCTTTTGCAGCCAGTCAACATATTGTTTTAGTCTGGCACAGACTGCTCACTTTAACCCAGCAGAGGTTTAACAGTTTTGTACTTTAAGATTTAATAGTGTGAGAAAAATTCCCAGCTAAAGCAAATATGCCTCTAATAGCCCATGGAGAAGCAGTTAACCACAATCCCGTTGGTGTTGTCCGAAGGCGGGTGCTGCAGTTGGGTAATTTTGTGGGTCACAAACAGGGCAGGAAATTGACATTTTCCACTGACTGTATAAAGTGACTGGCCACATCCAACTCCCCTCCCTCCAATTTCACTTTCTAAGCTGTAACAGCCAGATGCTTTATGATTTTTTTTTTTTTTTTACAGTACTTTATTGGAAAAAGAACACTTGTTAGTTTCAATCTGGGACCTAGACCAGGACTGGATCCATAGCCAGAAAAGGAATGTGGCTAATGGTTACAATTTTCATTTTCCACCTTGGATGAATTCCCAATGTACAAAGGCTGGTGTTTGAATAAAACTGCAGATACAAGATTAACTACGTGAAACGTAATTGATATTTATGTATTTGTGCGCTTCAGTTGCACATGGTCTGTTTTTTCTGGAGGTACATACCCAGTGATGTTACCACAGCACAGCAGGATTAATGAAACCATTAATCGATCCTTTTTTTCATTCACTTTCTTTTTTTTTCTTTCCACTTGTCAATATCACGGGTGCAGTTATTAGGTCAGTGTATTTTCCACTTACAGCCTTTTCCACATGTGGGACGCTAACTGGAGTAGGCTAACGGGATAATCAAGTAGCCTCTGGGCGAGCACAGACGTCCAGTGATTTAACATCGTCCCCAAGTGAAAAAGTCACAACTCATGTCATGGGAAAGTAGAAAAAAGATGGTTTTCTCTCACACATGCTACTGTACTTTACACGCTCTAACTGCACTTACAAGGATCCCCTCACCTCGACACGCTGAATGCTCGGAGCGACGGAGAGAATTTGCACAGATGTCGTAGCGGTGGCTTAACAAAATGTTGCTAGCAGTTGCTAAATGAAGTGGAATTTGTTAATTTGACTGTAGCACATGCAGCAGACATAAATGTCATAAACTGGGCACAGCTTTGACTGATAGGTGGGGACAAAGTGCGTCCAATCGGATCTTTACTATGTGGAAAATGCTTTGACCAATATTAGTTGGAAACATTCGCCGCCTGGGTTGCATGTAGACCAGAAGCAGTTTGACGTAAATTCAAAACATTCTTCAAGGAGTAAACATCATCCAATACTGTGCAGAGGAGCTTTTGTTTTGACGCAAATTCACTCACATCAGCATGTTAAATACTTGAAGTAGCTGACGCAGCATGGGAGTTGGCCATTTTCTGATTTTTGTCAGAGTGAGGCCACTCATAAACTGTATGTAGAGTGTATAACTTTTAGGTCTAAATAATTAGGTAATCATTAAGTTTGTGGAGAGGGGAAAAAAAGCTTTGTCTCAAATAACTATAAAACATCAAGTTTTATTGTTTTTGTTTTTTTTAAGTGATTGACTATGGAGGAATTCCTCCATAAGTGGACCACTGAATTAAAATCAGCTTATAGCCCCATGCAATAGTTCTGCAGACACTACATTTGAAGGACACAATAAATCCTTTGTTGCAAACACTGTAAGCTTGAATCTGTCCAGATCAGGTTAAAAAAAGAAAAAGAAAAAAAACTTAGATGCCTTTTTTCTCTTGACTCAATAAGCAAGAAAAATCCACCACAATTCACTGATGCTCAACTTTTCTCACAGCTCCTGACCTCCTTCTCCTTTTCCTGCTTTTCGCTCTGCTCTCTGACGAGCAAGATGCATAATAATTTTGTCATCTTGGCTGCTGAATTGGGTCAACGTTTTTCCACAGCCGGCTGGACCAAGAATCTACGCCCGAGGCTGAAAACAGATTCGCTCGCTGCTTCTGTCTGTGTGAACGTATTCAGGCGGACAAATAAATCGTCCCTCTATTTATGCCTGCAATCTAAAATCAGACTAATTGTTCTGTGGTTCAAGTTGGCACTGACATTTTACATAAGAAAACAGATATCAGCCTTTTAGCAACTTATCGTGCCTGGTCACCTCTTGAATTTTTTTAATATTTTGCACACATCGTATCCTCCCATTGGGACGTACTTTATTGGGGATTTATGTGGAACGACACAAATCAGCACATGGCTGCAGTGGAAGGAAAACTGTCCATTTTTATGTTATTTCAAACAATACAGAATCAGAAAACTGTGGCAATACTGTGTTGAAGAGCATTTCACTGTAATTACAGCTAAAAATGGCATGGTTCTCAACATTTTTGCCTAGTCTTGTTTGCAAAATAGCTCAAGCTCAGGCAAAGTGGACGGATTGTGTCTGTGAATAACAATGTTTATGAGAGTGTTGGTTGGATTTTGGCCTGGTCTGTGAACAGTTACATCTTTGAACATGACGTAAACCTTTCCATTGTAGCTCTGAATGGACATTACACATTATTATCCAGCTGAAAGGTGAACCTCCAAACCAGTTTAGATTTCTTTAGGAGCCTACAACAGACTTTCTTCAAGGTTGCCATGTTTTTAGCTTTAGTTTACTTTCCATCAACTCTGACAAACGCCCGCATCTCGGCTTAAGAAAAGCGTCCCAACAGCATGAAATTGCCCCATCGTGTGTGTTTCACTGTGTTTATGATGTGCTAAATGTAATGTTCGCCCACTACATTCAACCCTCGTATGGATCATGTTTCATGTTTGCTGTGTCTTTTTTAGAAATTTTGTGCTGGGAAAAAGTTTCACGGCTAGGAACCAATTTGAAAGTCTCTATAACTGTTTGGGGTTTTTTTGGGGGGGGGGGGATATGGTTATTTCTAAATTCCTTTTTCTGTTATTTTCAATCAAAAGTGAACATGTGAAGGAACTAATTATGGCTAATGTGTCTCTATGGCAGACAGTTTAGCTTAAAGGCAGGTACTTCATCAAGCTGTGCTTTTAGCGTGATGACAGGCTGCATGTCAGAACCAACCTCAACCTGAAACTCCCCCTCCCCTAACTCACATCTCATTATGATAACGTGACATTTTGAAAGCTTTAAAAAACCAAACAGGTCCTTATAAAAGGTATTTCCGGATTGACGTATGAGAGATTTTCCATCAGCAGTCAATAGAGCGTTTCTGTAGGGTAATTAAACCATGCGACGCAGGAGTTGCTGTCTACTAATTGCGAAAAATGTGAGACAAGTGCTGTTTTATGTCGTGAGGGTGCGGAGCAAAAAGGAAACAGACGGACGACAGAAGCAATACGGACGACTCGTCATATGGCTGAAAATACGTCTTTTGTCGCCATCTAGAGGGCATTTGTGGACAATACATTAGTCTGATAAAAATCCTGAAGCCAAAGCCTCAAACTTCAAGGAATTCTCAAGTATTTTCACAGTTCCCTCTTGAATAATAATAATATATATATATAATTATGATTTTGAAACTGGTTGTGCAATTGCTGTTTTCAATTAATGTTTTAGGTTTCTGCTTGGAAGCGATTTTGTACATCAAAAGGTTAAATACCTTTGATATTCTTGTTTCTGTCTGTAATACTTTTTTAAAAAATAGTTATAAAACTTTATTAAGGCAAAATGCGTGGTATTTGGATATGGCAAGAGAAAAATCCACATTCAGACATTGACAAAAGACTTTAAGGAATTTATTTCCTGGGTTTGACAATTGTACTCGAAACAAAGGAAAAGAACTCAGTGTTTTTCCAAAACTAAGTTGGTGATAAATGAAAAATGTCTTTTTTGCCATTTGCTGCGCAGTATTTACTAGAGAGCTAACAGTACAGTTATGCAGATTATACTTTTCATAACAAATTCATATTTTACTGTGGGCATTAAAACGCTATTGTACAAGTTACTTCATGTCAACGCTAGAAAACACTTGTAATTTCACAAATAAATGTAAACAGAGTTAAAAAAAAAAACAAAAAAAACTTATGAACGGATTTAATTTTAATAACAGCACAAAGGACAAATTTGAACATTTTTTACATAGTCGCGTTTGTCGGCCTCGTCTCTTCAAAGTAAACTATCAAACTTATGTTTTGTTAGGTTTGCAGCTCATGCTCATGTTCATCAACACAACATCACTGACGATAAACAGCAGAAATAAAATACAACAGTTTTTTTGTATTTTGCCATCAAGTCTCGCACTTCATGATCTCTCGGAGGCAGATGGTGGCGTAACAGGAGGAGTCTAGGTCAAAGTTCAAGCTGAGTGCGAGAGACTCCGGGTCCGATTCCTGCTTCTTTGCGCCATGGCCGCAGGCGGCTCTGTGCAGCTGGTAGCTGAGGTTGTGCGGGACGGCCAGCAGGGGGCGGTAGCAGCCCGGAAGGTTCAGTTTGAGGCTGCTGACTCTGAAGCGGCTTTCAGCCAGCCCGTCCCCTGCCAGTCTCTCCTGGTACCAGGCTCTCATTGCGTTTTCTGGATATTTTACGGAGTTTCCTGGCATTGGCAATAACACCTGAGAGGATGGCAAAATATTGATGATGTAATAATAAAAAAAAAAAACCCACTGGATTATTGCATGTGTGCAGCAGTAAAAAGTAAAGCTCAGGAAACGACGTACTTGTTCTAATGCGTAAACTCCTGCTTGCTCCTCTTCACGCGTCACCACATGGATCTGAAGAGACAAAAGGTCATAAAAAGCAAGTGAAATATTTAAGAAGAATGTATGAAAGGGTTGAAAAACCTCCAATGTGGTAATTTATTTTGTGTTTTATTTGGAGAAGCAACTTATAAACTGACATGAAAAGAGTTAAATGAGGAACACTTGATCAGCTGAAAGCAGTTAAGGTTCAACAAAGTCTTTTACTGTTGGGACTTAATGTGAAATCTTTCAAAACGTCCTTGGAAGTTGCTGTTTCTGCTCAATTTCTGATCTTACTTGGGGAGAAATGATCTCTCCAGCGTCCTCGGTTCGGTTTTGTCCCGTTTGCGTCCACACCAGGTCTCCTTGTCGGACACCGAGACCCATAGCGGAGAGCCTGTGTGCCGCTGCGTCATTCCAAACCCTGATGACCACAAACACAGAACTGCCAAACACCACCAAGAGGATTCCAGTATTTTGGAGTTGTAGTTTTGCCTGAAGCTAACCTGCTACAGTAGGCGTGAGGATAGAACACCCTTATGCTGTGGGGCAGGCTGAGCCACGCCTGGACACAACCATCTGGGCCGGTACCGTAGCGATTCAGGGCGCGGAGCATCAGCCTCTCCCTGGGCTTGGACAGCGGCATGAGTGCCAACGATTCCTTAGGGTTGTCTGTTTGAAGGAAGTGTCTCTTCGCGAGGCTGTGAGGATCATCACTGTCCTCCGGAGAGAAGAACAGACGTACAGCATTGACCTGAAATAATAGAAGAAATGCAAAAAAGCAGTTAGGGATTTTTATTATTTTTATTATTTGTTCTGTTACAGATTACTATAAGTAAGTAAGTACTTTCTTACTTACTTACTTATGGTAAGTAAGTAATTACTTACAGATTACTATGATGTGGAACCACTGAGTACCAAGACCTGAGGTGTTTAAAACCTGACTAGTCACTAACTCGTCTCTTGTAGATTACAACGCTTACACATACATTCTGCACTCATGACAAGCAGTAAAATAGTAGCACATAAAGACAAAAAAAAAAACATGAACTATATATGTATAGTAATAATGAAGTTATATTTTATTTCCTATAATGATGTAATGCAATGAAAATTAAAAGAATAATTAAATACAAAATAAAATCTCAAAACGAAACAGAACTGATAATAAAGAGATGATAAATGACGACATGAAAAGTAATACAAATGACAAAAAAAATAATTAAAATTAATACAATACCACCACTAAATTTGAACTCTTGATATACAGTTTGTTTTAATGGACCGATACATAGTCAAGGATCATTTTCACTCAAGTGTCTTACCATGTCCTCTTTCAGCAGAGCCAATCCTACTCGATCTGACAAAACACTTTGTCCGCTCCCAAACCGCTGTGGCCCATAGTAGTTGACAAAACCTCTCCTCTGCAGAGAGACACAATAAAGATGAACATAGGAGTAGCAAGTGTAGCTACCTACAACAGCTGGCTGCTCTAGTACGTAACATGAAAATGTGTTTTTTAGCATCACAAATTTTCCTCTGACGACATAACTTCAAAAACATTTTATTCGAAAAGGTTTTGTTGATTGTACTACTTAGTTTATGACAGGGTTTGCTTTTACTCGTAAAACCACCAAACATATTCTTTGTACGATACACTTGTGTGAATGATAGCAAGATTTAAGCTAAAAGACCTTTACGTTCTCCACAGCTTCCTTCACGAGAGCCGCCAGGCGAGTGTCCCCGTCGGCACCAGAGAGGCTTTCGTCGGAGGCTCCGTGTGGTCTGAGGTTGCGGACCACCAGGTCAAAGTGATTCCCCCGCAGCCGTCCCAGCTTCAGGGGCTCGTTGACAGAGCGGATCTGAGAGAGACGCATCCCTCTCTTCTCAAATTCTGCTGCTTTCTCTTTCAACCTAGAGGAAAAAACAAAACATTTACATATGAAGCAGCCGACACAGAACGATTTTTCCAGTAGTCTCTTGATTTATAAAGGCGACACCGAAATACCGTTGTGGCGAGACCTTCTTGACCACCATGGATTGGTAAGTGACGGCTCTTTTGTCTTTGATGCCGGCGTAGGTGAAGTCTGACGGCAGGACCCCGAGAGTAGCTGCCATGTAGCTGATGGCTTCCAGTGTCTCCAGGTTCTCCTTACGTAGGGTGAAAGCTGTGTAGCATATTAGTGGAACATTTCAACCAACTAGCAATGTGCTGGAGCAAAACTCTATGCTTCGTAGACTTAAAATACTACATGCAGCCTCTCAATGTGAAAGATTCCACAGCCCGTGTTAAAGTTTTCAGAGGCACTGTGGCGCGAGGGTGAAAAAAGCAAGCTCAAATTAAAAATTAAGAATAATCCTGACCTCGATACTGATAACAACACATAGGTGATGCCCAAAAGCCAGATCTTACCAGTATAAATATCTTCTTCCTTGCGTTCTTCCGCTGTCCTCTTCTTCGGCTTGCCGTGCTCTCTCAGTCTCACTGAGATCGACGTCCTCCCTTGGCTGCTGAAGCTTTTTGTCTCCACCAGCTTCCCGAACCTTCTGTTCAGAAAGTGGTGAACTGCAGTCCTGTGCTCCTTGCTGTCGTCCGGACCAAAAGTGTAGGACGACCCTCGCACCTTGGCGTCAATGAACCTGAAGAAGTCCTCTGCCTCCTCTTCTCTGACCAGTCGGGCCAGCTCCCTGTAGTCGGGGTCTTCCCTCACCCTGATCTCGGGCTGGATGGTGACGGTCAAGAGGAAGGGGAAGCGGTGCCGGACAGCTCGGTGGACGTTGGCTCTCTGGTGTTTGTCGGAGAAGGAGCCCAGGGAGAGCTCCGGACCGGATGGCCGTTTTTCTCTTAGGGTCATCACAAACTGCTCCAGGTCTTCACTCACAGACGGGCCTAAAATAACATCTAAATCAAAGCTTCCCAAGGCAGGAAGTGGGGTGTCTGAACCAGACCCCCAGTCTGATGAAACATCAGCATCTTGCGAGCCTGAACAGTAAAGATTCTCCTTTAACTCTGTGTTTGTCTGGTTTTCCTCTGAGGAGGTGCAGCCAGCTGTCTGCACGGCTTGTCCTGTTTTGACCTTCTGTCCATTAATGTCGATCTCGGTGACAACAAAGTCCTCGATGAAGGTTTTGATGCTTCCAATGAAGCCTTCATGTTTTGAGATGAAGTATGCAGGAACATTTACAGGCTCATCGCCCTTCATTATCACCTTTAAAAAAAAACATATTTAGTTATTGATCATAAATCAACTATCAGGATTATAAGACAGTTATTACTTTTATACTCAGATATTAAGAGCACAATTCATATAAAAACTTTAAAAAGCTGAACAAATATCCATGATCAAAAACATTTTTTTTTTGCTTTCAGTGACAATGCTATTTCTAATACCTTGATAGACCAATCGGACAAAATTGCATTGATAAGCATCACAAATACACTTAACATCTAGAATTATCTTAACAAAGAAATCAGACCTACCTTTACTAGTGACTCCGTCATTCCCTAAAAACAAAGGTCTGTGCGGCTTATCTGACCCTCTTCAAATTAAACTGTAAATGTATCATGACTTTATTTAAATCATTCCACTATTTGTTTACGGAACGGTGCCGCAAGCACCGTGTAAACCAGCAGTTTGTAAACACGGCCACGCCGTGACACAATCTAGGTCTACTTCCGTACCACGTGACAGTCATGTGACGTTTCTTAAAGGGAGAGCGTTTGCGTTATTATTTTTTTATATATAAACGATGACTGCAAACACATGCACACGTCAAATCTGCGCTGTGAGACAAAAAGTAAAAAAAAAAAAAAAAGATTTTTATTGCTTTATACTAAATTTGTGTTGACTGCAACTTAAAAGGCAATGGATTTGATTTTTTCCCCCCCACCAATTACAAGAGACTTTTATTGTTGTTCGTCATTTTGACTGATTCCGTAATATTTTATTTTAAACCGACAAAGAACGATTTTCCAGCAGTCTCCATTTTTACACCGTCCACTTTTACACTGACTACTCTACTCCGTTTAATTTTTTATGTGGTTTTATTCATATTACAACTTAAACAGAGAATCAAATCCCACATTAATTAAGCTCAGCTTTTTTTCTGCAGTAATAATTAAAAAAAAAAACTGACAGAACAATGACATTAAATGAGTCCACTTAAATTAGGAGAGCTTCACCTGCTGAGGTCTGAACGCGTAGTGTCACAACTTCCTCTTGGTTCTCATCTAGAGGAAAAATCTGCACAAAAGTTTAGATCAGACCCCCCCAAAAGATGTTTCTTTTCAAATCTGCAGTCATTTTCTTTGTTTTGTTCACGTTGGAGATAAGATGATTGTTCCCCCACCATGACACAAAGCGGTCCACAAGCTCTCGGTACTACTACTCAGCTTCTTCTTCATCTCTGATGCACCCGAGCTGCAGAGTCATCGGAGTATTTCTGCCAAGCTTCACATAATTTAAAGGAAGGATCACTGGAGAAATTT
This sequence comes from Poecilia formosa, assembly GCF_000485575.1. Lineage (NCBI taxonomy): Eukaryota > Metazoa > Chordata > Actinopteri > Cyprinodontiformes > Poeciliidae > Poecilia > Poecilia formosa. Next base: position 4,225,434 of record NW_006799948.1, read on the forward strand.
AGAGTGTTTTTCACAATGGAAATCAGAAGATGAAATAGTTATCAAAAAAACAATGCCAAAGAAACTTTTAAATATCTTCAGAAAACAACCCCTGACCAGAAGTTGCAGAGTAAAATACTGTGTCCTCAATATATTACATTTTGTTTGCATTATTAGCTTAACTCAAATTATTCAAGTTGTCTGAAGTACAGAAAGCGTAGTGGAACATTAGGGTAGCTGAAAGAGCTTCAAACACCAATAGAACTCCTATTCATTCTGCACCACACAATTCCTTCAAGAGAAAAACATTTGATGTATGCCAAGATTTTGTTGACGTTCAGTAAATGAAGCGGTGTGAGTCATGAAGAAAACAATCATGTCTTTCTGTGCAGTATTCGAAAAACATCGGTCTTCCCGGATGTTCGCCATCTGTGTTGAGCTCCAGAGAAATCTTCCGACAGAGAACTCTCAGAGGTTATAGCACTGATGCTCTCGTTCCAAATGGGGCAGAGTATTTTGCAGTAAGAAAACACCATGACTTCCTTTCAGTCTCCTCCCACTGGGCCAGCCCAATATTCCTCCAACAAGAACAAACTGTCCGAGTGGAAGTTGGGCGTATTTCGAAATCTCTTTTGGGAGGTGAGGTTGCAAAAGGAAGATGGGGAAAGTCAACGTTTGGTTGAAATGAAGTTACGTCTGCACGATAGGTGTGATAGCAGTAAGTGTTTTCGATTTACTAACAATGTTTTTCTTTGCTGACAAAAGGTATTGCAGGACTCAGTGGAGTCAGTATTTTTTATTTTATTATTTGGATTTTGAATTTACTTGGATTATGTATGCAGCAGGCATATCTTTTTATCTGATCTTGAAATTTGATGATGTAAAACACTTCAAAGTGACAAAAATGCAGAAACAAAAGAAATATGTGAAGAGTAAAACGAATCATGTCTCCCTACACAATTCATTCCTATTCTTGTGTGTGTGTGTGCGTGCGTGTGTGCGTGCGTGCGTGTGTGTTGTTGCTATTATAGGGAACCGCTGTCTTCACCTTGGGAATAGCTCTCTTTGGTCATGGAATTATTCTGCACGAGGAGGTAACACACATGCAGAAAATCAAACAAATTTGAAGCTAAATTTGTTTTTTATGTCTTAAAATTAATGCGTGAATAATCTGACGTGAAGCTCGCAACAAATTCTAACTTGTGCTAATTTCACCTTTTAACAATTGGCTGTTTTATTGCACCTTGTGGCGGCGTTGGATTATTTGAATTCTCGGTCACAACAACAAGAAGGCCCTCGCCTGATATTGGAGATTGCAGAACACTCCTATAGGTCCGATATCTAATATGGTTATGCATGTAAAACATACTGAAAGTCGCTGATGTAAACTATTGCCATTTACACTTGTCAACATGTTCTGTAAGTGTTCCGAAACCTAAAAGGAAAAGAAACACATTATCAACATGATTGGCGGATGAAAGTTGGTACAACAGTTAGAAAATCCTTTTGATTTTCTTGAGGTACTAAATCGAATGCATCATCAGTGCGCAAAAAGGAGATTTTCCACTGTTCAGAATACGTCGACATGTTTCATCTACAGGATGACCATGCTTTGATGGGGATATATTGCTTCTATGGGTTTTCCGTCATCACTCTCCTCTTTGCCGTCATTGGTGGGTTTGGTGTCTGGAAGGAGAAAAAGTGGGCTCTGATAGTGGTAGGTAAGACACACAGGAAAAAAAAAAAAACGAATGCTTTTTAGTGAAGACAACAATCGTCCATTATCTAATGCCAGTGTGTGTTTGCCAGTTTGCAGTTGGAATGATCCTGGGATGTCTGTTCTTTATCTTTCTTGAAATATCCCTTCCATTTGCACAGAAAGAGGTACTGCCATCTGCATTCTCAATTTGAAGCTTCGTCTGCTATCTAGTCAGTAGTAAATCGCAGTACGACTCTTGAGTGTGACTCGATAACTATCGACCTCTCTTATTTTAATCCTGTTTTTTTTATGTTGACTAGATGGAACTTTCACTGAAGAATAACTACCTCAGCATGTTGCCTCTCTCAAATGTCAGTGAGAGCGAATTATCGGAATTCAACCATACACAGAGTGAGGTAAGTAGCCTAGTTCGTCACCAAGTAAATGTCTGTAGAGTTGCCAAGAATTTCACTGAGTCATTGGTAATTTTCAATTGTTCTTTTTGTTTGATATCTTTATTGGTTGGAATTGTAACACCTATTAATAATGTCTAATTAGACAGAATTCACTCCACTGCTATGGTTGCAGTGTTTCCTCTTCATTACAAAATACAAATGGTATTAAATCAATCTCTTTCTTCAAAAGTATACAAATACCCCAAAATGACGCATTTCTGCACATTTATTAAAAATAGAAACCCAAGAAATCACATTCATGTGCAAGTATTCACATCCTTTGCGTACTTTTTAGAGAAAAGTGTAGTAGGATGTATGTAGGACATACGTCATATATTTCATTGATAAATGGGGCTTAGGCATTGTATGAAAACCTGCTTGCTGTTTCTGGGGCTTTAAGAAAACAAAGCTCTTCACCATGAGTTAACATGTTTAGTTACATTTTCTAAAATTGAAGAGAATAATATATTTTTTTCTTTACTTTCTTCTCAGTTTCGCTGTTGTGGCATCACAAGTCACGAGGACTGGGAAAACAACATTCCCGAATCGTGCCAGTGTGATATAGACTCCTCTGATGACTGTGTGAGTGTTTGTCTGTCCCAAGTCCTTTTTGTAGGAAATGGATTTCTCTATCAGCGTTAAAAGAAAACGGTCTGCATTCCTTTAGGCAGCAAAAAAAAAAACCTCAGCTTTGAAATGGCAGCTTTGGCTGGTTAGCAAGGATTTACATCCCAGTTTCCACTGATTTGAAGGACTTAAAACATAGATTGTTCATCTTTTACAGGAACTGTTGATTGAGAAACATGCAGTTGGATGAATCAGTTTGGTATTTCTTGGTCCACTAGCTTTGTCCTTATGATGTACCATCTATTTGTTGTCAGATTCTTCCTGTCAGAATATAATTTTTGTTCACCTTACAGTTGCACTACTTATGTCTAACGCATGGTAAGATTTCGAACTGTCATAAGAAATAATTCACCTGATCATTCATGTCTCTGTGTTGTAGATAGATACTTATGGACCTATGCACAATGATTCAGGACTGAATGTTTTGGATGTCAAGCCCATCAGGATTTTTGCCAAGGTACCAATCAAAATCTTTGCATGCTGTATTTCCAAGTTATGGTTTCTGTATATTCAGGAGTAAGAAGAACCTGGTTTCAGGATTCAGTTTCTTTCTTCTTTTTTTTTTCTTTTTTTTTTACCTGTAATACATGAGATTTTCTTACAAGTCATACGTTAAGGCTTCAACTCTTCCATCCTCTAAAAGCTACATGACAAGTTGTACTGACCAATCTTTTCTCATTCCCAGCCATGCATTCAAGCCTTAATTCAATTTGAGATGCGCTATTTTTCCACATTACTTGGCATAATGTTGGCAAAAACATTGTTGTGGGTAAGTACTATGCTCATTTTCATTTCTGCATGATGTACATCTGTATACAGAAGAAATTGTTGCTAGTCATGTAGGCTTTAACAAATAGATATTTTGTTTTGCTGCCCCCTTCTGCTACTTTCAAAAATTGCAAAGACTAGTAAATAAAAAGCGCCACAAAGTAAAGAACTGTCTTTCTTTCATGTTTCCATAGATACTATCAGTCGGGCTGTGTATTGCGATTCTGTGTCAGCTGAATAAAAAGGTGGAAACTCCAAACGTGGTCTACAGTCGAGAGGCAAAAGCAGGAAATTATGACATCCTCAGCGATGCTCAGGAACCGTCTTTGAAAACCGAATGATTTTGTTTTTCTTTTGCGATTCCCAAATATTGTCAGCATCAAGCGATGCTATTTTATAATCAAACGTGTTATAAATATTACGCATATGCACCCTGTGGGGAGACTTCTGGAAACCGTCTTTGCGTTTAGAGTGGCTTAGGCTGTACTTTTTAATTTTTATTTTTTTGTTGATGTTGTCTTTAACTTACAGGTGACTCTCATCAAAAGTGAATATCATGAAAAAGTAGGAATTTGTACGTCTAATTTCATCACACAGTTGGGCGATACACTGTGATGTATTTGGATCTATGTGTGCTCATTTTGATGCTTATGCGTAACATAATTGAAAACCAAATTCAAATCATAAAAAATACACGAAGCATAAAAAAAACAAAAAAAAAAACTGCAGAAATATTGGTTAGATGAAAGTTCTATGTTCAGGATTGTTTCCTCCACTGACCACTAGGGGTCCTCATACTGGAGGACCGCCTTTGTTGTTTGGAAAATGTCTCACTGTGTGTGTGTGTGCGTGTGCGTGCGTGCGTGCGTGTTTGTGTCTCAATGAAACAACTTTTAAATATTTTAACTGAGCCATACATATTACATATATATTGTTCCTCTGAAATTTAAATACAACAAAATATACAATGTTAGAAGCATGATTTTTTTTCATAACTGATTGTGACTCCATTTTTTATCTCCTTTTTCTTGCTTTTATAACATTGAATTAAAAAAAATCACACCATTTATTTTGTGAATACATGTTTTTCCTATATATATATATATATATATATATATATATATATATATATATATATATATATATATAATTATGTGTAATGCTACCAAGCCACCCCATTGTGAAAAAGTTGTAATAAATCACACCACAACAAATTTTTAAGCGAAAATCAAAAATCACATTTTTATTCCTACTGTTTACAGAACATTATTTAAGGTTCACATTGTAAATAATAATAATCATCATCATCATAATAATAAACAGTGACTGCATAAATAAGATTGCCATAACTTTAAACAATGTACTGCATATCAGGCATTTATGGTTTAAGTGCACAGGTAGACAAATTTCATTTCAAAATGTATAACCAAGGAGATTCTCTCACTGCAGGTAGTTCATGCAGAAAAAAATCAATATTAATGGTGGTGAATCGTTCAAATGTTTTCAGTGGAATTTCTGCTAGAAAGCTGATGACTTATTTCCCAACAATCATATCTCTAGACCTCTATGCAGTTCAGCATTTTTTTTTTCCAAATCAAAAGACGGTCTAACTGCATTTCAATGTGCAACAAAAACCAAGACATCTCTTCAATCATGTTAATCTGATCAAATATCATTCACCCATTTAATGTGCTTTTTCAAAACAAACAAAAAAGAAACTGCAATGACAACATTTAAGTTATATACAATGTGCATAACAAGAAGTCAAGACATTCAATGAGAAATGTGACTCATTCTGTTGGTCTAACCTGATTATATATGCAAGAAATACTTGATTATATTCAATAGAAGCATTTGTAAACACTGTTTTTTTTTAAAAAAAAAAAGGTGCTGAAAGAAGCTTATAAATATTAATATTTTCCAATGATTATTGTTCACTCTAATGCAGTTTCATATGTGCTTAAGTGACAAAAGAAATCATCTTTTTCATAACTGATTGTATTGCAGATGACATGTTAAGTTAGAGTCTATTTTTAATCACAAACAGTGAAACAAATGGGGAAAGAAAAGACAAAAAGTGCATCGTGTGTGCATGTGGAAGTTCATCTAATTTCTATTTTTAAAAAAAAATTGCATATAATACAAGAACACAATTTTTGGTATACAGTGAGGTTGTTGAAAGCTGCTCAAGATGCACCAATCGGGCTTGGAAAACTAAATAAATAAATACTGCAGTGTTTTTGATAAAATGTTAGATAGCCTCTGAATCAACTGGATTGAGATAATATATTATATAGTAAGTATAGGGTTCCTACACATTTTTAATGGCAAAAAACTATAATTTTCCAGCTCAAATGTCCTTCCTTTTTAGCCCAGTTCTGTGAATATATGAAAAATACCTATATACAGTGGTCAGGTATATACTAAGAACCTAACCCGCACGCAAAAATAAAAGCATTATAAGGAAGAGAAGAAGGAAGCAGCAACACAAAAGGGCATATTTGTGCTTGATTAACACCTTAACCTCACTTCCTGTTTGGCGTATCTACCTATAGCGTAACGGCTTTGAAGAAAGCTTTTCCTTAGAGAGCATTTATGATCATGTTTTAGAGCTATAGATGTTATGAATCAATATATTACAGGATTTCCAAAGGGTTTTCAAGCAGCTAAGTACATTTAAAATACATCTTTCTTCACCAAACATCATTATAACTTGGGAGAGTGCAGAAAACCGCAGTCATAATTTTACAGTTTCGAATCCCAGCTTTTATAACAAGCAGTGTCTACTGCGGTACTGAACCTGTTAAAAACACTGAATTAATCTCGGAAGGTTGGAATACAGAAAATGAGAAAATAATCAATAAATGTCAGACCATTTTTGAACAAATGAAAAAAAAAAGTAATTATGTGCATATTGAACTTAAAAAAAATATTAAGGAACATCGTTACATGTCCCAAGGGGGGGGGGAAAGCACCAGAAAAACAACTTACTTGACAAAATATCCTTTGAAAGCACAATCTTCTTTATGATGGAAGCATGTAAAAGTGTGAATATCATGTAAATACAAGTAAAATTGCTTTGTTTTACAGCAGTAAGGCTTCAAACAGTAATATAATAATATTAATCTAACCATGTAGATCACTTTTCAAACATTAGTTACATGCAGTAACATGTATAAAATCATAACATATATTGCTACAGCACATTATAGCCTGGCTATGGTATGCAGCTCCATGTGGCAATTCAAACCACGTACGCTTGTAGGAGCTTGTAAAGTGTGTGTTTGCGTGTGTGTGTGTTTAAAGACGTACTGCTGCCTCTAGAAAGCGCCGGGAACGTATCTGTTGGACTGGAGGAGAGCTATAAATTCCTGTTTCCTTTTGATCTGTCCCATCAGCTTGATGCTCATGGCGAGTAAGATGATCTGAGAACGGAAACAGAATGCAACAACAACAAAAAAAAATGCATAAGATTCGAGCAGCTTACTCGCTAATCGCTAAGCGAGGTTAAGTAGAAGGTTGACGTAAATGTGACGAAGCGAAAGCCTCACCCAGAATACTCCGCTCCCAAACTGTATAGCCATCACCAAGGAGAAGGCCAGCTTCAGTTCGGAGAGATAAATCGGCAGGCAAGGCTGCGGGACGAAACAGCACGGCAACATAAAAGGCTCGAAGCAGCAGGCGTAAACAGGGTATTGATCTGGGTGGTGTTAATGTTGTTTTCCACTGTGTCCAATTACACCTACTGAAGTTCACTCGCCGGCTTTATTAGCCGCACCCGACAGAGTGTTTGTCGCACTCAAAAATCTGTTTACAGAGTGACAGCGAAGGTCAGCGGGAAACGGTTTGTTCCTCTTTTTAATCAACAGTCACTTAAATGTCAGAAGAAACGCATAAAGAAGGAGAACTGGATGAGGCCAAAACATCCTGGAATGATAAATTGATCATTTATCTAATCAATAAAAACAAACTGGTTGCTTTTAGGCCTCCTGAGATCATTGTTGTCAGTCTTTTTTGCTTTATTTTGGTGTGGAGCATTGGTACGTCCCGCCTTCTACCGACACATTAAAATTGTTGTAGCGCTGTCACACGCATCCTTTTGGGCATCGTCGGTACAAAATGGCTTCCGTCTCTGGTTGTATTGAAGACTTTCTGTTTCTGTTATCTAGAAACAGCATTAGATTTAAACTTCTTGTTTTATTTTGTTACAATTTCCCCTCTGTGGAATCAGTTAGAGCTACTTCCTGTTTCATGGGTTTTACACCTGGCTTCAGTTTCTAATCAGCATACCTGTAGTGAATTTGCAACCATCATCTCTGGTACTTATTCTTCAGAAATTCAGCTCCACACTGGATTTGTAAGGCTCGATTTATTTATTTATTTTTCGTTCCCCGTGTCATGTTTTCATCACTCTTCCACTTGCAGCCCCATTTGTTAAGACATAAGAGTTGTCGACAGTAACTTCTGGGATAACACCAAACACTTATAGAACTGATGAAGTTATTTATGAGACTGTGTCTGTGACGTGTTTTACCTCTCGATAAACATACTGGTTCTTCGGCGCCCCGATAGTGGCGCTGCCCCGTAGTCGAACCTGGTTGAAAGGCCAAAGATTAACCTTGATTATGAAATGAAAAATGCAAAATTTCAAATCCTCCTTTAATTGTTTTTCTTAACTTTTTGATTGTGAATCAACAACTCACTGGTGCCACTTTCTTGTAGTTTTTTACGCTGTATAGAGTCTATATTTTCAGGTGTAGTCAAAGTATTTTGTTTTTAGAGCAGTACTATGAAAGAAAGCTGAAAATGTCCTTTTTGTGGTGTAGAAAACTCACCTTAACAAAAAGTTGTAATATTAATTGTTAAAATTCTCAAGCCTAATTCTCTTAGTCTTAATTTTTAATGTTACAACACCAAAAGACCAAAAACAACACGCTTTTGTTTTTGTAACCATATTAATTTTGATTAAAGTACAACATGACGACCAAATTGCATAAAATAATCGTGATTATGTTGCTAATATTTTAAAAGGCAGGGAGTACTCACACATTTTCCTGGATAGTGACAGTTGCAGGAGGCGGGGATGGATGCACCCCAGTCCTTGTACCCTTCAATGAGACCGCAGCATTCCAACTGGAACGGACACAAACCGGATTAAGATTGAACATAAAACAAGAGCCACTTAATCAACAACTTGTGTGAAACATTTAACAAGAAGGCAAAGTTTTAGCAAACTAATAACTCACTTTCTGGGATCTCTAAATGACACAACACCAAGGCTTTCTAACATCAGCATATGAGGTTATATTAAAGTTAAATGAGAAAGTTAGTGAGTGGCTTTTCACCAGGGATGCAGTAAGCTCTTATCACCACTGGGTGGCGATAGGAAAATTATTTAAAGTTCAGCTACTATGTTTAAGTGAGGCTGCTGTTCCTTTAGCTTTGCCTTTAGAAAGAAAGACCTTCAATATCAGTAATCTACACTTAAAATAACTTTCTTTCAAAAACAAAACCAAAACCAGAAGACATTAGTTACTAAAATATTTCTATTTATTATAGTGACCTGAAAAAGTAAGCAGAATTTACAAGAATCCATTAGATTGATTTATTTTATGTGGGTTGATAATTTTATTAAGAGTTTTCTTGAAAACTATTGATAAATTGTACTCTTAATAAAAGGTAGAGGCATCAGTTTATGTTGAGCTAATGTTCTTATTAGAACTAAGTTTCACAGAAATTTTAAAGAACATATAAAAATATTATTAAACTATAAATTCTCTGGCTTACTTCCTCTTGGATATTATGTAGCAACGTCCTGTTGGCTTTGTTTGGCGCAGTGAGCGGCATCATGGCCAGCAGCTTGGACTCCTCACGCACAACACGCTTCTGAAAACAGACAAAGAGCTCTGAAGAAAATGTTTGCAAAATGTGCAAACGCGTGGGATTTAAACATCGTACCTCGTAAACATCTTGGTAACTCAGTGCCGTTCTGATGATTATTGTTTGACTGGCCGCCGCCATCCCGGCTGCGTACTGCACGCAGACGCACAGGCAGTTAAATACAATAATTATTCCTTCACAAACAGAAACTCAAAAACACACAAGGAGTTTTAAGATTTTTTTTATTTTTTTATTTTTTACCAGAATCAAACACCATCGCTTCCCTTTGCAGGCCCCAAACACACCGAGCACAGACAGCAGCAGGCAGCCAACCTCGATCACATACATCATTGCTACAGAAATGCTGGGAATCATCTGAAGAGAAAAATAAAAGTGCATTTCAGTGCCTTCTAAAGTGTTCATACTGCACAAATATGTCACAAAGAAACACTAAATGCCCTTGTTTTCCAAGGAAAATGATGTATGGGTATGAACTGTTTTCACAAATAAGTATTGTGAACCTCAGCTTTGGTTTACGGTCTTTGGTTGTCTTTGGAAATGGGACTTACGGCTTTTGATTAACCATTGCTTTCCTCTTGCCACACTTTAAAATTCTCACTTGGTAGAAAATTAAATCAAGTTGAAAATCTACTACTTCCCTTCTACACGCTACTTCCGGTTAGTCTGTCAGGTAAAATCCCCTAAAGATGAAGTTTATTATATAAATGTCTACTATTTTTGATCTGAACAGGTGCAGAACTAAAATAGCATGATAAAGCTTCAGAACCTAACTTTTGAAGACAACGCAACATCTTCCTCGCAAATAGTTGAATGACCAGGTTATTCCAGGGGGACAAAATAGAAATATTGCTTCTATTTTGCATTTGGGATTCATTAATAATTCCTCTCCTGCCTTGTTAGCTTTTTTCAGCCCTCGACAAACATATATTTGCTTAAAAGCTGCATATAATTCATATAATTACATCAAAAACATCAGAAGTGTATCTTACCTTGCCAGTTTGTATGAGGTCCCTATGCCAAATAACAGTCATCCTCAACATGAAAAAACACAAAGCCTAGAAAAAAACATAAACATTTATTTAATTAATGAATTGTTTTTGCTTTTAGATCATTTAAAGCAGATTTAATTCAGGTTTTTGACATCTGAAATTATATATCATAGCTTATCTCGTAAATCCTTAAAGGCTATGTTTTCTTGAAGCCACTGCTGTTACTTCTTAAAGGAGCAGTGACTTATTTAGAAAAGAAAGAAAAGCAGTAAAAACCCAACCAATCAAAACATCGACCTGCTTGCATGTAACTCGTGTGACAAGCATTACCCCCCTTCAAATGTACAATTTCTTCATATAACAGTAGTATTTATGTTAGGCAAAAACATTAACTGACACATTTTAAGAAGATACCAAACAGGCCTGTTCGGGTAAACTGCATTCAGAGCCGCTGGAATGTGCTTACCATATGTACAGCGTTAGCGAAAATAAACGGCCTTTTCAGGCTCGTTTTATCCGCCACCACGACCACTGAGCTCTTCTGCATTCTCGCTGGTGACTCTTCCAGGCTTTAAAACGCCCCCACCCCTGTTTTTCTTTTTCTTTTCTTTGTTTTTCTTTACATAAGAAGAAAACAGAAAGAAGCTTGCCGTGGAGACTGTAAGGGCATCTGTCGTCTGCATCCGCACAGGACGTCACTGTGATGTGCTGGATGCTGGCTCCGTGCTGCCTTCAGGTGGCGTCCGGAAGCGTAGGAAATAAGAAGTCTAGTAGTTATGAACAGCCCGGTTATTATAAAAGCGCATTAGCAAGGCTGTAGCCAGGATTATAGACATGTTAAGTAAGCGAAATCCACTCTTAATTGTTTTTTAAGCTTTAGATATGATTTAATCCTATAAAATATCATTTATCTAAATGTTTTGCCTTCAGAACAGTTTATTCTCCTGAAAGAAAATATCCCAAAACATGGCAAACTGTAAATGGTCTGCTCTGGATGTTTCACATAAATCATGTTCTTTTTATAAATTAAATGTAATATTGGAACTCCAATAAATTTTATGGCTCTCTTTTCATCCCAGCACCAGTTCCGGCTGTGTCTTTTACTTTAAAAATCTTCAACGCCATCAATATTTATACATTCAGACCAAGAAACCAAGCTTCCACTGGTATATGAGTCATAATCCACTATCACTTTGTATTCTGTGAGTGTGGTCCAGTGCTTTCTTTCTTCTCCAAGAAATCTCAGGGAAATCTGAAAATTGATAGATATAATTTTGAGGAAAAATCCTAACATCCCAGATTATTGTTATATCTAGTGGTGGTTCAAATAAGCCCAAACACAGTTGTAACATTCTTTAAATATGATTCTTTATTCTAATATAATTACAGGTTAAAAATGTTTATGCTAAAACACTTGTTTTTGGAATTGCTAGTTAGGAATAGATACATTAACAACTTGGCTCAATTTATTTATACAGGAGTCCAATCAAAATTATATCACATCACAATCAAATCTGGTTGACTATTTCATGCTAGTTGGTAAAAGGTCGTTCATGTTGTCCAATATTGAATCCACCTGAAGCAAGCATGTGGCAACCACTCCCTGTTAACAAGAGAAGGCTGCAGCAGAACCAGGCAATCCGAAACAACTGGCTTTGGGTTGAGAGGACAGGGAGGAGAGAAAGAAAAAAAACAAAAAAACACAAAGGCACTGGGTGAGGGTACAAAGAAAAGCTAAACAAATCAACACAAGGTTAATGTCTGCACTCAGGATCTCTGCAGAAGAGCCTTATTAGCATCTTATTAGAAAAACCTTTAAAAAAAAAAACAAGGGAAGGGTCAGGACTTTATTGCAGTACTGATACGTTACCTTTAAAATGTTACTGAAAATGGTGTACTATTACTATTACTGTTTCAGTAACACATGAAGCTTTTAATTTTGTTTCTTTTTATCAATAAGGACAATTGAAATCAGTAAAAAGATTTGGTAACTTATCAAATGAATTATAAAATATGGTTGGAATTTAACCTTTAGATCTGAAGTGCCATTTCCTAAACAATTTGACTTGGGTTAGAAAAAAAAAACAAAAAAAAAACAAGAAAAACACATTATCTCATTCCCGTTGACTCATCGTCTCACAAGTTATCTGTAAAACAAGTTGCTGAAAGGTGGTGCTGTAGGCTACTGCAACAGTCCTTACAGGACGAGCGGGTTGAGTAAGTTCACTGCCCAACTGACTTCATTTCCCATAGTGCATCATGAGGTATGAGGCTTGGCTGGGTAGAGAAAACAGGTGGGGCAGGTTTCTGTTGTTACACACAGGTGATGTGAAGAGGGCAGGACTCGGGTGAGGAAGAACAGGAAAAACTGATGGGAGAAACTCAGTGGGAGGAACCGTGAACGAATGTTTATGTGCGTAAGAGAGCGTAAGTAAGTGCCTGGGACTGCAGACTGCTACAACAAGACTTAAATTTTAACTATTTACTACTAAGATTTATTTTATTTTTATTTATTCGTATTATTTGGTGCGGGGGGTGGGGGGGATTACTGGAGCCCGTTTTACAGGGACTTAAAGAATGGGATGGATTTTCATGTCATTTGTTGCCTTGGGCAGTAAAGTGGGTCAACACCTGAGAAGGAGCTAAAAGGAGAAGCTGAACTGAGACCGTTTTGTCCCGCTGAAAGAGCACAAGAGAGGAAGGACATGCTAAACGTTCTGGGGATACTGAAGAGGGAGGATGCATAACTGGACAGGAAACACCGTCTTTTTTTTGTTTGTTCTCTTTTTGGGGAAATAGACATAGAAGGAGTTGATTTCTGATGCATCTACTATATTAACCACAAACTAATTCGGTGATAAATATCCTCCTTAGCTGTTGCTGCTTGGAACATTTTTATTTTATTTTTTCCCAAGTATCATTTTGGGCTTGTTTTTATGCCTCAATTCAACCGTAAAGATAACTAATCACCTTTCAGCTACAAAAGGTCAAACATTCCAAGAGATCTACAGTTCAGCTAAAGGAGGGATCATTTCCTCTACTCACACTGAAAACGACACACACACACACACACACACACACACACACCACTGTACTTCCAACATGCAGGCACCGCCACCTGAGCACGATGACACTTTTGATTTCCTGTTTAAGATCATCCTCATTGGGGACACCAATGTGGGGAAGACCTGCGTGCTCCAGAACTTTAAGTCAGGGGTTTTCTCTGACAAACAGCAGAACACCATCGGAGTGGATTTCACAGTGAGGACGGTGGATATTGAAGGAAAGAAAGTAAAGGTAAGCTTTCTACATAGCGTGTGTTTTGTTGTTTTAGACATGCAAAAGACATTAAATGAAGGAGTATAAATCCAAACGTTGCATCGGCGTAAGACTCGGCAGTGCTGAAATATATTAATAAGACACACGTGAGCTATAATGGAAAGTAGAGATTCTATTTTGGGGGTTGTTTTGTTAGTTTTAAAAAAAGAAAAAATGAAATTGAAATTAATAGCTCCCAAATTTATTGTCCCTGGGCTCCACGTTTAGGAGAACTCTTTTTCGAAGGAGTTTCCTCCAGTGACAGAACAGCAAGCGGCAGTGGCAGTTTGACTCGGTCCAAAACAAGCCTGACAGGCGGCTGGTATGAAGAACCGGTCCATCAGGTCCCTCCCTTTGTGCCTTTGTAATGGCACAACTAGATCTTGGACTGATCTCTCATCTCCTGCACTTGCTCTTGAAAAGGAAGCTTTCATCAAAAACTCATGATGTTTCATAGTGTTTTTTTTTTTTTTTAATGTTGCTATTGTTCAACATATTTCATTGGGATTTTATGTTGTTGGATCCACACAGCACAATACGGCCTGCACCATGTTTCACAATGGGGATAATGTGTTCAGTGTGACGTGGCCGGCGCATAACTATTCGTGCTGCTGTGTCCCCTTCATGACTTTTGATAAACTTTGTAATAGTTTATGTTTAAGTATATTAGGGTAAAGAGTGCTGAATACAAATCCACACCCGTCTTTTCAGGTATTTATGTGTGAAACGGTTGAAAAAACCACAGATTATGTTCCGCCCACTTTGCATTTTGCATTGCCATGTGTGACCTATCGCGCACATTTAGTACTAATTCGTTAAGTTTAAAAAGGGTGACTACTTTCGCATATTTAATCTTTCGCTCTTGTCATTGCAAAGAAAAGATTTTCACCGTCAAAAAGCTTTTTGGTATAACAATAGAGCAATATTTTAACACTTATGTGGCAAAACAGGTGGAATATAGCAAGCCAATAAAATGCAATGAGTTTGAGTGGCTTAAATTTGAAACATCTGGATGCATTTCTTTTTTTTTTTTCATACAAGCAAATTTTGTTTCTGCTTCTACAAATGTCACTCTGCAATTACTACACCTTAAGGTTGTAATAAGTGGAAATATACATGAACTGCCAAGATCTTGCTGTTCACATGAGTTATTATTTTCGACTGCTCATGTGTCTGTGACTTCGCTCAACCCCATCGGCTATTTCCTGCCTGAGGCTATGTCTATGAAGTTGTTTTTTGCAGCTGGCACAGCTATGTTTCTTCTTTTTTTTTTGTGACCTTATTCTACGTACAAAGGAAAGGAATTAAGTTTTTATTCCACCACTGAAATACATCTTAAACTAGTCAAACCTGCATTTACTTTCGGAAGACATGTGGAAACGACACTTTAGTTCTAGCTGCTTTAAATTAAATGGATGACTTGTCTCCATTAACTAGTTGTGGTGTTTTGGAAGGGGCTGGCCTGTTGAGTTTACGCTGGTTGCTACAATGTTACAAAAATCCTTGGGGAGTATCCTCGGAGATATGCTGTAAGGGCTTGGGGATTCTCCGCAGGGAAACCAACAGGCTTCTCCTGCCTACCACGTATGTGTTTGTTGCTAAAGCCCTCTGTAGCTTACAGGCTACACATATTGTCTACATATAAAATTATTAACTCAAATGCCCCATTATTGGGGATAATTTTCACACTCTCAAAGCAACATCTCCAAGATCCTCGTGTGCTTCCTGAAGGCCTCTAGCTTCTCATTATCTCTAGTAGTGATCATTAAACTCTTTAAAGAAGGAAGAACAAGCTTTCAGTTAAAGTTTATGGATCAGACCATAATAAATAAGTCACATGGTCAAAATCGGGCAACTATGACACCCCAGATGACAAAAAAGCACATGACATATTTTGTTGAATCTTTCTTTATGGAACAAATTTTAACTGGAGCAACATTTGCCTCACAGTTGTGCACAACATAAAGTTATATTTAGTTTTTCTACGACAGTTTTTATTATATAGTGAGGAGCAGTGTCCTTTTGCATCACTGACAGTTTACCATATGGCAGAGGAAGTGTTAGTGTGACACTTCCTGTCTTTGCCCTCATTTACATTTGACAGCTAAAGTGGTCTGGACTCAAACCAGGCCTGTATTTTGAGTCTGGGTTTGCTTGTTTCTGTTTGATGCCGTGCAACACTAACATGCTCATAAAAACCAGCTTATTATTTTTGGCTGCCTTTAAGTCGCCTTAATAAAAAGAAAAAATAAACACAATTAAATCATAGCATCTCATGTTTGTTGCCATTCATCTTTCAGTCACTCTCACAAAAGTAAAAATCTCCTTAAATGGTTTTCGTGACACAAACTCTTTACCTTTTCCTCTCGGCAAAATGTTGTTGCTTTGAGTCTAAATGACATCTATAGATCTCTTTATGTGATTAAAATGTTTTTGGGTGGATTAAATTCGCAGACTCTGTCGGTCTTTCAATGCTTTAGTTTGCTCAAATTTGAGCCTACACAAAGTTCTGCATCATTTTGTGGCGTAAAGGAAGATAAGGCTTAACTGACTCAAGATTGTCATAAAATGATCTCTATAACTTAGGCAAATTTAAAAATTGTAATCTTCTAACTTCCAGAAGCAGCAAGCTGTGCAGCTTCTCTGCAAACAAGCGCAAAAAGAACATGTGCATTTTTCTGCTTCCTGTCCCTGTTTTTGGGAGTTATGTTGCTTAATTCTTCATCCTTGGCAGCCCCCCGAAACACAGGCACTAGTGGGAATTCATAGATTTCTGGGAAGTTCAGCCCTTACTCTAAATGATGTTTCTTTCATAATCATCTTTGTAATCTCATGACAAAATTGTGAAACTTTGCAATAATTTTAACTCTTCACAGTGAAATCAACTTGAAAATTGTTTGCTTCAAGACATTGCTGATTCATTTTCCAATATGCATAGTGTTAATGTAACTTTCAAACCATTAGACCAGTGTTTCTCAATTCCGGTCCTCACGCGCCCCCTGCCCTACATGTTTTAGATGTTTCCCTTCTGCCACACACCTGGATTCAATATTTTGGTGATTAACAGGCCTCTGCAGCACTTGAAGGCCATGCAATCATTTGAATCAGCTGTTCTGGAGTAGAGGCACATCTAAAACATGCAGAGCAGGGGGGCCTGAGGACTGGAATTGAGAAGCACTGCATTAGACTGATTATTTTGTAAAAAAAAAAAAAAAAAAAAAAACCCCACTTGTTACATATTACTTTCTATTACATGAAAACCTTATACGAGCTTGAACTTAACACTCGGATGCATTATTTCTGTGTGATGCAGATGCAGGTGTGGGACACAGCAGGTCAGGAGAGGTTTCGGACCATCACTCAGAGTTACTATCGCAGCGCTCACGGCGCCATGATTACCTATGACATCACACGAGGCTGCACCTTTGATTCGGTGAACCATTGGATCAAGGAGGTAGAGCTGTACGGAGCTGCCAATGTACTCTTGGTGCTAATAGGTGAGTTAGATTTTGACTTTTGTAGCAAATAAAGATACTCTGCTTGTATGAATCAACTGATTTTGATCTATGACTTTTTATGTACTTTGGGTAAAAAATATATCATGCCACAAAGATCGGTATCTATTTACTCTAAAGGAAAGGAACAGCAAGAGAACATAGCATAACAAAATGTTTTCAGAAAGCTGTTTGAGTGCTTGGTCTTGAACCATACACGCTTGTCAAGCCCAAACATCAGCAGGATTATGTGTGCTGCCAATATGGCTTCATGTCCGTCTCCATTTAGGTAACAAATGTGACCTGGAGGAGGAACGGGAGGTTCCGTTCGAGAAAGCTTGCAATCTGGCAAAAGAAAGGGGCATACTCGCTGCTTTGGAAACATCTGCTAAGGTAATGCAAACGAGCAAGGCTTAGACTCTGAAACTTTGGTTGAGTTTTTATTATTATTATTATTTAAAGCATTTCCTCTTTTACAGGAAAGTCAGAATGTGGAGGAAGCCTTCTTGATGATGGCCAAGGAGCTGCTGTCTCGTAACGGCCTCAACGTCCAGCAGGATGAGAACAACGGCGTGCCTCGGATCCTCCTCAGAGAGAACTCTCGACCAATCGATGTCAGCGTAGGCGCCTACGTTCCTCCGGAGAAAGAGAAGAAGTCGTGTTGCTGACGCAGAGAAACTGTGACTGAAGATGCTTGAAGGGTTTTATTTATCGGGAATGTGGATGAGTGAAAGAGGATCTTGAAGTTCTGTGACGTCGAGGCATGATGTACTGAGCGTCTGCCAGAAGGCAGATGTCAAAGATATGGTGAAGAAATGTTCGGAGAGGAATGCTGACGAAGCGTCTTTACTGGAAAGACCTGCGATCAGTGTTCAGGAAGCGCTAAAGCCCAACGACCTACTTTCATATCAACTGGTCCATGTTGCTAATTTTTTTCTAAATTCAAAACAGTTTAAGGCAAATACATTTACACCATTGGAAGTCTAACAGTGTGCTAAGAGCTTGGGGTTGTTTTACGGTGCGATTTTGTTAAAATGAAGTTGAAATGTTTTTGAAAGATTTTTTATTTTTTTTTTTATCTGTTGTGTCTCTCGCTACACTGTGGATTTAAGTTTCTAAAACAGCTTGCCATACGCAAAACTACTGTGAAATAAATAAGTCTGAATTGATTTCACGACACAGCTGCAAAAAGCTGTGAAAATAAAAATGCCATATTTGATTGAGTAGCTTCCAGCGAACTCCTTGAGTCCGTCAGGAAATTCTGACCTCTGAGGAAAAAAATCTGACGTTTCTAACCCATTGAACACTGAAGCGACACTGTCTGAACACTAGATGGTGCTGTGCTGCACCGCATGATCTGTGGCTGCCGTTAGGGTTGCCTTTGCATTGTGTATAAAAAAGGGAAACGTGATTTGAAAGAGGAAACAAAAACGTGTCCAAACACAGTTTGCCTCAAAGCCATGTTCCGGAAAAGATATAGTGTATTATTACAATAAGGTCATCACACTAGAAAAAGAGGTCATTACTTTTCTGAGACAGTCACTGGTAAATTTAGCCTCGCTGATATTCATACATCTATAAATATTTGCTAGATTTGGCCATGTTTCATTAATAAAATTCAGTCTTTCTCTTGGGAGTGGGGTTGTATCATAGACCAACTTGATTTGTAAAAAAAAAAAAAAACTGATATTTTATTTTTTATATTGCCCTTTGTACAACTTTGTTGGCCTATCATAAAACGTAAAACCATTGGGGGAAATTTTATACTTTTGGCGACGTTGCTAATATTCACCAGTATGTGTTTGGGGGCGGCGGGGAGAAATCTTCTCCCTTTCCAGCAAGCAATTAATGAACTGTATCGGGCTTGGCTACAAAATCATTTTTGTGCTTTTGATTAATACACTAGTTAAAAGTGGAAAATGGATTTGAAATGTATCCTTGAGGCAGAACTGCAGTAAGTACCGGGATTCAGAGGCCAAACAACACAAAAACCTTGTTTGTAATAGACCTAATGTTTCCATAATAATTCCCGTGCAGTATCACATCACTATAATAAATGTTTTGCTGGTCACTTTGAGTAGAGCTTCAGGCAAATTCTCAGCAATGTCCATGTAGGACAAGCTGAGCCAAAATCAGCTTCCAGTCATTTGTCATGGTTGTGCTTTACGCCCAAATTAAATATGTCTACCCATAAAGTTTGCTATTAATCACTGCGGTTCCTTAGGAAAACAAATAATCAGAAAAAATAGATCCAAATTTATTTCCAGAAAACAGGCAAAAAATGACAGACATTAATGTGGAAAAAAAACAAATGGTAAAATAAACAAAAAAACGTACATATCCCGAGCCCAAAATTACTGTAAAAGAAAAAAAGAGAGTAGCTTCTGGTCACTAGGGCTTTGCAACCTAAACAGACTGAATTTGGAATAAGATAAATAGAAATTTAGGTCTCATCAATGCCTTGAAAAACATAACTTGACAGTGAAACAGATGAACGCTAAAAATAAAACGTTAATCATCCTGCATGAATTTTCCACTACTTAAAAAGGATGTTGCTTACGAATTACTTTACCCCAATGTTGTACTTCACATTACTTTTTCCTCAAACATTTAATCACCAAATCCCACTTTATTAATCTATGTTGACCTCTGACCTGCATGTCAATCGTCATGTTAAAATTTCTCTCAAAGTATAACCACACCGGTTCGATTTTAGCTCAGCCTGATGATCTCAAAACCATTCTTCTTCTCCTTTATGGGCTGGGGTAGAAGCTGCCCTTGTCCCTCGCCCATATCCCCAATCGCCTCATTCTCTGACCCTCCTTGTCCTTCCTGCCCAGTGTCGGTCCCCTCCGTCGGTTTATCCACAGGACATTCCCCGTTGTAGGTTTTGACGTAGTCTTCCACCTGCCAGCCCCTGAACTCCGGCGGCTGCGAGCAGACCAGGCCCGTGTACGAGACGCTCGGATGGTGCTTGAGCCAGTAGACCAAGTAGTGGATGTTGTAGTCGCAGATCCACGGGTTGTTGTCCAGCGTCAGCCTCCGCAGGAAGTACAGGTCCTCCAGCACGCCGTACTGGAAGTAACGAAGGCTGTTGTTGGACAGGTCGAGATCGCGGAGGTACAGCAGGCCTGCAAAAGCAGCTGGGATGGGAAATGTGCAATAAAGGTTAGCCTAATTCACAAAGGACCAAACATAATTATCCACATCAAATGCATGTTTAACTCCAACAACGTCTTGTATTAAAATGTCCCCCCAATAATTGTAGATTTTAAAACATAAATTTGCTATCGACTGCCCTTGAACATTGAACATGTATACAGAGACAATCCATTAGGACGAAGTTTGCTTTCAGTAAAAGTTGAGTCTCTGTTTATTTGTGTCAAAAGCTAGCAGTCAAGATAGTTTTGAGAATGCGATAGCCTCTGGATGTTTTTCCGCAGGAGGATATTCAGATAAGTCTCACTGGTGTGGCTTTGAGGCAGACTTAGGTCTATTTGGGAGATCATCGTTATCTCATGACTGACTTTGGAATTTGGAGAGAGGCTAAGCAAGTCAGACCGGCATAAAAAGGGCCATTTTTGCTCAGCGTTAACACAGACACCTATTCGGAGCCTTCTGTTCACCGTCTGTGTTGGTTTTGTGGGTCATTAGAGACCTTGTGGATGGGTTCTCCAAAGGAATAAAAATGAGCAATATAACAACATGGGGGCAGTGTGGCTCATAAACGATCGGCAAAAGAATGGTGACCGAAATGATGGAAGAACTTCTACTTCCAAACGCTATGACGTAACTTCATGATTTATTGACTGCACAGACAATACCTCCATCTGCAGTGCCTATCTTTTTTTTACATCTGCGTCTTTTATCACAGCTAACTCCCCTGTCGCCAAGTTTGCTGTTGTCTGAAACTGACCTCTGAATTCAGAAGCTAACTCAGATCTGCTCTGTGCTGAATGCAATGCCTTGCAATCCCAACTTAATAAACTTATTGAAAACCTGAGGGAATATATGCCAGGTGCAAAAGGGTGCATAAATCTTCCCATAACATGTCCACTTTGAGCTGCTGATTCATTTTAGGATGAACAGCACATATAACGGCCGGAGCTTTCTCACTGACATCAAAAGTAACACATTTTGAAGGACCTACAAGTCTGTTGGTCTTTCCAAACCAGTCGGCACATAAAAAAGACCAGCTTACATGAATAGAATAACAGACAGCGACTTCAAATAGGGATAATGAACGTCTTTGAGAGCTTCCAGTCTT
This sequence comes from Poecilia formosa, assembly GCF_000485575.1. Taxonomy (NCBI): domain Eukaryota; kingdom Metazoa; phylum Chordata; class Actinopteri; order Cyprinodontiformes; family Poeciliidae; genus Poecilia; species Poecilia formosa. The sequence continues at coordinate 4,246,931 of NW_006799948.1, forward strand.
GTCGCTGCTCTGCTTTTCTCAGAGTGCACCTATGAAAACATGTGCAAGAGTTTAGAGTGGGAGTAATGGGATGGCGGAGACTGTTTCTTGCTGTCCGCCAGCCTCCGGCCCTGCTTTTATCTTTACGGAGCGGAAGAGAGGATAGAGGAGGAGGTGGGGAAAAAACAAAAAACGGAATGAGAAGACCAAGCGTGGTAGAAAGCCGGGGCAAAATTAAAAACATTGCGGAAATCTTGAGCGACGTAAACGGCAAACACTTTCATTTGTGCTAAGGTCCGAGAAACTTTGGGTCCGTTCAGCTGTGTTTACGGCACGGATAAACAGAAGCGTAGCAGAGAGGGAAGGGACTTCAGGGTCCCATCTCTTGATCGTGGGACCCTGTGCTCCCAAATAAGCTACTGTTGGTTATTGAAGCCACCATAACCAAACCAACTCCTGTCTTTTCCCCAGAGGATGAAATTAACCGCTATTACCACTTAGCTATTTGTCAGTCATTAGCAGCCATATTTCCCAAAATGCCAATCTGGATTCTCTCTGAACCCGGCAATTCTGTCTGTGACAGATCTCCCAAATAGGCCTAATCTCCGTATGTTAAGCTGCATTCATCACTGGGAGGCCCTAACTGCCATGGTTCATCCAGAGCAAAACAAAATGCTAAACTTTACAAGTCAAAGACAAAATTGGTGTTTTGTTTTTTTTCTTCAAACCAAAACTTTCCGGCGCAACCCCCACCAGACGTAACTGGATGTTTATCAGCGTGTTCGCTTGTAACAATCCATAAAATTTAGTGGATTTGCATTCATCTCCCCTCCCCCCACTCCACACCCCACGGCCCCCTGGTCACCTTCCACTTGAAAAGGATAAATAAACAACCTCTTAAAAATTCACTCCAAATGTGAACATGATTAGAAGGTGTTTCTTGGGGGAGGATTGTGACCATATGTCTCGGAGTCTTACAAGCTCTCAGAATCAAATGGAACTTCTTCCGTTGGTTTACAAATGGCTTTAGACACACTAGGGCGAGCCGCGGTAGATAGCTTGCACGTGTCGATGGCTGACGAGAAAGCTACAAATGTTTGTGGCAGGATTTGCCTGCTGGACAGGAGAACTCGAAGCCAGAAATCGTTAGCCTGGTGAGAGTAATGGATAAGCTTACTTTTTTTTTTTAGGAATCTCTCTGCTGCTGAATTCAGAGAAGACAATCAGAGAGAGAGAGAAAACTTCTTCAGATTACTAAATGCTCACTTTGTTTTCTGTTTGATGCACTGATGGTATTAATTGTTAATTATTTTATCTAAATAATGCATCAATGCGAAAAACTACAGTAAAAATAATAGCGCATTTATTTGCTCTCGATTCCTTGTCACCTCAATACTTTTATTTTTGATTTCAATGCATTTTGCGTTTCTTGTTTGATTTTTACCCAGGAAGCACATTGGCTAAACCGTGAGTGAAACTGTCACTGGGACTGACTACTATATATTTTATTGAGGGAAATAGCTTTAACATTAAATAAACCTTTCTCAACAGGCGAGGGCGCACTGTCTCTGTCTATGATCAGATATTAAAGTGCCTTGAAACCATTCCTCCCTCCCTCCCTGGCACCCCGCCTGGGCTGGGGGGCAGCTGCCTCCCCAGCACCTCCGGGTCTGCTCTGGCTCCCCGTGTTCTCTCTTTTGTGAGTTTTTGTTAATCTTTTTTGTTTTTTATCATTAAAGATTCATCATCAACTTGGCATTTCTGCTTCTCTGCATTCGCGTCCAATTCCACCACCAATCATGACACAGACTTTTAAATAAGACTTAGGATGTTGATTTTGGACTGTGAACACGTCCAGTGTTGTAGAGTTGTTTCTTTTGGTGGTGTTTTCCGATTGACCTCTTGTAATTCATCTTAATTAATCACCACACCAGACAAAGAGTCTTTAAAGCATGCAGCACAATGAATTCCAAGAATATGTACATCCGTCTGTCATGCAGCTCTTCTGTGGAGCTCATGATTGATGCGTTACCTGTGTCTATGTGTTGCAGGTTGTTGCTGCTGAGGTTGAGCAGCTTGAGTTCTTTAGACAGCAGGAATTGTTTGGGCCTGAGATGTGTGATGATGTTATTGGACATGTCCATCCCCACTATTTCCAACGGCAGCTCCGGCGGAATTTGATTCAGGTCTGTGGAAGGGGAAACGAAAAGAGAACCGTTGAAGGAGAAAAGTGACGGAGGAGAGTGTGAAAAGGCCAAACCAGACTTTACATTTGTCGCGAGACGCAAAGGTGCATTTACATTGAGGTTTTTAAAATCAAAACCTCATTAACCCCATTGATGGATTTACAGCTCCGAGGCAGATGCGCAAAACACATGAGGTTGGAACGGAGCCTGAGTGGAGAGTTGGAAACTTAATCAGTCTGGATCTTATATGTTTTCAAGATGTTGTGTCGGTTGTGTGCGACCTTTTTATGTGTTCAAGATGGAGCGTGTACAACATTGCTTGACTTGTTTTTTCCCCCAATTGTTCCGGCTTCATACACACCGATTTGTCTTTGATAAGATTGAGATGCCATATTTTCATCTTGCAAACGCTTCATCCTCCTTGCACTTTCAAGACGTACGTTTAACAAGGTAATCACAAAGCTGTGAATGAAAAGGTGCACATGTAACATGCTCTGGCAGTAAATGTCATGTAAAGCTAACTGCATATGTGCTTAACACGTGCTGAAAAGCCTCATGCCAAAAAAATGACATTTTTACAGTTTATGAATTGGTTTTGTGGCTCCTACAGCTTGATTTACCTGTCAGGAGGAAAAAGTAACATGGAGAACGTTAAAACTGGAGGTAACATATAATGTGTTTAAAACAACATAGGTGGCCTGACTAACTTGTTTCATCGTTTATCTCTGAAGCAAAATGGTTGCAGATGAGAAAAACATACCATGCATTTCAGAAACATTGAAAGCGAACTGCTATACATCTTACCTGAAGTCAACCACCAGCTAGAAAGTGATTCTTTTAGAATTGTATAGGATGGAAAATACATAAATCTCCAAAGTGTGCAATGTGTGTCATTTGAGTTCAACCTGAAGCAATAGTCTTTGTATAAACTGATTATATTGCAGCTGTTACTGCAGTTTATTTAGATCTGGACTTTGACTGGGACATCATTTGATAGGACTTTAACTCTGGCTAAAATCCTATTTTTAGTTGTTGCCTCCAACAGGTTTTTTTTTTTGTGACCCTAAGCTGTGATTAGCTTACCGAACGAAGCATCCCACAGCATGATTCTGTCACCACCGTTCCGTATGGAGACCATTGAATTATTTTTGGTTAAACTTTTTCACTGGATGCTCCTTGGAGTCGTTCTGTCCAAATAAAACACTCTGACATATATGCTTGTAATGCTGCAAAATGTAACTAGATTCTAGGAGTATGAATTATTGCTGTGGTTATATTTTAATCTAGATTAGAAATGTTCAAGTCTCTGTTTATGTGGGTTTCCTCTAAGTATTAACTTACACAGAGTTTATGCTTTGCAAAGAAAAAGAAAAAAAAAGAATGCTTATGGGGGCTTTTATGGAGCAGATGTTGCAGTCTTTATCTATCCGCTTTATTACGACAGATGCTGCAGCGAGTTATCCTAAAGCCCCGTTACAATAAATCACTTCTAGTTTAAGAGAGAACAATCACACACACAAGCAAGACACCCATATATTGAGGATGGGGGGCCCCGTAATGAGGAAATGTACTTATTATTTTCCTCTGACGATGTTAAACGCGCAGCAGGCGGACACATGGTGGAGAGGATGGGAACAGACTTCGAAGACTCTGTGGTTTCATGTTGCAAGTTGTCGGTCCAACTTCGAGAGAATACTTCTCCCGAGAGGTCCGAAGAGAATCCCAGCCTGCCTTTAGGTGTCTATGTCTCTCCAGAACTGTCTTGAATGAAAAAAAAAAAAAAAAAAAAAAAAAAAAACCCTGCTGGCATTCAGTTCCAAACTTGCATTCCCAGGCTCTTTTCACAGACTTTAACCTTGAGCCAAAATCAACGTTTATTTATTTTTTTTCTGTCTAACTGTGATACATCTGTGGTCCCATGTGTTTTGGAGCAATTTTCTGTATGTTGAATTAAGGAAGAACACAAGTCTCAAATTTCGAATGCCAGTTTAATAAAAGTCGAGCCAAAAAGCTATTACCATGGTTCAAATCTCAACTCGAAAGATCCCTCAATGCACCAAATGTTTCGGCTTTACAGACTTAAGCTCAACACTTTCTACCTCTGTTCAAAGTGTCAAATGTAGCTGAATGAATGAATGACCAAATAACAGAGGAAGAGAGATAACATGTCAGGAAAAGTAATTGTCACTCCAGGCCCAGTCATAAGCGGGCCTGGACTGTGCTGTTGCTAAATCTGTTAAAGTCATTAATCTGCAGTACATCTGTTCCACTTTTTTGCACCAAAGAGAAAAATGATCCTTGGATGAAAACCCGCTGATCTTTCAGTCTATTAGAGCAAAAATGTTTCATTTTTGCTCTAAGGCGTCGCTGTTCATGTTCGTAGTTTGGTTTAAGAACACATTTTTCGTTTATACTAATATAGACCCAATATCCAGACTATCCTCCCTGTTTCTGTTTCAGAAAAGCGCCTCTGCAAAATCACAGTGTTTCACAGTTGTGTTTTTTTCGATGTGTGGCGTTTTCTGCCACACAGAATTGGGTGTATACCAAACTGACTTCTTATAGCTTTCTTTTGTCACAATGCTGGGGAGTTTGAGTTTGGTTTTGATTGGTGTGTATATTTATGTTTATGGTTTAGTTATGTTCTTTAGATTTTTTCATATTCTTTTCAGTTTTTTGCATTAGTGCAAACAAGCTTTTGCATCTACTGTCCTATCATGTGTCTCTAATTAATCCCCTGGTTCTTTATCCATTTCCATTCCGCCCTTTTGTTCCGTGGTTTGAGAAATTTCTTTATCAATCTTATACAGGAAAACAGAAATGAAATCTGTTGTGAAAGAAGAAATGAGAGAAGGTGACATTTTATCAAGACTTTGACTTGGTCATTCATATTTAAATTCTAACCTGAAAAGAAGAGGAAAATGTCCTGCAGGAATTTATGAATGTGGCCAATCACAGGATACAGTTGAGCATGTACTTGTGAATTGTATAAAATGTTATAGAGAAAAAAGTACTCAAAATTGATTTCACGAGGAAAAAGAACAATTTAAATTAGTTGAGTTATCGTACTTAAATTCAAATAACATTTTAANAGTTATCCTAAAGCCCCGTTACAATAAATCACTTCTAGTTTAAGAGAGAACAATCACACACACAAGCAAGACACCCATATATTGAGGATGGGGAGCCCCGTAATGAGGAAATGTACTTATTATTTTCCTCTGACGATGTTAAACGCGCAGCAGGCGGACACATGGTGGAGAGGATGGGAACAGACTTCGAAGACTCTGTGGTTTCATGTTGCAAGTTGTCGGTCCAGCTTTGAGAGAATACTTCTCCCGAGAGGTCCGAAGAGAATCCTAGCCTGCCTTTAGGAGTCTATGTCTCTCCAGCATTGTCTTAAAAAAAAAAAAAACGGCATTCAGTTCCAAACTTGCATTCCCAGGCTCTTTTCACAGACTTTAACCTTGAGCCAAAATCAACATTTATTTATTTTTTTCTGTCTAACTGTGATACATCTGTGGTCCCATGTGTTTTGGAGCAATTTTCTGTATGTTGAATTAAGGAAGAACACAAGTCTCAAATTTCGAATGCCAGTTTAATAAAAGTCGAGCCAAAAAGCTATTACCATGGTTCAAATCTCAACTCGAAAGATCCCTCAATGCACCAAATGTTTCGGCTTTACAGACTTAAGCTCAACACTTTCTACCTCTGTTCAAAGTGTCAAATGTAGCTGAATGAATGAATGACCAAATAACAGAGGAAGAGAGATAACATGTCAGGAAAAGTAATTGTCACTCCAGGCCCAGTCATAAGCGGGCCTGGACTGTGCTGTTGCTAAATCTGTTAAAGTCATTAATCTGCAGTACATCTGTTCCACTTTTTTGCACCAAAGAGAAAAATGATCCTTGGATGAAAACCCGCTGATCTTTCAGTCTATTAGAGCAAAAATGTTTCATTTTTGCTCTAAGGCGTCGCTGTTCATGTTCGTAGTTTGGTTTAAGAACACATTTTTCGTTTATACTAATATAGACCCAATATCCAGACTATCCTCCCTGTTTCTGTTTCAGAAAAGCGCCTCTGCAAAATCACAGTGTTTCACAGTTGTGTTTTTTTTTTAATGTGTGGCATTTTCTGCCACACAGAATTGGGTGTATACCAAACTGACTTCTTATAGCTTTCTTTTGTCACAATGCTGGGGTGTTTGAGTTTGGTTTTGATTGGTGTGTATATTTATGTTTATGGTTTAGTTATGTTCTTTACATTTTTTCATATTCTTTTCAGTTTTTTGCATTAGTGCAAACAAACTTTTGCATCTACTGTCCTATCATGTGTCTCTAATTAATCCCCTGGTTCTTTATCCATTTCCATTCCGCCCTTTTGTTGCGTGGTTTGAGAAATTTCTTTATCGATCTTATACAGGAAAACAGAAATGAAATCTGTTGTGAAAGAAGAAATGAGAGAAGGTGACATTTTATCAAGACTTTGACTTGGTCATTCATATTTAAATTCTAACCTGAAAAGAAGAGGAAAATGTCCTGCAGGAATTTATGAATGTGGCCAATCACAGGATACAGTTGAGCATGTACTTGTGAATTGTATAAAATGTTATAGAGAAAAAAGTACTCAAAATTGATTTCACGAGGAAAAAGTACAATTTAAATTAGCTGAGTTATCGTACTTAAATTCAAATAACATTTTAAATAAGGCATTTTTGTCAGTTTCTTGCAAAACCAGAACTTTTTATACGAAAATAGGATAAGATTTCACACTTCAAATCAGTAGGGGGCGGTAATGCGCACTGTTTATCAGGGAAGAAGAAGAAGAAGAAGACGAAGAAGAAGAAGAAGACATCCTTGTTTGTTACCTTTCCCACGTGAGTCCATTTTCAATATTCTACCATCACTGAAAGTTCTTTTTTTTTTTTGCTAAAGTTTTCAATTTCAGCCAATATTTTTGCTCTGAATTTGGGTGACTTCTTATCAACAAGCCAGCTTTCAACAACGCATTTCTGTCTTGGCGTTCATGATGCTACTTGTTCACTTTGTCTTTAAAAAAAAATTCGCAGCTGGACTTATGCTGGTATTAAATGACCTAAAAGTTGAAGCCATTTATAAATTAGTTGATGTCTATGAAATATTCGTTACACTTCATTTCATTTACGGTTTATCAGAGTAAAGATGGCAGCATCTTGTAAAAAAAAAAATAAATAAATAAAGGGAATTGAACCATTTTACTTCACAATATGCACTTACTTCATGTCTGTGTATTGCAAACTAAAATTGGCTTTGGCGTTATTGTAATGTGACCAAATGTACACTGACGCAAGGTACTGAATGAAACGGTACTTTCGTGATTTAATGGCCGTGAAAACTATTTCCCCGACATTTATGTATCAACGAAATGGGCCGATCCCTTTAAAGAATTACAAGGACATATGGAGTAGAGTGAAACTCTCTTGCTTGAATCCTAATATTGCTTTCTTGTCGTAATACATAGTAAAATGCTGTTGAGTGATTTTATTACCACAAAACGTCAGACACACAAAGGAAAGCAGCAGGTGTTTTAACACGTTTCATGCTGCCCAGCTGAAGAAGGAAGAAGTTATTTTTACAGCACTGAATTGAACCTTGAGGGGTTGTTTCTTTACCGAAAGGGGTGGTTGTGTAGTTTGGGTACAGAAATCCCAGTGTTTCATTTTAGGTAACATTTAAGCAAATGAGCAAAATGAGGCATAATTAGACATGACCATTTCAAAGATTTTTCCAGTATGATTTCTGGTATGAATAGAACATTTGTCAATGGATGTTAGATTTTAACTCTGAATGACTTTGCAAACCGTGAGTACGCTTAGTTGGCTTGGAGTACAATGCAACTGAATTTTGAGGTAAATACATGCTTGGCCTAAACAAGAAAATAAATGACAGTATGAAAAAGCTTTGGCTTACTCAAGTTTTTGTTGGATATGTTCAAATCAGAAGTATTGCATGCAGCCTAAAGCATGTTTTTTTCAGAAACTTTGTCTCAAATAACTCCCTTCATTTACTTTAACCACAGAGTTTTAGTCTCCAGTGAGAAGCATGTGAAATCAACTCTGGTTCATTTTAAAGGGACAGCCTCCAAACCAGGAGGGCTACCCGAAGACGGAGAAAAACAGGAAGAAAGATATAAATCGTACTGGAAGTTGGTTTTAAAATAGACCCATAGACTTTCCTCAGGGTTTCTATTTCTAATATGCAAATTCATTTGAGTTAACTCTGACACGGGTCCAGTTCCCAGCGTCGAGCTAAAAAAACAAAACGTTCCGGGTGCAAACTGTCAGATTTTTTTAATGAAATGTCAGAAAAGGTTGCTTCTCAGCATACCGAGATAATCGTATCCCTGTTTATGCCTATTAATAAGTACCAAAATTATTTTTAGTTCCATCCGAACTGGACAGATGGTTATGTTTATGCTTGAGGCATTGATTAGTGAAATCACATTGAAATGTTTCCACTCACTTCACATGAGATCATGTCATCTTTTAAATTTGTGACTTGAGGTTTTAATCAATACTTTATAATTAGGTGGAGCTAAATGAAAGATAACTTGCTCCCACATAAGGCAAATTTCTCAGTGATGTCATGGCATGCTAAAGTCTTCTGTGAGAGTTTAGTTTGGAAAACAGACAGGCAAAGCGAGGAGACGTGTATGGGTTTAATTTCGCTTGATTCGAACTGCATTAGTCACAGACGACCACGAAGAGAAAAAACCGGAGAGCAAATTACTGGACCAAAAGAAGTAAATCCTTCTAGGATAATCGAATCATCATTGTTATGCATAGCAGCTATAGTTGGGCTCAGTAAAAATTTGGATACATTTCTGTTTGAGTATTGTGCTACCGGTTCGAAACTGAATCTGACTTATTACCGGGTATAAATAAAACTGAACGAGGCGAGGAGATTGATGGTATAATGACGCCGCGAGGGAAACAGAGGATCCTTGCAAGAGTTGAGATAAAGAACTGATTCAGAAATCTCTCTGAAGAGAAAAAAATAATTAGGAAAGTATGTGAAACGCTTCCCTGCGTGCGGACGCAACACAGAAGGCACTTTGTGTGGTTTCGGCCTGTGAAGATTTGCTCTCCGTGAAAGGGTATGAACTCTCCTTTTATGCGTGAATATCGAACAATTGTCAATTGTCTAACAGTTGTCTGTTCAAATGAAGTGATCTCAGCTTCGTTAGTGAGGATTAATTGGTCTCCCAAAGTTTTGAGTGTGAGACTCTTTGCGGCATTTTGCGCATCTTTTCCAAACACAAACGAGGTGTTAATAGAAAATTAAATGCTTCACAAAGCAAAGCCTTGTTTTTCTGTTTTAGTCTATATTAGTAATATTTGGGGAAACGATGTCATCAGAGCTTCCTCAATTAAAGTTCAACTCCCTACTTGGCTTGACTTGACTTAAATCAATTTGGTATTTAAGGCCAGCTCCTTTATTTAGTAGCTCCCTGAAATGAGTTTAAAATGCAATGTCAAAAGGCTGCAGGTCACTGATTATTACAGAAATCAAACCAATCCCATTTAGAAACTTGCAATAGCACTGGAATGAAAACTGCAACATTTATATGGACACAGTGGTGCATCGGCAAGGTGCAGACATTTGAAAATGTGCAGGGAGTTAATTTAACGTTTCTTTTCGAGCCACCTTTTATGTCATCTCAGCCATCTTGAGATTGCACTCAATTGTAATGGAAAGCGACTCAAACAAAGTCGGATCCAGTCGAGCTGAGCTGGTACTAATTTCAGTGCCAACTTGTGGATACTTCCCTTGTTCACACTTAAATCAAATGAATGGCTTGTCAACAGCCTTCTAAAAACCTGGATGACTGCTGATTGGGGAAATCAGTCATCTGAATTACTGTTTGAGAAGTGACGCACCTAGAAGTGCGAGGTGTAGCTTTCCACAACTGGACTCATTCACGCACTGACAAAATGTTCTTTAACACCCAGGTTTGGCTTAAATGCACAATTTAACAAGTGCATCAAGCACAAAAGTGGTCGGATCATAGCTTGGCTAATCAGAAAGCAGCTACTCCAAATGTGCTGTGTTCTTAAACTTCATCGGTGCAGACATGGTGCTGCGTGGTGTGACATGAGATGAAAAAAAAAAGTAAATTTATGGTCATTGCAACAATATTTGTGCTGTATTTAAATCTGTGGAAAATAAGTGCAGCAATTATGTAGTTTACAAGTTTGTGGTTTTGTGGGTAGAAACCCAGCAAAACTGACGCAACATTTTAAACGGTCTACGGCTTCCCCAAGTTGAATGCAGTTGTGCCTATCCACCATCTGCTGTCGTGAGCTGTGGAGATTTTGAATGAATAGAGGATAAATCGCCCCAAAGAAATCTCCTTCCCTTCCAGTGTGGCTAGCAAACGCCCGTGTAGCAAACGCTATAAAAGCAAATATATCTCTGGTGTCTGACTGTAGCCATAACAGAAGACTGCAAACTTAACTCATGTGCTCAGTTTCACTGGATAAGCAAGCATGACTATGCTGTATGATTAATGTTTTGTACTGCTTTTTTGTTTCGTACCGCTGAGCCAGCCTTTTGTTTTACGATTTGGTTGCACACAAAAAGTACCAAGTTTCATTCATTGAGCCCAATTTTGTTGGCTGGGATCCGTGCGTGAACATAATATTTTGTCTATTGCTCCAGTGTGTGTTCTGTTTTTTTTTTTGTCATGTGTTCCCACAGTATCGCAGACAAATGGACACCCAGATTTTCTCTCACCTTTGTGTGAGCAGTCCAGCAGGAGCCTGGGATATTTGAGATGGCAAATGGACACGGCGTCTGTCCGAACTATGGGACGCCCTGGCTGGGGTTCCTCCGGCCTGTTGTCCTCGGCACACAGTAAGTCCGCTGTCAGCTTTTTTAGCTTCTGGCCCTTCAGAGAGCGAGGCTCGGCACACCTGGCGTAGTTGCCCAGGTTTCGATTGCTGGGCACCTGCAGGGTCCTGACCAGGCTGTCGAGCGGGCAGCGGCAGCTCCAGGGGTTGTCGAAAATCCGGAGGTAGGTGAGGCGGGGGAGCGGGAGGAGGACCTCCTCTGAGGCTGACCTGATGCGGTTGTGCTGGAGGAGGAGGGTGGTGAGCTGGGAGAGGCCGCTGAACGCGTCGTCTTCGATCACCGAGATGACGTTCTGCTGAAGGTCCAGGCTCTTCAGCTGGGTGAACTGCTCGAACATGTTATCCCGTAAAATCTGAGAGGGGGGTGGGAAAAAAAAGCCACAAACATCTGTGATTAAAAGCAAATCCATAAACCTTTGAATTGATCTGCCTAAGGATTTATTTGCAGAGGCTTGTGCTGATCAAGCTTGCTTTAAAAAAAGAAATGTATCTTTCTTGTCTAAAACTTCACCATCTCTGACATTTTGGACTTATCAGTGAACCAATGATGATGCATCTATAGTCTGGAAACATATCACACTTTCATTTTAGAGGGTAGACAACGCTACTTAATGTCACGCATAAACAGACAAAACAGGTTTTAGTCCTTCCACCTCAATTCTACTATCGATTGTTCAAATAAAAGATTGATGCCACACGTCTTTATGCCTTACCCATGTGGCAAAGCTTTTATTTTCGCCACCTGTGGCACACACATTCCCCACAAAAGCCCTCATGGCGAATGTGTTTTTGATCTCGGGGCCCAAATAAATGGTGCGCAGATGGCCGAAAGTATCAACAAACAGCGCAGGTTTTATTTTCCGTTTAAAACAACTAACTCAGGAAAAATGCCCTGTGTTTTGCCGGGCAGAATTAAAGCGAATGTTTCTCGGAAACTCCTCATTTAGTTTTTAAGATCCCAATATAACTAAAAAGCACGTCTGCTGAATCGTCGCTGTGCTGGCTTTGCAGCTGCGTCTGCAGTCCGTTTTGAGCTGTTCTCTTTATTTTGAGCTTCATTGTGCTTGAACAGAACTTGCCGTTCGACTGAAGGGCGTGCAGTTTTGGAACATTTTTAAGATTTGTCGTTAAATGTGTGAAATTTGTGTTCTCCTGCTTTTCTAGATGAGTTGAAATCTGCCTCCACACACCTGAATCTTATTTCTGGCCAGCAGAAGATGTTGGATGTCTTTGGGCCAGTCCTGCCTCACAAAGGTCAGCTGCGTGTCCTGGCAGTCCAGGTACTTCTCCCCGGCCTCCATGTACTCCTTGCATTCCTGAGTTTGACGCCTCATGACGCCGGCCCTTCCTTTGCCTCGGACACGACCCCCGGTGCCCCTCTCTGTGGCCTTTGACCCCGGAACTCTCCGAGGTTCAGCCGACCCAAGGAGCAGCAGGAGGAGAACTGCGGTAAGGAGATGCATGGCGGGGGAGGTGAGGAGGGTTCTCTGTCACAAAAAATGTTGGAGGGACACAGGAGGCCGGTCAGAGCTGTACATGCAGAAACAGACAAAATGGAGAACAGGAGAATGTTGGTGAAAAGGTCAAATGTCGTTGCATTTGTGCCTATTGAATCAAAAGAGCATACAGTGCAAAACACTTAAAAATGAAAAGAAAATAAAGGCATTCTTGTTGAAACTTTTTTTTTTACAAAACAAGAATGTTTCTCTTGCTTCTCAGACGCCAGAGAAATGTCTAGTTTTTAATTAGAAACTATAAAATGTCAAACAAAGAGATCCAGCTTTACAAGAAACACTTTTAAGGATTTTGTAACGTTACACTTGTTCCTAACAAGTGTTTGTTTTGCTACTTAGATATTTATATTTGTCATTAATTTATGTAAGAGCTTTACTCCTTTGGGTTTTGATTTTCATTTGTGTTTGTGTTTTTTATTTATTTTACTTATTATTGCTTGTAAGGTTTTGCCATATTTGATTCATTATTGCATGTTGCCATATAGGCTCATTCCTTTATGTTTAGTTTCTTAGGTGATGCTTGTGTTCTGTGTTTTGTATTTATTTCTCTCGGATTGATTTTCAGTTTTTTCCCCTTTTTGATTCTGTGGCCTTTGGGCCCCTGTTGAGTTTCTTCTATGTTTTTCTGTCTATTTTTCATATTCCTTTAGTCAACCTGTTTGCCTTCTGTCGCAGCTGCACCCGGTTTGTCATCAATCACCTGCCTCTTGTCAGCAATCGCACTCCTCAATATTTTAGCCTCTCCGTTTCCTTCATTCCACGCTGGATTCTGGTGACATGCGTGACATGGTTCAGTTCTGTAACTCTCATTATTTTACAATTCCTTCTTTAAAGTGCTACATTTTCGCCAGAGTCCGTCTTGAATTTCACTTTTTGTCCCCTTCAGTCCTGAATATGAATCCTAGATGTTCTTTCCTAGATTAAAAGAGATTTTGTGGATATTCTGTGTTAAAATCATTCATACCCGTTCTGCATGACCAACATCTCTGTGAAAGATGTGCAAAAATCTGCAATCATACTAATCTTTTAGTGCAGTTGCAGAACACAGTTTAATGAAAATGTCAAAAGCTTTCTGCACACTCACTGCATAACACTTCACTTTTGAAATAAAAGGATATCGACTCATCTGAAGTTTGCTTCTGAACATGTAGACAACTGATCTACCCTGAAGAAATATATTTGCACACCCAAATAGTGAAGGGGATTTTTGAAGCAGCATATTATGCTGTTGAATTTCTTGCAAAGAGAAGTTTGAAAACCTACAACTAAAATGAACTCGTAACGGATAATTTACCTCAATTTTATTTGAAGACTACTTTGGTCTCCTGCTTTACTGCCTTCTCTTGAGCCGTTTAAAATCTCCCTCCACACCTCATCGCTTCAACACAGGAAATAAGACAGTCGGCGATACTGCTGAACGCTTTATTTAACGGGCAAAGTTAGTTTTTCAGACAAGATCTCCAAGGCTGTCGAGAAACACGTCGTCCACACACAGACACAGACACACATGCTTGGTTTGACTCAGTCCAACTCCAGCAAACCACAGTCCTCCTACCGTCTCGCACAGTGGAACAACACTGTCAATGCAGATGGTTTGCTTCCATTGGGAATAACAGGCTGGATGTGTAAGTTACACAGAAGCAGCTGAGAATGTGTCTGTATGCACTTTCCGTTTCTCTAGGGATTGCCCACCTGTCCGACTATATCAATCACCTCAGTGGTTGCAAACCTCATCGTTCAACTCCTTTTTGTATGAGCTTGACTGTAATGAAGCTGCTGTAAGATGCATTGTGTATTTAAGGCTTTTGCTAGTACAAACTCCAGCATAGACCAAAGAGTGAAAAGGTCCAGCTGAGGCTGCATGTTAAATCTTGGTTTAAGAAGCAGATTCCTAGTCTGTGAACAGTGCTCTGGTTGTAGCCCTGTAAGGGCAAAGTCTCGATTAAATACTGGCGCTGTAACCTTTTTCTTTGTTCGACAGGTCAATGATAAGATTGTTTACCAAAGCATTCAGACCAGAAAAAGACACCGTCGCGTTGCAGTAGTCTACAAAAATTCTTGTTCCACAGCCACCCCTTAAACTTGTAATTGTAGACTTGTTTGCTGATTTACAAGGCACAGGCCTGCATCTTTAGCCAAATGAGAAGCTGTGGCGCTATGAACCTGCCAGAATCCACTGGTTGCCTGTGCAGCCAAAGAGCTGAAGTCCTTATGTGCCTGGTTTCTATTGGAAAGAGAAACTTTTGTTGGAAGTCTCTTTTTTTTATTCTTTTTTTTAAAAAGTGTTTTATCAAGTGTTTACATATGGAATCAGAAAAATAGTTTTCCGAATCTAGTTCACATGATACTCGCCAACATGCTACTTCCAGTCCACGTCATTTGTTTCAGACGTTTTATAAGGATAAATTTGTCGGTACATTAAAATTCTATAAAGTGTCACTTTCTGCAATTAATCTTGCAAGCACAAAATGTAAGTGGTCTTAGTGTTGTACCCTGCATCATCTCTATTCTGCACAAAGATCTAAAACCTAGAAATGCAACATGGATGCTGCATTTGCATGTGCATACTATGATTGTTGGTGCAAAATCTTTGCTGTGTGGCTAATAAGTGTTTGATAATGATTTAAATCATCGGTTACATGAGTAGCAAATTAGCCCATAGCATACCACATCCTCAACCATGCTTACCTGGTAAATTTGGCACTTGTCATACGTGTCCGGTAGATTTATAACCCTGTAAAGTGATGTTGGGTAATTGTTCAATTCTTAATCTTATGGTGCAAAAGTAGCCTCGTCAGGTTATTATTTGTTTTGTTTTTTTCCTATTTTCCATTCCGACCTCCTTTTGTCATTCAACCAAGGTCGGGTACTGCTTTTAACACATCCA
Organism: Poecilia formosa; assembly: GCF_000485575.1. Taxonomy (NCBI): domain Eukaryota; kingdom Metazoa; phylum Chordata; class Actinopteri; order Cyprinodontiformes; family Poeciliidae; genus Poecilia; species Poecilia formosa. Next base: position 4,262,387 of record NW_006799948.1, read on the forward strand.
CGAGAACAATCTAGACCCGACTTTCTGCAGTGATTCGCTTTAGCTCCTTGCCTTTGTTTCCAGACCAGAAGGATTTCAAAGTCCTGCCAACGAGTTGTGGGTCTGCCGCGGGGTGTGTTCCCTTTGGAATGAGCTGGGAAAACCTTCAGAGGAAGGAATCCAGGACACGTCCTATTCAGATGGACCTGTAACTCTAAACCCTGGCTGCCCTCTTTAGCATGACAAACCAGAGTAGCTCCGTCAGCATTCACCGCTAATCGTCTCTCCTTAATGCAAGAAGTTCATTGCATCACATCATGTTTTGTTTACTTTTTTGTCATGTTTTTTTTTTTTTAACACATCCTTAAAATCTGTGACCTTTATCGGAAGTCCATCTCTTTTATGAGTACCTTAGCCACAGTCTGTCTGCAGTCTCCACTGCACATAGCTGTGCCCCAACAAACCAACGCAGGCCAAACCCATCCATGTGGTTCACCCTAACCTCGTGGCTGTGCCAAGCCTCAATTGGCCCTCTCAGCCTAGCATTAAATCCCACCCAATGTACCAAGGATGAGCCTATGCTGACCCAAAGCATTCTCACTTTAAAACTCATAGTAGGAATCCCTCACGGTTGCGGTCAGGTATTTCCTCAGGAACAGTTTTTGTTTGATCCCTCCGCCTGTCCTGAACCAGAATGACCTTTGGACGTTTGGTCTGGACCTAAAAATGTGGTAGCAACATGTCTCTCAGCTCGGATGACGAAAATAAACCTGTGGGAAGACTGAGAAGTCTTTGTGAAACAGACAAAAAGGCTGGGGAAAAGGGAAAAAAAACACTTCTTTGTGCATCATATTTAATTCTTAACGACAGCTTACTTATGCAAACGCTCATGGAGACAGGCATGTTGTGGGAAAAGCGAACAATGAAAAAGAAGAAGAGAAAAATGGAACGTAAACGCAAAAGATGCTCAGTATATTTCGTTTTGAACGTCTCAGTGAGCCAAAGTCTTTTTCATCACCAGACTAAAGGACACATAGACGGCTTGCCCTCCTCATAGTGTTTTACATGCTTGTAAGTCGGCAGAAACGAGGAGTGTTCAATTTCAGCTGTTTTATTTTCTACAGTGACTGTAGAAAAACTAACAGATTGCCTTTGATCAGTGTGCAGCTCTGGCGACGGACTGTAATCACAATTTTGTAAGCTTGTCAAAGTTGTGGCTCCTCAACGTCTGAAGTCCAGATCTACACTGTTACCGTCTTCTGCTTCTCATACTACATCATCAAGTCGGGACATACATGATACGCACATACCAAATTACAGACCAAGCATGTCAAAGACACTCCGATTGTGCTTCCAAAGTTAAGGGAAGTACCTTGCAAGAACCATAAAACTTTTCATCTGTCTAAATTTATTCCAGGAGTCTGGAGACTGCACAATTACTGACCACATTTGTAGCCCAAAAGCAATATCTACGTACGAGTAACCTTGAGAGTTCAGGCATCCAGCGGGAAGAGTTCGGAAAACAGAAGGATCACTGTTATGAGAGAGAGAGAGCAAGAACAAGAAGGGGAGGCTATAAAAGCAAGACTCAGGGATTTCTTCTGCATGCAAAAAGAAAAAAAAAGAGAACAAATTCTTACTCCCATCCAAGTAGCATGCTCAATCAATCTCTGTTATTCAGTCAAGCTGTTAACTGTAGAAAAGCAAACAGGGAAGCAATGAAAATTTGTAAGAATGAAGCTAAATTGCATCCATGTCAGTTCAGCCTCCTTTTTATATTTATGTGGGGTATGCCTCCTATGTGTGTGCTTTAACTTTAGGATGTCATCAATCGGAAACAGTCTCGAATTTCTTTTTATTTTGGGATTTTAAGTGACAGACCGAAACTTTAAAAGATTAGTTAAGACTGAAGTGGAAGGATAATAATCTAACGATCCTTACTCCAAACCAGTCATCTTCAGAGATGACCAGCTTCTAGACTTTGACTTCTGGCATGTTTTTCCTCCCAGGTTTTTTTCCCCCTTATTCATCGCCATCCATCTTCCCATCGTCTCTGAATAGGTTTGGTCTTCTCAGCCCGATGCTGCCACCACCACGTTTCACTGAGAGAATGGCGTCTCATCTGATCAGGGCATCTTGAGGTTAGCTGCAAACTTACCCCAAGCGTCTTCTGGATTTTTATTTTTTTATTTTTCCCTCCATCCAGCTTCTTCATAAGGAGCAGATTTATGGAGTGCGTGACTAACGTTTGTCCAAACAACAGATTCTCTCCGCAGCCAAGCAGATTTATGCCTCTTGGCTCCCTTCTCTGACTATTGCCCCTCTCGCCTCGGCCTGTCTGTTTATGTAGACACCCAGGTCTGAGCAGGTTTGCAGTTGAGCCATGATGTTTCACGTCTTGCGTTTTGTGGTGCCGTTTATTTCGTATTCTCTTAACAAATCTGAGGCATTAATAGTACAGCTGTGTTTGTGATGAGAGTAAATCTTACAAAGGTGGGATTTACAGGGCTGCAATGGGTATTGGAGCTTATCAAAGCACAAATGCATGCAACAGATTTTAATTTTCTTTTTTCTTTTTTTTTTTAAAGTCTTCATCTTTATATTTATCCAGTACTTTTAAGGATACAGAACATGTTCTGTGTATTAATAGAGCTGGGAAGAGAGAGTGCCTCTTACATCCCTGAGAGCCTAATTGAAACCAGAAAGGTTAACCTCTGCAGCAGAGCGAGAGAGAGAGTGGAAAAAAAAAGGTTTAAGAACAGAAAATGACACTTGAGTTTTTCACTGAGGTTCAGAGGGGTTGAGCACACAAACAAACAGCGGAGGGTGGACCTGACTGGTGAAAACATGCCAAAGTGCTTGGCTTTGCATCGAAATCAGATTTCCATTTTTCTGGCTCCGGGGGTACTGTAAATCTCAGCTCTTTCACGTCGGCGTGGATCATTAGTAACCAATGTGTGCTTATAGGTCCTGTGTCAGTCATTTGAGTACTTTGAAAACATAATTTATCTCCCTTTAGCTGGCCGTCTTTCCATCGGAGATCCAAACCTTCCTTCGAGCTGCCTCGTTAAGACTCGCGGAGATGAAAAAGCCGTGACGCGACGCTAAACAGACACCACGTCCCCACCCGCGCCCCCAGCCGCACAGCTATGTCGACTGCTTTGGCTCCGTGCCAGACATCTGCGTGGTAAACGCACGCGAAAAAAGTGCTTTCAAACCAACGTAGCTGTGGGCAAGCTGAAACAGCTGAACGCTCCGAGAAAAAGGGGCTTCTGCTCTTTAACAATCAGGGAAAAATTGCAAGTTAAGCAAGTTCCCCCTCCAGTTTGACTTGGTACAGAATCCCAGAGTGAAACCACATGGTGCTCCAGTTTCACCCAGCAAGAGCTTGGGATCTTTCTGAAAACAACAAAGCGGCGTGTAACTCTCTGGGGTGCCATCACGCATACGACTGTGCAGTAAAACGTGGAGCAGCATTCGCTTGGATTATATCCAAAAAGCAGAGAAGCGCATAACCAAAATCTATTACTAATATTAATATTGCTGATGTTATTATTATTATGCAAGAGAATAGTGTTAGCTTGCTGCGTATACGATGAACATGAGTCATCTGGAGTGCACTCTCATCCAGAAATGCTCTCTTACAGTATGAAGCGATTCCAGTTGGAAAAGTTCTAACTGTGACAAATGAGATTCTTAGCTCCGTCTGTCATGGTAGTTGAAATGGAGCACTGTGTAGTTGGGTAACAAAATAAATAGGCAAGTCCTTTTTACAACTCTTCAAGTGAGAAGAAAATCTAGTCCAGAAATTCTGCAAGCAGGAAATCAAATGCAAACTCTTGCAAAAATGCTTGGTAATGTAAATTTTGGCTGTTAATGCTTGTGCAAAATGCCTCGTACATTTCTTTCTTTTTTTTTTTACTTGCACACACATTTTTAACATTTAAGCATTTAAATTGCCACATAATCCATTTTCAACTCCACTGCAATTAGTCCCAAGCAACCCAAAGATGTGATGAAGCAAAAATCTTAAGATAAGAATAAATTGCTGTGACTTTGCATTAGTACTTGGGGCTGTACCATGCCAGCTTTTTTTTTTTTTCCTATTTCAATTTATTTTTTATCAAGCTTGTTGACTCATGACTGAGCAATAATTACAAGATTAGCTGCCGTTTTTCAGCTGGGTAACTTCAGCACACACTCCAGACGCATTTCTGTGGAGTATTAAAAGTTTCAGTCCTACCCGTGCAGGGTGAGAATCTGGCCCGGGTTCGTCTACTAGAACCTGCGGATCTCCGGTTGGTCCAGTGTCCCAGGCTCCTAATCCTGTCATGAGTGCTGCATCCAAGCCAAGAATATCGGCCCGGGCTGCTGGAGCACCTTGGAGTGAGGGACAAAGACTGGCTCTCTTTCTATCTCTCTTTTGCTCTCCCTCTCTCTGTCTCCCTCGCTCTTTTCTCCTCTTCCTTTTCACCCACTCAGCTGGAATCACATTGTGAGCTGTGGAGCAAAAACCGATCCTCATAGGAGCCACAAGGCTGTCTCTGGTTTAACATTACACACACACACACACACACCCACACACAAACTCCTGACACACGTGTGGGAGGGCTGCAGCCCTTTATTGGTCCCCTCTGTTTAACTGGTGAACTTACTGCAGGATGTGTTGCTAACTGGCCTGACAGACTGAATAAAAGACAAATAAAGACCGAGCTCCTGGGTGGCAGAGCAGCAAAAAAAAAAAAAAAAAAAAAACAGAGCCCCGGGGGGGCAAAAAAACAAAAAAAAAAAAAAAAGCTCCTCACACAGACACCCTTCTGCACACTTGTCTTGTCTTGCCTACTTTTTGGTTGTGTTAAAGCAAAAAGTGCTGGAGAAATGCTAGAAATATTGATATGCTCGCTGAGACTCAAGCCACTCTGTTTTCCAATAATTGGATATGAACTAAACCCCTAATAAAGATCTCAGTATGCATGCATACAGGCAACAGTGGTTTTGCAAGATTCAAACTTCCACAAGTGGCAGCATTATGGTTTGGGTTGAAAAAGGAAAAGAACTGATGGACGTTTCCGTTAAAATGTGCAAATTCTTGCTGACTAGGGGTCAATTTCAGTTTCCTTTTTATCTGTGACAATTCTTAAAAGCTTTGCTTTTACTTTACACTTTGAGTTCAGTGTATTTCAAAATCCAGTTGAAATAGACTGATTGCGGTTGTATTGTGAAAAAGTACGGAAAATGTAGTCTGATTGTTAAAATGTGATTAACATAGTTGGTGAAAATGTTAATGATTGAAAACGGTGCTGTCAGATTGAGAGGTTGCATATTATAAATATTGTTACATAATTAACATGTTCCCTTATGTTCTTGTGAAGATGCAACCAAAAACCGAATTACTCCACTGAACCTCCGCTATTAAATCAAACAGTTTGAAATAGCTTTACGTTACTTAGTCTTTGCTGGTTAGCATAGAGGTAAAATTAGCATTTAGCTCAAAGTACGCCGTGTAGCTGCAAACCATCACATTTTGTCTCGTATTTGAATTCTAAGTTCAGTAAGAGTTTAATCTCGTGAAATAAATGCTTTGACATTTTTATTGGAAGCCCTTTCTTACTTGAGCTTGTTTACATTCCTCCATTTCTTAAATAAGTCTGATCCGTGCGAGGCAATAAAAGATGGTGGCCAAACCGTGTCAGCCATTCACAGATGACATAAATGAGCTGTTAAGTTTGGAGCAAACAGCTAAGGAGTATTGTAGCAACTACTAAGGAGTATTACATGAAGGGAGACAGGGAGCCCTGATAATCACCCCGTCTTTTTCCTCTCCTCTGCACCATCACAAAGAGCAACAGCTCCATATTAGGATTACTACTGAGCTGACTCTTGAAGGGGGGGGGGGATTGTTCACCGCCAAACGCACCAAAACACCTGTTTTCAGTAGTGAGGAGGAGCCAGCACAGAGGCTGGGGGCTGGAAATAAAGACCTAGCTTGTGTTTGGCTGTATTTGATTTCAAACACGCGAAACATGTCTGAAAGCATTTGTTTGTCCTCTGTCAGAGATGAGCGAGACAACTGGACACTGTGCTTTCACATTGAGCTTTGACCAGTATATGCGTTAAGTGGAAAACGTTCCATATACCTATATTGGTAACGTCCAGGTCTGTTTTAGTGTGTTCAATGTGTTTTGACACCTACGTGTAGGTTTAAAAATTGATTTTAATCATTTTTCTTCCTTAACAGAAGTTGCAGTGTTGCAAAGCAACCTGGGAGGTTGAAAATCTGTCCAGGAGCCAACGTGAATCATCGTAATTGAAGAGCGGTTAACAGTCATGTCATGTAAACATAAAAGCAACCTTCTAATTAGAATGAAGCTGTATTTCCTTCGTGCTCAGTAAGCCTGACTGGAATTTCCCCAAGATATAAAAACATGCTTTATTCTTCTGCATGCAGCTGCATGCTATATTCTAATGCGATCCAATGACCACAAATTCAATATGTTTGTGGATGAGGAGCAACTGAGATGTGCAGTAAATGATTCAGACTATTTTTTATTTTTTTAGTTCAAGTCTTTCATTTATGTGACGAAATAACATTCGACACAGTACTCTCAACATGCAAAATGAAGAATAAAACCTATTTTCAAACCAAAGCTAGTTTAGTTTTCATGTGTTGGGAATTGTCCTCTTTTGATCAATACATATTTCAAATGCTTTCCCCGGCGAATTCATGGACGCACAAACATTGCTATGAAATATTAGACTTCATTAACCTCGCATAAAACCAGTGAGTCTTTTGACTTCGCTTACAGAGAAACATCCACAGAGCACTTTGTTACATAGACGAACATTTTAAATTTTCCTTCTGAGTTCTTCTACCGTTCTTTTCTGTCTCCGACCACTTTGACTGTTTACTTGTTTTTACGTATCGGTGCCCTATCCCTGCTATTCTCTATAAAAAGAAGAAAGGATAAAAGAAAACAGTTTGTACACAAACAGCACAGATGCAGCACTTCATACTAATAGGGAGGACTTTTTTTTCCCCCTACTGCAAGCTTAAATTGCGATTCTTCAAAGTTTCACAAGCCCTTTTCCCTTAAGCTCTATCGGTGTACAGCACTTACTCAGACTCGGGCGGTAATCAATCACTTTAAAGACAACGAGCATTAATCTCTCTTGAGTTTTGGGGAATACCATCATCCTCTCTTCTGCGGTCTTCGTTTCTCTGCGTTCGTTTGTTGGTGCAAATTTTTAAGTGCTAAATCTAAACCTCGCTCCGTCTTCATCTTTCAGTCTCGGACCGCTCCACTCCTGCCAGAGATTTATATGTTTTTCTATTATTTCTGGTTCTGATATTTAATTTCTTCCTCTCACTCCCTTTTCTCCCCTCCTCTTTTTGCCCGAAGCCAAAAAAAAAAAAAAGACACAATGGAGGTAAAATGAAGAACTGGAATCTACAGTGCTTTGCTTTTTGTATTTTGTCGCTCTATAACCTAAAACTTTGTATTTTGTGGAGATTTTATTCAGTTCGGTAAAACAAACTTGTGCAATATGAGCATGCAGAAAGATAATGTTTTGGAACAACTGTTACAGGAATTACAGCTGCAAGTGTGTCTCTACCACATTTCTACATCTAGAGAATATTCAGCCACACTTTTTATTTATTTTTTTATTTTTATAAAGTAGATCTCGCTTTATTTATATTTGGAGATGGTGGCATGTAAATAATTTTGAAAACCATGAAACATTTTCCTTCGACTTCACAATCATGGACTTGCGTAATAAGAAATAGTGGAAAAAGGTGACAGATTATAGGGGCAACGTAACGATGCAGTTCTGAATGACGCGTAGTGCTGGCAGGAAACTGGTGCAGGGGAAAGGGAGTGCATGCTTGTATCCGTTGGATCGCTCCCGTTTCAAATAATAAACCCGTATCCGCGGAAAGTTGTTTCTCTGGATGTCACGGCGAATTACAAAAAGTAACATGTCTCGACAAAGAAGTGCACAGTCTTGAGGAGCCCTCAGGAATGAAGGAGACAAAGGAAGAGAAGCACAAAGAGGCATTAGCAACGTCTCCCTGCGGCATAATGTGCAGACATGAAAGGTGAAGAAATTCACCGTGGCTTTGTTGCAAGTGCCCATCACCGCAACAACCATAAATTGTTATCCTTTCACTGAACGATTTCAAAGAAATTGCTTGCCAATTGCTTAACTATGCTTGTGGTGGGTGCAAGTCTTAAAGCGGTGCTTTCAAAGACTCAGTCCTCCCTATGGGGGTGTCTGAGTCATTTGTAAGTTTGCTTCACATTTTGGCATTTGAATTATTAAAGATTGATGTCGTAAACGTCTTGAAACAACAACGATCATGCTCTAATTATACAGTATTTGAGGACTTGCAGCAGCACAACGTTAGCTTCGAATGTGTTTATTGTAAGTTTGCAGAGTGACCGCAGTTGGCCACCCAAAGCCATCGTGCATTCTTCATTTTCCTTCGTAATGCGGAAGCCGCATTGCCGTCTTTCTTTTGAATATCTCTTTAGAAATAACTCTTGAATCTCAGGGACCCTGCAGTGCCCAGGAAATATATCATTGCTGGTTTTTCTGGCCTTTCTTTGCAGTAGATCAAACAGGAAATGGGTAGAAGGAGAAGGAGGAAGACGTATGCAGCAAAGGTCCCAGAGTCTGGAATTAAACCCTGAACTGCTGTTTCGAAGACTAAAAGCGTCTCTATGTGGGATGGACCCTCATGCTTTTTTTATTTAGTTTTTACAAAGAATAACTCAGCCAAATAGGTTTTTGGCTTTCGGGTGAAGAACCTGAAGTACCTGGAAAAACCAGGTACTTAAAACGTACTTTTTACTGAAAGTAGATACTGCGAACAACTTGGCAGAATGTCTGTAAACATAAATTTCACAACAGATTCTGAAATAAATAAAGAACTGGACCTTAACTGGGCCATTGCTTTGATCTAAACCCTTCCATGATAGACCTGGCTGTGTGTTTAGTTGTAAATGCAGGAAAGAGGAATTATTTTGTTTTAGTTTCTAAGTTCTGACAGTATATTCAGCTGTTTAATTTTTCTTTGAGTTAAACATAAATCAAAACAAACCAAATTTTAGAGATCTTTAGACTATGTTTAGTTTCTGTTTTAGTGTGCAAGTTGCATGCATACATGGATACAGTCATCACGCAGACTGCTTTTTTGGTAGTCAGTTAATCTAGGTGGTGAAATTATTTTGTGCTATATATTTCAGTTCTTATAAATCAGTACGAAAACTCTTTAAAATCTCAAAGATCTGCACACGAGTGAAAGTTTCTGCCGCGGACCAACTCTTTAAAAATCAAACTACCACAGAAGCTTCATACCTGTTCTCCCTTTGGGATGTGCAATGTAAAGTCACAAAGGCAATTCATCCAACGACGGAAAGTCCTCCCGCCAAGAAAAACATCGGTTCCAGCATATGTTCAGTGTTTACAGGGCCAAAAGAGAAACACAAAAATGTATTACTGTAAAAGTCATTTGCCCAAAAAGTTTGGCTGCTCCTGCAAATTCGGAGAGCCTGTATTGACTATCCTGCATAAGATATGAGAGAAAAATGTGAGCCAGCCTGCCAAACATATTGGCCACCAACCTCACTGTAAGCATGTCTAGTTCTTTCAATCAAAGAGTCCCTGAACCACTGAGGAAAACCAGCAGCACCACATGAATTGTCTCATGTTTTTTTCTCTTTCTCTTTTCATGCCACCCACAGCCAGTGATATAAAATGACAGTGGTCAAAATATGTATATGTAAAATTGATTTTTTTTAATTTTTTTTTTTTTGCATTTTTAGAAAGTTACTCAAGAAAACTCAGATTTTGTTTTCATTCATTTAAATGGGAAAAAATTGCATGTACCCGTTTCATGTTCTTAGCTTTCCATATTGGAGATCAAGGAATAGACGGTACACTTTAAATCCCATACTAATTCAATTAAATTTCAGCTAATTACATGTAATATATATTGCCCTTTTTTTGTCCCATATTTTTTCGCTTTTTCAGATTTATAGTGTTGGTTTGTGCTGCTTTTACGAAAAGCTGTGACTTAAAAAGGAACAGTTGTCCAACAGATTTTTTTTTTTTCTATCTTCAAACACAATACAAGTTTCACATTGTTTGAGACGTTAAAAAAAAAAAAGCTTCTATAATGCCAAGTTTCATTCCAGAACAGTTTTTTTTTATTTTCTTTGGCACAAATGTGGTTGGGCTAATTGTTCACTTGATGTGGACAGCTGAAAGGCAGTTTGACAATTCCAGACAATTTATGTAATTTTTGTCTCGACAAGAAAGAAAAAAAACAGACATGAGAAATATAACTTGGTAGATTAAATTTAGAATTTCAGGTTTTCTCTGTTGCAGGTTCACTTGGATGAATGCAAATCTGTCATAAGGACATTTATGTCTTGGAAAAGAGGAGTGATCTCAGTGTTTCAAATTAACATCACTTGCATTCACTGTTGCAACCTTTCACCAATTCCAAATCACACACATGCACGCATGCACACACACCGGTGTTGGTGCCAGTTGCTGGCACACCTGCTTAATCGCTAAAGGAACATCCCCATATTTGGGCTCTGTCTGAAAGAAGGAATGTTTTTACTATAACAGATTGTTTCATCTGTCAAAAATGTGGAGGGGGCTTTCGTCAACCACTATGTGTACTTTGCCCCCCTCTTTGTGTGTGTGTGTGTGTGTGTGTGTGTGTGTGTGTGTAAAACGTCTGATCAAAGACAGGGTGGTTGCACAAAATCTAAGCAAACAGCAAAAGCAGCTGTTGCACTGACGTGTGTCGAATTGTATCCACGACCAAGAAACAATTCACCAAATCGCACTGACAGCAGGAAATTACGATTAACCTAAAACCTTTAAAAAAAGAAGAAGAAGAAGAAATTGTTCCAATGTTTCATCCAACAAAAATATTTATTTTGTAGTGCAGGAAACCTTCATTCATATAACCAAATGAATATCTGGGAGTGCTTCAATAGTTGTATGCGAATTATACAGCTATTACAAGTACAATCAGTAATATTTTGCACAATTTGCCTGCTTCAAAGTAGAACCAATATTAAACACATTCCCATCTGAACAACAAATCACAGGCAGTCAAGGAACTATAAGAAGTGTTTTATGAAGAACAACCTTTTAAAGCAGTTTGTGTCCAGCTGTTTTAGCCTCAGGGTTGATTTAATTGGACCTTATGGAGCTTCTTTTGCTTTTTACAATCTTCAGAGCTGTCGTTTGTGTTTGATCACACATTACCTCTAATAGGGCTGTGTTGTACGTTTGCTGTTTATAGCATTCACTGCAAAAGCACAAAATCTTACCAAGTAATTTTGGTCTAGTTTCTAGTACACTTGAAATAAGACGAAACGAACTTGCATGCGACCTTTCCACAAGATATAGGACCTTGTTTTGAGTCAATAATGTCTTAATATTGATGAAAAAGTACTAGTTTCATTGGCGTATTATTTCACTTACAACATGGGGAAAATTTCTTGCTTTAAGTGAAATAATCTGCCAATGGAACTGGCATTTTTTCCATCAAAATTAAGGACTTACTGACTTAAAACAAGCTCCTTTTTCTTGCTGAAAACTCATTAAGTTGGTCTTATTTCAAGTGTTCTAAGATATGAGCACTAGAAAATATCTAGTGCAAATTTACAAACTGGTTTTGCAGTTTGTGAAAAGAGAAGAGCACGTACACAAAAGTAAACAAGTATTATGATGAAGATGTTAGCCATGGCTGGTGTTTTTCTGTTTACAGTGTACAGTTTTATTAGTCTAGCCTGGGCAGCAGTCATTGCGATCGCCACTTTCCATGAGGCATAAACATATAGCATGACTTATTTTTTTTAGGAAGTGGGTTCTTCTCTTTGGCGTAATAAAGAAGCCGCATAAGGATCCCGTTTATGTGATATTTCTTTTTTTTTTTTCAATATATAATCTACAAATCCTTGTTGTTGTAAAGAACTTATGGAACAACTTTATATTCAGTGTGGAAAAACGTGTTGGAGGGAAGCGGATCTCAGTCGGCATCCAGTGAAACCGTAGCAAGCTCTTTCTACTGAGGGCAAAACAAGCCCATCAGAGCAAAAAATACCCTCCATTCTACAGCCTCACCCTTTGATTCTTTCCATCCAAACCATCAGCAACCCTCTCATTTAACCCACATCCCGTGTTTTCTTTGCTCGCTTTTCTTCCCTTTTCTGCTTTCACCCAAAGTTCCTGCCTGCATACCGAATAAGACCGCGCGGACAGATCTATGTCTTGACTTTGGCTTTTTCGATCGCCTTTTTTTTCCCCCCTCTGTGGGGACAGATGTGATGAAAGCCTGTGACTTATAATATGTCTGGACATATGCGTATTTAATCAGTACTAGCTATGCTTAAAATTCCAGTAATATAAACAAAAGAGTGAGCGAAGAAAAGACTTTAAAATTCTCAACCTCAGTTAATGACTTAATGCCAAATGGAAAATAAATATTCCATCTCATATTGTAGAGGTTTCTTCATAGATCTGTTGAATATGAATGATTGTTGGCATGAAATACCTCCTGTAGGGTCAGAATTACAGGAATCTGACGAAGCCTGGTGTCGTATGACAGTTCTAAGAGGATGCTCAAAATCTTATGAAGAAATACACAGCAATGAATTTACATAACACACATTACCGGAGAACATTGTTTGAAATTTGGAATGAAAACATTTTTTTTGTGGTGAGATATTTAGAATTATAGTACGTTATTGGCTTGGACACAATCTGCTTCACACCTTTTGTTGTGAAGTAAACAAATCATTCTGCTTTTTGACAACGTAATTACTTCCCCTTGGGCTATGGGTAGATCTGCTCATGAAAGTTTCTGTGTTGCATTGCAAACATGCTTGTGATCTTTCAAATAACATTCACATACTTTAGTGTGCAGGGTAAGTAAGAGGAAGTCATCATGTGCAGATGTATTCAATATTGTAAATATCACCATATTTATGTTTATATTGCGTATATTTTATATCGTTCATATTTTCCTACATGTGTTTGCACTGTTTTTAATCTTGTACATACTTACAGCGACGAACAATACATTCTGTTCTAATCTAAAATTCGACATCTTTCATCCGATGGTACAAAACGGAAGCGTGTCATGAGTGACGCATGTTCTTGATGGGCGTGACAGGAACTGGTGTTTCACAAAATACGCCTAATTTCTTTACGTTAATGCGTACATAAAAAGCCTGCTTAAATACGCCAGCATGTGGTAACGCAAAGTACAGTGTGACTTTCCAGTTGGAAGTTCTTTTAAGTGGGATTTTCATAGTTTGCAGTAAACCCGTGGTTTGGTTTCGTTGCCGATTTTCTCTTGCGTTGCTTTTTCTAATTGTACTGCGAATGCTAATCCAGAAAATCTTGCCGGCTAATGCCGGTGTGGGTGGATGCACGGAGGTCACAGCTTTTACTTTCCCAACCCGCTAGCCCCCAAACAAGATGTGGTTCGAAGGTCGCAAAGGGAGCCGGCAGCAGACGCTGGAGCTGCATACCTTCACCCTGACCTCAACATCTGGTTCTCGCCCAGCTTCACGCAATACATGTGTGAACTTGTTGACTCAGCAAATAAACCTGTTATTAGCTGTGACTGAAGTGAAGGGAATTTGGGATTTTGTGTCAGGGCGTGAAGAATGGACCAAGGCGGGGGGTCAGCTTGCAGCTCAGCGTTTTGCCAGTGAGTCATTAGAAGGAGAATGTGAAGTCTGTCTGGTCTTAGCTGAATAAAGAAAAAGGGTAGAGCCACAGATAAAGCTGTTTGTTCAGATTGTTTGAAGTGCCAGGATCCTACTATAGCAGTTGCACGTTGAAAAGAGTAACTTTCAAGTTGTCATAACGACCTCCGCAGAGAATAAAGGGAAGATATGGTGGTATATATATGTTGTACCCCAATTCTAGCTCATAGAATCTCATAATACCATAATATTCTGATATTTATTGGCGGTCATCGCAGTGTTAATAAAAACGGTTTTAAAATGCAGTCATACTGCTCTAACATACATTCATCCAACCATCCCTCTTCTGTCGTTTATGCCTCCTCTGTTGTTGCTGTTCTCTAGGATTTTGAGTAAAAATGGCCGCTCGATGATTAGACGTATTGTATCACCACAGCTCTGTATTCCCTCTCGAGCTCAATATAAGCTTTCTTCCCTGTAATTTTGGTTTTTCCTTTGACAGCTACACCCTGAGGACTCAACAGTAAACCCCCTTTTCCACTGAGGGAAAAAAAAAAAGCACAAACACATTAAAAAGTTGTTGATGCAGCATATCATCTCATAAAATTTAACTGTGCCTTATTGAAGATGAACCACCAACCACGGAAAATTATACTGCGTCTCTGTGGTCTGGCTTTCTGGCAAAGTAGTGAAACAAAGGAAAACACTGGAGTATTTTGAGTCTGGTACTTTTTCGCTGCATGAGTGCAGAACTGTAAAGATAAGAAAACTGTTACAAAAAAATCGTGCATAAAAGTTGAGTAAACGTATGTAAACACAGGAAACATAAAATGAGGCACAAAACATAAGCAAAAAAGATATGCGGGTACGACGAAGTGATCTAATTGTTTCATATTTACAACTTAATTTGCTTTTAGCCTTTCATGCTGTTCAGTTAGATTATGCCACTATATTATGGTAAGGAAAATATGACTTGGTCTAAAGTAAAACCTAAAAAAAATAAATTGAAAAAGGAATCTGTTGATTTTAGAGTCTGTGAAATTCTTAAGAATCACGCTTTATAGATTTTTTTCCTCAAAAGAGCAACATTTTATGGTCAGTTTTTGTATTATTGTTGCCATGTTTAAAAAAAAAACTACACATCCTCTGCAACAATAAGCTTCTATAAGTCATGCCTAGACATCAGAAAATAATATTTTAAAAAAACTGTTCATAAGACAACTTTTGAGTCCATCTATACAGCAGTTCTGTAAACCTTGTAAATGGTGATGTAAAAAAATTACACTTTTACAAATAATTTGGACATAGATGTATTCTTGCTCCAACATAGCTGATTCTCAATGACTTAATTAGCTCCTCATCGGGTTATCAAGCTCTTCGGGAACTTGCCAATTACCAATTCCTTTTATACCCATGTGCTGACGCAGGGAAACGTCTAACATATGCAGCCCTCGAGGACTGACCTTGGACATCGTCGATAAAGGATTTCCTTCACATTTGCGTCTTTTAGCTAAAGCTACAGCTAGCAGAAAGGACACAAAGAATTAAAAGCAACATTTATTTAACAGATCAGTTAAAAGAGACGAGCACAAACCCTAAAATGGTAAGTTTTGACACAAAATCAAACATTTACCAGATGTTTTGTGCTTTTGTGTAAAAGTTAAGAAGAACCAAATCTAAGCAAATTGAAATTTTAAACGTGTAGCTGCTTAACGGGAGTTTAGAAGGATTGGCGATAAATCATTGATGGAGATACAAAAAATTGGTCACTGTTCCATCCAAGAGATGAAGATGTTAGGATCTAAATTGGTGCACGATCTCCCTTAAAATGCATATAAAAATACCTTCTTCTTGTGATCTCTGTGGCACTGTGGACAAGCAGAGGTATAAACATGCCATGTGATGGAAAATGAATGTCGCGTCTTGTGTACCTAAAAGGAATCCGCAGTAGCCAACGACAAATCCGAATCAATGTTCTTTGAATCGTCTAATTAAGGAACACAGGGTTAGAGCCATTGGTGATGACAGGAAATGAGATTAAACCTTAAGCCTAAACATTTCAACTGCAGAAGGCAGTGTTACCAGGGATGTTTCTGTTTCCTGGCTGCCTGAATCAAAGAGAAAAGAAGCCAGACTGGAGGATTCCTCTCTGATTCAGTGGAAAGCACACAATCGTACCGACAGACTGAAAATGTATGCATATAAGAGGTTGTCCTCAAGCTCTGGTGAACAGATGGATATAATTGTTTCCATCCTCTAATCCACGGCGTGCAAAAAAGGAGCTCTTTCCTGCTTCTTTCGGTCTAGCTTTCCTTTCTTCTATCATTTTCAAATGACGTCCCAGTTTTACCCGTAAATCGGTTAATGCCAAAGATCTGTAGGCTACAGATGTTCAGATGCGGCTCCCTGAATTGTTGAAAAAAATCGCAGCTATGAGAGCAAAAGACAACAATTTTGTTTGTCTTGAAACGATTTGAGATTGCTGTAATCTTGTGTGTATCTTCTCTTTAAGACCTCAAACAAAATAGCATGAGTGAAGGAGGATGGATTGCAATCTTTTGTAACAATAAATACCCTGAATAATCCCAGGCAGGCTTGTGAGTGGCTTGTTTAAGGTTACATTCCAGAATCTCAAATGGAATTTAAATCAGACTTTGGTTGGACCTTTCCGCGTGATCTTAATTTCTTGCTTTTGAGCAAATTGAGAGGTGGATGTCAAAGAGCACTTTGTCCGAAAATGTTAGAAATAGTTTGGTGTCCTTACCCAGAATAAGGAAACATACACTTTCGCCTCGTGTGTCCTTAAATTTCTTTTTTTCCTTTTTATCTTTCAGTTTTTTTGGTTGTTTTTGTCTAATGCAAACATTTGAAAGGGTGTAAAACAAAACCAGGCGCAACAACTAAGAGGAGGACTACTGGGGCTTTTCTACATCAAAGCCTCTTCAGGAAAATTTTACTTTTTTCATGCTGTGCAAATTAAATCCTGCTCTGTTTCTATGACTACTTCGTTTCCAGAAGGCAAAGTCATTGTGTTTTTTATGTGTTTTGGCAAGACAACCCGATCCAGTGTGTGTATTTGGGTTCCTTTCAAGAAGTTAATATGTTACCCCCAGGTCCTTGACCGTGAAGTTCATGTATGTTTGTGAAAAATTATTGAAATTCAGACAGAACTTATGATCATGTTCTTAGCGGATACAAGGAGCTGGTTGCAATTTTACCCTAATCCTCAGGAACGTTCGGAGAGGCCTGGGAAAGCCTCCACCTCTGAGTCATGTTGGGTCACGTACCTGGAACCAATTAATCCACCGCCTAACACACAAGTGTTGAAACTTTGGACAAAAATGTCTCGCAAAGAATAGTAAGGACTATTCTTGGCATCACAAAAGACATGTAATTGTCTTTCTAAAGGTTTTCTTTCCAGGGTTTCCCCTTGGAAAATTTGCTAACCCGGTGGTTGGGGCGCTGAGGGGGTCCACCGTGTTTTTGTATTAAAAGATGTTATGTTGACAGGAAGTGTAAAGATATTACTGGGTAATTAGATGTTACGGGAAATTTTGCCAGCGAAACGCTATTTAAACCCACAACTATAGAATCTTAAAAACAACAAATAATAATAATAATAAAAAAATACAGTTAAAATGAAAGTCAGTTATTTGCATTTCTGTTTAATCCAAATTAAGTCAGCGGCTCCATAAGGCCCCCAGTTGACCTATCTTCAAGTGTAAACCTGTCTTCTATAAACCTATAGAAGACGGGTTTATATATTTATATATATTTATATATTAGGAATAAATATGCTCCGCCAGTGAAACGCTCAGAGCAACAGAGCAGCTTGCAATCCTGCTTGATTTAAAAAAATAAATAAGAAAATTAAGCGCTTAGCCTGGCCGGGGAGCTAGTGAAGCATGGCGGGCCGCCAGGCTTATAATACACGAGGGGGGAAACCCTGATAAAGTGTCTTAATCCTATTTGTCTGTCCGTCCGTCCACCCCATTTATGTTGAATTCACATCAGACGCTGACATAAAAGACTTTGGAAACTAAGTACAACAGACCAAGTTTATGACACCTAACGAAGATGACACGTTATCCCAATTCAGTCATATTGGAAAACTATCCATGACTGCTACTGGCACACACACGGGACTTCAGCTGATTTTCCTCCGAGACATAGATTCGGGAAATACCAAGACGGCTGTCCAGTACATATGTTTTATGTTTTTCTGGAAGAACTACATGAGTCAGATGAGTTCATGCGTAAGGGGGGGTCTTTCAGTCTGGAGTCAGCAAGCTGACATATGGTGGAACAATGCTCTAGATTCTCTGCAGGGATCCTGTAGAGACTCGGAGAAATGACATCAGACATGGATTTTGCCAAGAGCAATTCTCTGTTTTCCAGCTATTTATTTTGCAAGTAGTCTATTAAACTTGTGCTTGACCAGGCTAGCATATCTACCGACTGTTAACAGACGTTTAAGCTAAGAAAAAGAGAATTATGGCTTGGAATAACATTGCTCCTCCTTAATTGGGAAACTGCTCACAAAAGTAGCAGAAGCTTTACCATTTTACCCCATTTGTTGTGACTCATTGCTGTCTACAATTGGATTTGGTTTTTAAGGGCCATAAAATTTTAATTTTTAAAAGATCCTGCTTCCAAAAGCTGTGATATTTAGGACTTTTGGGTTCTAAGTATGTGTTTATTGCCTGCTTCCCCACGTCTTCCTATGAATGAAAAAGTATTTCACAAGATCGACAGTAACAAGAAAAATGTGTGTGGGAAAATCTGTAAAATATTTCTTACAGACTCTGAAATGCGCGTGGGAACAGATCTGCAATAAACTGGTACTGGTCACATCACCTGATAAGTACATTTACAGTTTGTGTTTTTTTTTTTTTTTTTTTTTGAGGGGTCTGTTTTTTATTTTATTTTATTTTGGCAAAAATATGGATGCAACAATAATTTTTTTTTGTTTTTGCAACTTTCCACCTGTCTTTATTTTTATTTTTTAAGTTTCCCAAAGCACAGCAGAAACCCAGTGAGTAATTTTGGCAGCTTTAATCACCGGTGTCTAATGCAACATGCATCATCCACATCTGTTGGAGATTGTTAAACTTCACAGCAGTTACCTTGAAATGTGGCAAAAAAAAAAAAAAAAAAGAAGTCGCCAGACAGCATTTGTGGTTTAGCTGATGGGAAGACCTGGTGGAAAACTCATTAGTCGTCAGACATTTTGACCCTTTTTAACCTTTATAAGGCCTAAAACACTGGCACAAAGTGAAGAAAGTAAAAGGCATTGCCCAGTATAAAAAACGCTTCCAGTGATTGTGAAGTATTGAGTTATTTGCCCAAAATACCTTAATTTTAGGGTATGTTTACTTTCCCCTGAAGTGGTAATGCTGGGCACACATGGAGGATAATATTGTCATGACAGAGCCCAGTGGAGACGGCCAAGATCCACAAGTTTAAACTGTCACATTGCCTTGCAAAGAAGTATGGAGTGAAATACAGTCCAACTCTTAAACCATTTTAGGAGGTGGAACAGAGTAGAGGTCAAGGCCAGAGGTTCTGTCCTCCAGCAGGACGACATACAGCCAGTGTCGCAATGAATGAATTTTTCTTCTGTAACATGACAAAATGTGAAAAAGTTATCAGAGTACAACTACATTTACTAAGTATTGTGCACGTGTTTGGATACTGTTCAATGTAAATGTGGAACATATGGCTTCCTCTCCAGTTTTATTTAATTTGCATGTAAATAATCTGTTCATACAGCTGAAAGTATGCTTGGTAAAACACCAACAGACCATCTTAAGTTTGCAGATGATCTGATGGTCTTCATCCCAAGTTGTAGTGGTTTAACTGTTTACTTTTTGTGTAACTATGAACCTACATCTCTTTAAAAAAAAAAAAAAAGGTTGATTTATTGACATTCACACCCATTTGAGTGTGAATATCACTTCAATTTATTCATATTTAGCGTGGATGGAAAAAGCAGAACTACTGTCATATTTAATTGGTGATTCAAAAAAATCAGCTGTAAGATCAGAAGGACTACTATTATTTTTTCCTCCCTTATTTCCCTATGTTGCCTCATGACTTGCTGACTTGCAGATCCTAAATCAGCTGCAGAACCCCCCAACTGTGAATCGTTTTGGTTGTTGAGAAAATAAATACCCAAAGGTTACTCATGATTCTGAAGAGATCCTTATGTTGACGAAATCTTTGATTTTCTTGTACATTTGTTAAATGCAAGTTCGTTTGCAGCGTCTTTCTCCTCTTAATGTAGTGTTTGAAGATGACGGGTGTGTTCCTCCAACAGCCAATGAACTCCGAGTTCATTGGCTGTTGTCGGAGTGTATGGTTTAAGACTCGGACAGTCTTAAACCATACATTTAAGACAGTCTCTTGCACTGCATTGAGGAAGAGTTCAGAATGAATGGAACAATGAGGAAGTTGTTCTGAACTGCAAGCCTACTGTTGCTTGGATAGCACATCCCACCAGCTGTTGCAGAAAGTGAATGATGGCCCCTTCAAGCTCTCAGGATGCACTGTGGGAAAGAAACTGAAAGGAGTGTTGCGTCGTCATCAATTCCCCTTGGACTGAGGCAAGTTGAATCAGTGATTATTTATCCCTGAGGATGCTTAGCTATTTCACATTTTTATAACCTTGTGTTCTTTGATATCAAGGCCAAAACATGACCTTAGGAGGTTACAAATAAAGTCAAATTGATCTGTATAGCACATTTCAGCAACAAGGCAAGTGCTTTACAGGATACGAACATATCACAACAAAAAGAGAAACATTACATGACAATAAAGAGAAGTAATGAAAAGCTGCAATTCAGATGAAAATGAATGTATTTTCACTCAAAGGAAACTAATCAAATAGGTTTTTTTTTTTTTTTTAGCATAGATTAAAAGGAATTCGGGTGTTTCAGTAGTTGCAGTTTTCTGGAAGTTTGTTCCAGATTAGAGGGGCATAAATATTTAATCCTGCTGCTCCATTCTTGGTTCTGACATGGGGTGTAAAGTAGACTTGAACCAAAAGACCTGAGTGGTCTGGAAGTTTGATGCAATGACAAAAGATACTTAATGTTTCTTGGTGCCAGTGAATAACTGAATATAGACCAACACAAGTATCTTAAAGTCTATCCTCTGAGATACAAGGAGCTAAGGACTTAAGAACTGGGCTGAAGTTTTCCTAGTTTTAGACCCTCGTTAGTAGACATATTGCTGCCATCTAGTGGACAATTACTGCAAATGGAAAAGGGTTCAGCAGTGCAAAGAACTACATAAAATGCACTAAAACTTAAATTTTTTAGTCGTCCAGGAGCAGCAGACAAATGTATATTTCTTCAGTAAAAATATGAATTAAAATGCAAATATTAATAAAATATGTTTAAGTTTATAATAAAGGGGGTCAATGAATGGCGCAAACATGATAATTTTATTTAGTTTTAATAATAAAATTTGTCACTTTCTTCAAATGGGGTCGTAGACTAGGTAATTTTATCTTTTTTTCTACTATCAATGAGTGCAGTAAATTAAATTAATTGCATAATTAATAAAGTGTGTATTCACGACTAAACAAATTGGCGTCGACTGCACGCCACTATTCGCCTATCTGTCTGGACGGGGAAATATCGCTGTCGCATCGAAAAACCTTTTTTTTTATTATTTTTGTTCAGCAATGCTCAGCGTCGCGTGGGAGACGTGTGACGTCGTTGTTATGGTTACAACAACACACCATTTGGGTAAAGAATCAGTGCAGACGAACTTTTTCCAACTCTGCTACGCTTCACAATAGAATAGCAACATTACTTTGGTCCCGGAAAATCAACCATGGAAGACATCCCTGCTTCATGTTTTCGTTTTCTGGATGAGGTAAAACGTCAATGCTTACGTATTCGTACGCATTCCATTAAGTATCAGAATAAAATGGAGTAGAATGGAACAGAATTGCCATTTTATTTCTTTTTTGTTGTTTTACTTTTTTTTATTCACGTATTTTGTAGCCTGAGTGGGTACGCAACATATTAGCATCAGCATTAAGATGGAAATTTACTCTAAATTCATCCCATTTATGGAAAAGGGGAACCAGGACGTAATCCTTCATCTTTACCACAGCAGATTCCATGTTATTAGTACATATTATAAAAGAAATAGACAAAATGGAGAAGCTACGTGTGAAAAAAAAAAATCTTTCTTGCCTCTGTAATACTGATGAGTCAAACAGGTGCGGCTGATTGGCAACCAGGTGTCGCTAATTAGCTGCACGGTCAACGTGCTCTCCTCCCTAAACGCAGGATTCTTGACTTTACACAACATCAAATGGGAAACAAAGTAAATATGGTAAGAACAATTTCTAAACTCTAACTTATTTCTATAGTGAAAATTCTAATTCATGGGTTTTAAGCATTTAGACTGATTGAGTGGATGTCTGTGAATTTTCTCAAAAGTAAAGACTGTCAAGAAACAAACCAGAGCTCCATTTCAGACTCTACGGGCTTCAGCTGACTTGTCAAATGCTTAATGAGTCTTGTTTTTGCTGAACAAAAACCTCTGTTGTATAAAAGTCGTATGAAAGGAAGCACAACTTTATGCTTCAAAACGTGCTTCTTAGTGAACCTCACCATTTCTAGAATATTGACATTTGGACTTGAAAGATGAGCAATAAAGCTGACCAAAAATTCTGTAAGGTACTATAGAGTCGAGTGGGAGGTTATCTGCTTGAGTGAAATTTGGTTAGAAATATGGCAATGTAGTACACGCAAACTTTTTTTTTATTAGTATTATTAAAAAACTGTAGATTTATTTTTGGCATGACAGATTAATATGACTAAAAAATATCAATATGGTAGATGCATAAAGGTCCAAATACATGTATTTGCTTAGAACGATCACAAATATGCACAGTCAACAGTGTATAGACTTTGTACTGTATAACCAACCATACATATAATATAAAAGCTCTGTTGCATCACAAAGTAAAATAAATACTGTACACATCAAAACATGAACACTTCTTTAGTCCATCTTTGCCTTTCAGTGTGTATAAAATTGACTATACGGTGCTATGCAGTTTTCTAACACTAGATAGCAGTATTGTACACAAGGTTGACAAGGAGAATCTCAAAAAGTTTAAAATGTGTCAACAATAAGAGCTGTACAGCGCACCAAGAGATAATGATGGGAAAATAATTGAAACTGTTAAGTGTCAAGAGCAATTTATCAGATAGTCAGTAATCTAAGCTCTACCGCATACAAGTAGAACTATAGGGATACCTCTAAGGCCGCATGTCTTCCCTGGCGAATTTCATAATGTTTAGGATAATGATGCATTACCACGCTGCCCCAGTGTAATTAAACAGTCCCAGCAGGATGTCTTTTATGAGTAATTTCAGACACAAAACTCTATCATAAGCTCCCTCACTTGAGTGGTCGTTGTTAATTATGAAATCATTTACAGCAGAGAAAATGATAGCTCATTAGTTTTTACTACTGGTATGTGCTGTGCTGTGCTGCGTCTCAGCAGGGATTATAGCACGATGCAGCAGGATGAAAGTGGGAGAAATGTCAGGGACCGGTGACAAATTATTCACGTTAACGTCCCATGGAATATTGCAGCTCCCGGAAGGAGGCTGGCCTTTACGCTTTTTTTTTTTCTTTTTTTTTTTAATAGTCTGTCATTTTTCACAGATTTTCTTTTATTATTATTATTGTTATTGTCATATTGATCCAACATTTAAAAGGCCACGCTCACGTACAGTAAAATGAGATGGCACAATATGATATTTCACAATGATTTTTGTTGGTACTGCAGTCAAACTTTCTTTACCACTTGTCTTTGTGTATGCGTGTGTGTGTGTGTTTATGTAAGCATGTGTGAATGGCTACACGAAAAGGTGTGGGGTTTTATGTTCTTGAATTTTCTCCTTCTTGGATGAAGATTGCCCTGTCCTCTTAAGGAACATAGTTTTTGGGCCGTATCATCATCTTGACGGTCTTGAAGGCCTGCCTGTAGTTGGTGGGGTAGTACTCCGTCGTCATGTTGTGCCACGTTCCCCAGAAGATCCCGTTCCTGACACCCTTGTACCTCTTGTGGTAGTACTTCCCGTTGAGGTTGGCAGACATGCAAGCATCGAACCACCAGCCAGAGCTGTAGTACGCGCCGCAGTTTCCAGAGGGGTACATGTCATTGTCACGGTCGGGGGTGGAGAAGAACTTCTGGTCATGGTTGAAGTGCTTGTTGAAACTGATGGCATTCCCAGCTGTTCCACTGTAAGAGAGGATAGGTATTTACTCTTCTAGTGAGGGATTTATGTACACTGACCATTCCAAAGAATGTTGTATGAAGAATGCTCTATGTATATCAAATATAAAAGAAAACTGACTCCCTTATTCAAAGCCTTGAAATTGGGATTCTGTATCTTTAAAAACTCCTGCTCTTTCTGAAACTTGACCTTCAGTCAATCATCCCAACATCACTTCTTTACTACCCCCTTAACAATATTTTTACCAGTGTTGCACTGAGAAGCAGGCCGTATAATGCGCTCAGCAGATGTGCAGTTCTGCCAGGTGTTTGCTAATTGCTGCTGGCTAGTTTGAAGGAGCAGAGTCGCAGGGGAGAGCTGCTCTTGAAAGCAAAAGCTCAAAGGCTTGGAAACTGAAGCTCTGAAGGAGCTGGGCCTCGAACGCTCTGTTTACTTAGGCGTGTCACACAGTTGATTAGTTGCCATGGGAGATTCAAAGATGTCTCAAACATGCAAGACAGAATCAACGCAACACTCCAAGTATCTTTTTATGAGGGAACGATGGAACATGTTGCGCTCAAAAAAGTTGACTGTATATTTGACCACTCTGCAGCAGAATTGGTTAATAGTACATTTTAATAGTACAACCCTCTTACCTGTACCCGCTGATGGAGAGTCGGTAACGCAAGTACTCATTAGCCACGTAGAATTGGTCATACTTTGCATATTCCCGGACACCCTCAAAGTCCTCCAGCTCAATGCGCAGAATCATGTCTTTGGCCTTCGTCAGCAGGTGAATATGGTCATTGCCGAGCCAGAACTCGCTTCTGCCAGACAGATTAGCGAGGAACAGGAGGAAGGAAGGAAACCAAGAGTCAGACATGCAATATAAATGAGCTCAAATACTGGCACAGTTAGAAATTGCGTATATTTATTCAAACAAAATTAACTTATCTCCACAAATGGGAGGGTGTGGGGATGGGAAGCAAAGGCAGTGAGGAGTGTGACACAGAAAAATGGATGAAAGAGGTTATTATTTTTTTAGTAGGAGGGAGTGCTGGAGCTGCAGGCATGGTTATCAAGAAGTTACCATGGTTATTTCTTAGAAAAAAACAACAGGGAAGATAAAAAGAATAAGGATATTGATCTGAAAGTTGAATCCAGATAAAGCAGAAGCCTGGTGTGCTTCTCGCTATTACTTCTAAACATCAACAGCCTTGTGTGCTAAATAATTGATTTTACTCTGCTGAAAAGTTTGCAGCCTGGGGTGGGGGAGAAGCAGATTTTGTGTGGGCAGAATCTTATTTTACATGTGAAAATCAATCGGTGTTGGCGAAAACAGGTGGCAAACAATCTGCGATATTGAGAACAGGTGGGCTGCGCTATTGTTATGGCTTGTCAGAGCAGGCCGGGCATTTTAAGTCGAGGTTTGAGGGGCAAAATTGTTAACATACGCACTCATTTCCTGCAGCATTGTCTGTAAATAACCTGTAAATTCTGTGAGTAAAACGGTTGCATTTAAATAAAAGAGCTACCTCACGATGAAGGTCGTTGGATGTGGCAACAACTGCGAATACACGTTTAATACAAAAAGCCCAAACATTTTGCTATCCTATAAAACGTAACTTAAAAATGGATTTGATATAGATGGATTGTTTTGCAATATAATTTTATATATATAAAAAAAACTTAAGCATTCCCTTTTTGCATTTAGTAACTTCATAAATTATTTGCTTTTGAAATAATTAATTTACATACACATTTCCACATTAACCTTTGCATTGATTGCAGCTGGTAAGTTGTATAGTTTTCTTGTTACTAGAAAACAGTTAAGTTTTGGACCCAACTAGTAGCCACCAGTACTTGTAATTATTTTACTTTCTGATGGGTCCTGACTTTTTTTTTCTTTCTTTAGTATGTCTGTTAAAGCAAAGATGAATAATTTCTGGTCAGTTAGCTCTAAGTTACTGTTTACTTCCAACCAAGTTTTAATGTGTACAAGGTATGTCAAGTTCTACCAGTGGTGCTTTCACTATTGAAGAACCATTGCTGTAGAATAATCCAGTTAAACTGATAATTGTAAATATGTTTGATTTGCTGGAATGCAGTTGAGACTCCAGGCATCGCGTAGCGCAAGATATGCGATGCCTCAAATGGGACATCACACAATGCTGATCGACTTTACAGGGTGGACTCTGATTCAGATTGACAATACACTGACAGCTGAGTTTTCTTTTTCTTTGTTTCTTTTTATTTTTATTTTTTTATACCATCTCCACCACCCAATGTCACGCGCATCAAAACCCGTCACTGGCAGTTTCTGATCTTTAATGCCAGAAGAACAGAAGCGTCAATTCGTATAGAAAACATTGACTTCCTCATGTCACTACTGCAGTAAAGTGTTCTCATTGCAAAAAATTGAACCAACCTCATAACTGAATTTTTTTTTCAATAATGATGCTGTCGGGATGGGAATTTTCTGCGCTGCCTGCATTCCAATATTAAAAGCGTACTCTGGTTTAGTGCCACAGTCACCATAAAAGTGAGGAGTCAAGCTTCATAAAGCGCTGCATCCTACAAATCGTATAATGCTTTGCAGTTGCAGATTTTATTAGATCCTCCATGCTGTTAAATTCGGAGGTTTATAGTCCAGATCTCTGTCAGGTTAAATTAACCTTGATGTAAATAGGGTTATTTCTCATTCCCTACCTACGAGGTGTTTACTACAACACCACAGTCGGGATGCTGAGGGGCTGCACTATAACCTCTTTTGTGACCCTATTTGAGCACCATCTTTTCCTGCGTATGAGTTTAACAATGTGCCTGACTGTTCCATTTTTATACAGCTTAAAAAAAAAAAAAAAACATACCTCAGGTTCCCAAACCCTTTCTTGTACTCAGTCCATGTGCGGTTGAAGCTGACGGATCCGTCGAGGCGCTGCTGTATGACAGTCCAGCCACCACCGAAGGACTCCATTTCACAGAAAACCTCAAATGTTCCATTGCGAGGGTCAGGGGTCACTCTGTACACACCGTTCTTCCTCACCTCCAGGGCGTTATAGTCCGAGCAGTCCCGAGGGGCTACGATGACTATTTGAAAAAATGAGAGAAAGCAATAAGTATTATAAGTGTTGTCAATAAGTATTATTCTCTATTAAAGCTAGAAATTGTAATAACAGTCTGCGTACACAAAATTCTCTTACGAAAATGAGTGAGTCTAAAGGAATGGTTTCAAACTAAAGTTTACTATTTTGATTTGTTTGATTCTCAATCAGTCTTGAGTAAATTACTCTGGTAAACATCTGAAGCCACATTCTACAGATCTCGCTGTTTAACTTACAAGAACTGTATCATGAAAAACTATAGTTTTTAAATCTTGATGTACCTTGATAGTGATAATTAGCATGCCTACTACACCACATTAGAGAGAACATGCAGTTGCAATGTTAATGTTGCAATGATTCTATTGATCACGATTGACCTACAGTATATATTTCTTACTCTACTTCCTTTTCTGTCATTACAATTTCCCCATCCCTCTCACCAAGTGTTGGCGTCTTGGTCCCAATAAATCTAACTCTGTGGGCATCAAGGACAGTGAGTCCAGGCAATAAGCCAAAAAAAAAAAATGGCTTGAGGAATGTGGCTGAAGGGAGCCTAAATGAATAAAACCCTACTAAAAATTGCATCCAAGCCGTTCTTTGCGATTGTGATATCATACAAACTGATATAACCAATATTGTGCATTCCGATATTTAAGTAATCTTGTCAACATTTGGATGAAAATGTTGCACCAAAAATCAAATTCTTATCCGCTGGCTTTTTTCCCTTCCATTTCTTTTTATTCCTGGGTTTTGTGCTCTTTTTATTCTGCGCTGCACAGCAAGTCAAGAGTCCAACCTAAAAATATGAACTGAAAGGCCTGTGTCAGGCAGCATTTATGAACTGACAGGGACGGACGTGTCAAAAATCGGGAAAGTGTGAAACTGGATTAGAAAAGCATACTGCCCTCTGAATTCATTTTGACACTGGGTGAGCAGCATGTGGACCCCACTTGAGTTCCCATTGTTGATGCTGTTGACTCACTGCTGGGGCTGTTCGGCAGGATGGTGAATTAAAACTGACATAAACCTCAGGTAATGGGAGGGGAAGTCTAGACTGAATAATGTGTGTTGAGTAGAAGAAACGTGCTGTTTCCAGATGCTCAAAGACTGATTTACTTTATTCTCCTACTGCATTTCAGAAGGCACTTAATCTGCAAAAGGTCTGCTGGTGGCGAATCTCAGTATGGAGAATGGTTTAAAAGTCAAGTGTGAGGTTAAATTGTACCCTTGTCACAGTAATGGCTCTGTCAGCACTTGGCATTTAAAGTATTGACCTGTAAATTCTTCCTCTGTCCTGTTCACTTTGTGTCTAAGTGCAGTTTTTGCACTTCACTACTTCCTGTGGGTTTGTCCCCATCCATTTGACGCGGCAGCCAGTGTCCCTGGATGGACCAGGTAGTCTGGCACTGAGCCTATAAAATCATTTAACTTTAGTATTAGTCATTTACTGATGTCTGAAAGACTGTTAAGTGTCGCTGATTGTTGAGTTACATTAGAGCTCTGAGTCATAGCAATAGAAAATGGCTCTAATAGTGTCTGCAACAACCAAAAGAAAACCCCAGGACCCTCTGGTTGCTATGCAGTTTTTGCTTCAAATTTGCTATACTTTATAAAAAAGCGGACCTCAATCTCCAGCTGAAGTCACCCCCCCGTTAGCTTAAAACATCAAATGATACCGGCCTGAGATTTAAAAATATAGTGCTGTTGAAAAAAATAATGTTGGTGATTTTTTTTTTTTACTTTTAAGCCTAAAAATAAAAAAACTGTCAGACTTAATCATATGCTTTTGAGCATTACTGACATTAACAAGCTGGTTTTCTTTGCAGTCTTTGTCTTTCACTCATTTGCTTGGTATGTGAATGTAAGCTGATTTGTCTGACTGACTGACATACTTATCAAAGACATTTAAACTGCTTAAAAACCACATTGCCTGTTCAGACGGACTATTTTCTCATCATGAAAAATAAATATAAAAACAAGACAGTTGGCCTTCTGAAGATGGGGAGGGTGAAAGAGACATGTTTGTATTATGAAGTGATGGCTTTTTTCCCCTTTGAGTTAATTGTAAGATCAAAAAAGAGCAAGAGTGTGGATGGACTCAAACTCATCAAAGAGAAAACATCCAGTCATCACATCTGCAGAAAAACACATTGTTGATTACTGAGTAATTGTGGCTTAACGCTTGAACTGCTATCGGCTTGCCTTGAGCATTTCTTCCTTGCAGAAATATGCTTATCGGAATTGGCAGCAGGGATGAAAAGAAATGTTTACAGCACTCTGTCAAAATGCCTTTATTGCTCTTTTAGTATTGTTGGTCTGTGAAAAATTTACCTAGACTTAAATGGCACTGTTGGTTTATGCTGTGACCATGGTAACTCCTCCATCAGTGGTGGATTACGCTCCCGTTTGTGACGCAAGTACCGTTGTCATGAACTGGTCAAACTGGTCATCTTAGGATGAAGGTCCAATGATGCAAACTAGTAGTGGCATACGTTTTTTCCTCAAATTATCTAATTTGTAAATTTTTCAATTAATTTGAAATGCTTACTTGCTCAGTACTGGACAGTTGAAAAGAAAAGAGATCTTTTCACACACACTTGCCTTTATGAATGAATGTTGTACCAAAAATGTTAAAAATAAAAGAAAAAAAGGTTGTGTTCATAAAGGATGAAAACTGTTACCAGTATTTTCCATTTTAAGATTAGTTTTTACCCATGTGAAAGATATTAGTGTTGCATCTGTGCAATATATTTGGTAGCTCTGAGCTGCGGTGCTCGTACAGAATCTGACAGGTCCAAATACATCCTTAGCAGCCTGGCTTCGCAGGTGATCATACTTTCTGTGATAGAGTATCAAATACAAGGAAATATATTCATGTGTCATGGCAATGCAAAGCTGAAGCCCAGTAGAACTTTATAATTGATGTACATGCAACGTTCTTCACTTGATTTAAAATGTCTGCATGAAACCAGATTTAGAAGTTACGGTAAACATTGGGATATGTTTGGATTGTTCTCCTAAAACATGAAAGGATGTAAATATCTTAAAATATCATTTGAGTTCAGACGCAATTAAATATTTACCTAAGGCCGTGTTATGAAACGGCTCCCTCATCAAACGATGTTTTCCAATTTCCCTTGTACCAGCTGTTTTATGTCCTCACTACTTTCTGGATTGACATGAAGCAACATTAGGCAAACATCCTTAACCTGAGGGAGACCGACTTTCATTTTTTTGAGCTTGACGTGATGGATGGTTGTGCAAAGACGAGTGTCACTGGCTTGGTGAGCCATCCATGACTTGTGCAATGTCAGGAGAGCCGCCTCAATGACTGCTTGTGCTATTAGCAAGTCCTTCTATGCAGTAAAGTGTAAGAACATGACTGCCAAAAGAAGAGAAGCGAGGGGAGAGACATGGTGAGGTGAACTGGAACGAAAATTTAAGAAGGTAGAAGTTTAATAATGAGCAACAGAGATAGAATATGAAATTGTGAAATTAAAAGAGTTTAGTTCTCTGGAGGGAAAAAAAAGTAAATGAAAGAACAAGATGACAGGAATTTCGAGTGAAGTTGGGAGATAGAGGCGAGAGAAGGAGACGCGATTCCCTTCACACCACTGTCCCAGCTAATCTTCTTAGAAATAGGCTCACATCTGTTTTCCACATGAAAGCCCCAATACAGTGTCACATCCATTCATGCAGCATCAGGATATTATTCACTTTGTTGTTTGCATTTCTGCTGTGCTCTCATGCAAGGAGTCTTTTACATCAATGCAAAGTGGGATGCATGTGGGGTTTAGCTAGGTTGTAGCTGTTATCAATAGATTTATGAAAGATTATAATAAGATTTTACATTAAAAGCTTTTTTTGAACTCTTTGCACAGTGAAGTCAAGTATGTTTATTTCTTCTTTTTTTTGAGTTGCTCCGTATGAAGGATAATGGAGGGTCAAAGCACTTGAATTAGTTATGTAAGAGCCAAAGAAAATGCAGTTTTTTGTGCCTGACTGTCACATTGTTTCACTCTTGTTCATCATGATCAACTTGAAAGAATTTTGCTTGTTTAAAATAAAGCCAAGATGGAATTCAGTGCTGGATATTTCCAAGTCTAATCCAAACATATCTCCTGCAAATTGCTTGAGAGGGTTTGTATATCCTGTGGGAAAAATTTGAGTGTTTTCTGAATCTAGATTAGAATGGAAAACGGTGGCGGATTATAGAACATATTTGAATTTCCAGACTTTGACCTCTGCCCCTTTGTCTGCAAATTAGCCTTTAGCTATAGCCTATAGCGAGGACAATGGTTTCTTTTAAATGTAACATTGTTTTATGTCTTGTCCCCTAATCCATCCATTTTTCCATTCCATCCACCTATTTTAGCCATCTGTCCCTACATTCATTCTGTATTTCATTCCAGTCATTCATCCATCTACTCCACAAATACACACACACACACACACACACACACACACACATCCCAGAAGGAGAATAATAGTGGTCCGTCCTTAACCTTATGCGATATATTGTTAAAGCCTGACTTGTGCTGAATGGCCTATGAATATTTGAGTCTGAAATAGCATAGCCTGACAACACAAAAAATGTGTAGGGTCCTTTTCATACCGCCTATTAAAATAGGGATGTTTTATGGGAACTTGTAGTGTGGATGCTTTCACTTCCCATTTCAGTAAAACTGAAGTCCTTGTAAGGTTACGGCGTTGGAGCAGAGTTTGTTTTTTCAAGTGATTGCAGGGTCCACTTTGGAATGATTGGACTTCCACTGTGCCAGAAAATTCACCTCAACACAACCCAAAACTGCATGAGTAATGTCAGTGCTGAAGTTTACATCTGTGTTGAATTCGTGAAGTAGAAACAAAAAAAGCAGGGAGCACTCTTAATCTTCCTGGCATTCATTGCAAAACATGCATGGGAGGAGAAGACAACGATAAGAACCCGTTTAAATGACAAAGACTGGTGTGAATGTTGTGCTGTGAAAAATACATCCAAAAGGGTCTTGTGAATGTTATGCTACAAGAATAACACAAATATTAGAGGATTAAAGGATTTAAATTATTTACATAATCACCCCCCAAGAATCCTGAAAGAAGGCTGCTTACACTGGGGGCTGTTCTGCGCTGCGCACTGGGTAGTACAGCTGGAGCTCAGCTTGTTGACCACTCCGGTGATGTTCTCCACCCGTCTGTCCACCATAGCCTGCACGTTGTCAATGTTGAGCAGGTTTAGTCCCTCCAGTCTGCCCTGTAGAGCCGATATCTGGCTCCTGGCATTGCGCAGGCTGGCCGACATCCTGTTCAGTTTCACCTGAGGAAAAAAGGCCGAAAGCGGGAGTAAAGAAAATTGTTCTTGGCACTGACTACAAAGCAGGTGGATTATTACAGGCGCCAGCCAATGTGAATTTCGGAATGGGAATGGTGTCTGCGCGACGATTGGCAGTCTGCCAATGAGGCTGTGAGAATCAACAAGCTTGCCGCTCGGCTCCCAATTTCAATCGCCATTTCGGCTGTTGTCTAATGCTGATTTCCCATCCATGTTTACAGTAGTAGGAATTTTCCCTGGTGGAACGATGTCAGTAAAGACCTTGCAGGTCTTTAAGCATCTGGTCTGTTTATGATTCACTTGGGGACATTTGACTGGGCAGATCTAAGGTGTTCCCATTGTTTCTACAGCTCATCTTTTGTCCATTTAATTTGGCAATTCTGTCTGAGCTTTAAAAAGAGGACTAATCTCATAGGTGTACTGAATGTGATCATATTTATGATGGAAGTACATGAAATGGTGCATTGCTGTCATTGCAGTGCTTGCATTGCCCCTACAAACTATGGGGGTAGGAGTTGGGGTAAACCCAAGCTGTCACATGTTACAGGTCAAATTTGTCACAGTGACATTTTGTTTAGGTTAAAGTGAAGAGCACATCAAATATATTTTTAATTTTGAAGAAGCTTGCCTCTTACCTGCATCTCTTGCATACTGCTTGGGCTTGGTGTGATTTTCCCAAAATTGGAACCTTGCCCCAGTCTGGCACCGTCCAAATTAGCTCCAGGCACCATTCCATCTCCCCTCTCCTCTTGGCTGGACCCCCTCTGAAGATCCAGCTCTGCATCTCCTCCAGCATCCCCTTGAATGGGGATCTGTGTCTGCCCCTCGTCTGCTTGCTGATATCCAAAGACCCTATTGCTCCGCTCCCCATGGCACTCCTGGCACCCGCTTTTCAGCTTGTTCACCACCTCTTTGAGGCTCTGCAGCTCCTTCATCGTCTTCTCCAGCAGCCTGAACTGCTTGGGCAGCTGAATGGTGAGAGGAGGCAAGGTGAGCTGGTAGGGGCATTCCTCGCTGTCCTCTCCCCCAGCTCCAGAGCTCCCACAGTGGCCAGAGGGTCGAAGTTTCACGGGACAAGAGGTGGGGTGACCAGATTCAGATCCAAGACTGTAAGCTCCTCTGGCGTCCCAACGCTGGTGAGAGTTGACGGAGTACTCTGCTGTCAGGGTGGTTTGCGGCACCAAGGTGGCCATGAGCAGGAGAGTGGCACAAATGCAGAGCAATGTTGTCCTCATTTTAGCAAGATTTGTAAAAGCAAAACAAGCCTGGAGGTTGACAAGAGTGCATGCAAGTGCCTCAAAAATCAACTTGCAGTTTGACGGAGTTGATTTTAGGCGAGTATTTGCCTGAAGATTCTAAGTAAAAAGCCTGGAAGACCCCGCGTCCAGTGTCTCACTGGCTTTGGTGCGTCGCTCTGTTTGTATCTTTCCGCGCGTTTGTGTGTGTATGAGTGCAGCCTGCAGGAGGAAGAGAGCGCAGGGGAACTGCTGCTGCCTCAGATAGCTGTGTCATTAATATCAGGACATGGGAGGGAGGGAGAGCTAGAGAGAGGGATGGGAGAGAGTGAGTGCTGAGTTTAGGAGGATGGGAGGGGCAGTACTATTGTGTATTACAAAACACTTTCCACAGCATTGAGAGAAAGTATTGACAGCCTCAATACTTTCTCTCAATGCTGTGGAAAGATTAGAATGCTGAGAAAGATCAGAGTGGGGTGTGACATTGGGAAGGAGAGGCAGTAAAGAGGTACACTGGGGGCGTATAGTGAGAAAAGCTGGGTCTTCTACTGTCATTCAGGTAATGTTGCCCACTTGCCTCACTGCGAGGGCAGCTACTTTCTCAAAGGAGCAAAGCATCTGTGCATATTAATTATCAACTCAGCAGACATTAGGTGAGGCTGTCTTCATGCTTTGGGAAATTAACTGTCTCTAAAATTTCAAGACCCTTTTAGTGAGCCTGTTCAAACTCTTGAGCTTATTTGAATGTTCCCCTCATGTCTCAAAATTAGGTTCTGGAGTGCACACTCTTAATTTTCTGTGTAAATGTTGGCTTTTAATTTGTTGGCATACATCTGTTTATGTATATTTCAGCCTTTCCTACCAATTCATTCTGAAGAAACGTATCTGAAATATATTTTTAATTCAAATCTGACTTATGGTCACCAGCACTTCATAACAATGATTGGGTGCTATCCACTCTGGTTGGATGTAACTGTAAAGATCCCTTATGATGTGCAAGATTTTAATTTTGTCTAAATTGAGGCCATATAAAGCTTTTTACAGCAGCAGAAAACTGTTACATTGCATATAATGGAATACTTGTGTGCAATTTACCTGAAACCAATCATGGCAGTATAGCAATATGTAAAGATGCTTAGCTATGACTTATGAATTTTGACTCCAGACGATCCACATGGGTTTAGTAGAAAAAGATTGAATATCTGGGAAAGCCCCTAGCTCACTTTTAAGAATGATGGAGGATTTGTGATGCTGAAGACATGTTTGTCTTCTAAAGACTCTGAAAATCACTATATATTAAATGCATCATGGACTCTTTAGTACTAGAAAAGATATGATCCAAAACATATGGCAGTATAAACAATGAAATTGACAAATTTGTATAATTTTTGTCTTTTGTTTGTTCATCCTTGCATCAAATGTCAACTTCCTAGTCTTAAACATATGGTTGGTAAACAAAATACAAGAGCTATTTTTTCAAATGGCAATTTGGCAGAACTTCAGGAGAGCTAACTAATTTGTAGGCTCTTCCTTGTTCTCCAAGGCGCCATTGGCTGATAAGATTGCATGTTTTAATTGCTGTGGTGTCACTAGTGATGGGTTTATGAATTGGTTTGTTTGCTGAAACATAAACAATCAACAATAAGACAATACAGTCTTGTTCAGCAATAAACAGCAGACTTGTTTTGTATCTCACAATAAGATATATAGTTTTCTTCCTCTTTGGAGTGGGGAGTTGTTTAGAATTGCCATAAATGAAATAACACTTTGATTGGCATGTTCATTAAGTAACCAGCTTATAGAAATTAAAAGACTGCATGAACAAATTAATTGTGCAGAGTTGACCACATGTTCTTCATGAAGCAATTCTCTTCATGTTATCTGCTTTGAGTTGATTTCAGCTTGCAATAAAATAATTTTTTTTTTATGTAGAAAAAAAATGGGATGGCGTATTAGTTCAGTGGTTTAAAGTCACTGAAAATGGACTGGTGGCTTCTTTTTTTAACTATTATGGATATTTTAGATGAGCTATAACTAATTGTTGGACCTTAAATTCAGAAGAAGTGGCTTTGGAACAATGGAGCAGATTTTTACCCTTGCATAATTGCAGAGGGAATCTTGTGTGTTTTGTAGATCAATAAATAAACTGACTATTACTGGATCATTATATGATGGCATAATGTCTTCCAACACCATCTAAAGAAAACAGAAACATGCAATTCCTTGACAGAGAAAAAAGAAAATGGAAGTCTGTGAATACAAGACACTGAAGTGACTATCTCATGAACTCTGAGTAAAGCCACTGATCCTCTGCATTGAAACGACTATATCATCACCAATTTTTGGACATTTTTATCCAGGTTGCTGGAGATGGAAATTTTCTGGGGGTTTTTTCTTGGATTTCTTACCTCTTCCTTCTTTCTTCAAACTTTGATAAGTTGAAGAAGATTGATGGATGATTTCAGTGACCGAAGTGTCTCAAGACTTTCGTAGAAAAACAAAAAAAACCTAAACGGATAACATAAGAAGGAAACTTCTCATAAGAAAGGGATTCTTTCTTGCTGTAGGCTCAAAAAGCAGAAAGGACATGAAGGCATAAAGAGGTTTTGTCCCTATCACGCAGTGCTATGCCTCATGGCCGTCGTCATTTTTTTATTTTTTTACCCCCCTTCGGGTGTAGACTACTAAAGCCGCCGGCTTCTTTTTGATATACATGCCACAAACCTACTGAACTTAAACTCATATTCATTACTGATTGCATCCCTGCTTTCTGGTGCAGGGAAACATAAACAATCCCTGCATAAATTCCTTTTTAGTGATTGTTTATCCCTCACTTCAAAGGTGTGCTGCCACATGTAAGCCTCGTGCAAGCATTTCAGGAAGCGGCCAATCCCCTTCACTGCAGCAGATCAGTTCTGGCAGCAGAATAAGAGAGGGTTGCAGAAAGCGCCTCGGGCTGCTTCTCACAGATAAATGCTCGGTGTACAGCCAGGATGTTTGTTCATTCACTGATGTCATCTGCGCTGCTAAAACATAAACACTGGCAGCTAACAGGACTCTAAAAATGATCAGTTATATATATATCTTTTGTTATTACCAAACTTCCACTTTCGGAGTTTGTACATTTTGAGACATAAGGTCATCTTTTGTAGTCTTTTGACCTTCGGTGATTGCACGAAAGCAAAAAAAAAAAAAAAAATCTGAACAAATCGTGTTAACGACCCGTATCAGCCGTCCAATTTATATCTCTGTCCTTTCAGTCCTTGGAGCATCGCGAGTGCTTATGACAACAGAGGTGAACAATTTATGTGGGGTGAATCTTAAGACATGCCCATCCATCCTCGATTCTTAAAGTTGGGGCGAGATACGAGCCCATGAGGGCGTATATATATGATTGGCGCGCCGGTGTGTACCGTTTGGGAAAACTTACTACGCCGTCCCACCGGCGATATCCTCAGCTCTGCAGCTGTGCGATACAGGCGAGGCTATCCTTCATTACTCGCCCCCTCCACCAACCTGGCTCTAAAGATAAGAGAGGAACGCCACCTGTCCTTTGTTTCTATCTCTGTTTCGCACCCTCAAAGCTCCTGTTGCAAGGAGAGAAAATTCACAACTCCTGGAGATAATTTCAACTATAATGTTTGCCAGTTGATATTTGTGCAAGACTTTGCTTCTTTTTTTTTTCTTTGTCCTAGTTCTTCTTTTTTTGTTTTTGTTTTAATCCTTCAATCACTCAGCTATTGTGCTTGTGATCTTGAATAATGTGTTCTAATCATTACCTGTGGCCCATTTTCAATGAAAGCTCTTCAGTTAGATCTGCTCAATTTTCTTTTCTTCCAGTCATTGACTGTAAAAAAATAAGTTTATTTGCCTCCACTTGCTCTAAATCCTTTTAAAAAGGCTTCTGTTTTTTTTTTTGTTTGTTTTTTTTTATATCAAACTCATTCTACTCTGAGGAGTCCAGACAATATATGAAAGATTTTTTTCTCAAAACAAAAATTCCTGTGTGTTGGAGCAAAAACTGAACTTCCTTTTGTTTAAAAAGTTAAAACGTTTAATCAATCTGAAGCCACGGAAACTAAAGTAGTTCAGTTGTTCACTTCTAACACTTGATTCTCCCTCAAACATTAGACTTTTGAGCTGTAAGCATTTTATTTGTGTCTTTTTTTATTATTATTTCTTTTGCAAAGACAAGGAATTTGTGTAATGAAACATGACTCAACAAAAACACT
The DNA here is from genome assembly GCF_000485575.1 of Poecilia formosa. NCBI lineage: Eukaryota > Metazoa > Chordata > Actinopteri > Cyprinodontiformes > Poeciliidae > Poecilia > Poecilia formosa. Next base: position 4,300,264 of record NW_006799948.1, read on the forward strand.
CAGGAAGATTCAAACACAATAACCATAGCAGTTTTCTTTTTTTTTTTTTACTTTGAATGTGTTCCTCAGATTTAATACTCTTCTTCCTTTTTGTATTTCTTGTTTCTGTTTATGCATGTGGTGCAGATTTGCTATAAATGTTACTTCAGGGCACTTTAAATGACTGTTCACAATTTGTTCAAAAAAAAATATAACCCAATTTGGCCCATATTAAGTTCAGATTTATGTATTTCATTCCAATTCAATCATACTTTTAAATTGGCGTCCGTTTCTCCAGGCTGATTGACCATCTGTTGGAACCAGCACATCATAGAAAAGACTGGATTAGATGGGTTAATACAGGAAAATAAACTGCTATAGACATACATTCTAAACTTCAGGGTACTTTTTATGGGGAACAGAACAGCTGCTCCATTAGTGAGACACAGAAGCATTTGATCAGATGTACTTTCTATTCAGAAACAGATCAAATGTCAACAATACACAAGCGTTGATCCCGTGATTACAGTCATTATTAGTAAATTAGAATATTTTTGAAAAGTTCTTTTAGTTCAGTATTTCTATTAACCAAGTGAAACTCATTCAGATTAGTCGGACTCACTGGTGTTTTCAACCTTTTACTTATGCTAACTGTGATCATTTTTTACCTTCGGCCAAAGGAAACACAATATTTAAGATTGAAATATAATATAAAAAAAAAACAGCATTTTTATTACGGAAAGATGAGCTTAATGAGCTTATCGGAACACGTTCTAACTTTCTGAATATTACTGTATATTCTACATTAAAGAAAAACTGCTTTTCAAGTTTCTGATCACCATTTCTGTTTTTTCAGATGTTGTCCTCGGGCAAAATTAGCCAAGCTACATTCACAAAGGTGAAAAACGGCTTCGAGCGACTAAAGGATACGTTAAAGAGGTTTGTTGTTGTTTCATTTTTGTCTCATATTGGATTCAATATTTGTCTGCACAAGTCATTTAAATTGCTTCTAAAGCTTCATAAGAGGTTTGTCTTTTGCTCATATTCTGAGTTGAACCTATGATAACGTAACTGCAAATCCTAATTGAGACAGTTATGGATGAATTAATCTATTTTACAAAAATACATTGCGATATCCTGACTTATTCTGATCCCTTGTTGAAAATGTCAAGTCTGTATAAAAAATTTCCCTTCTTTTATAAATAGAAAAAAAAGATATAACTTTGTAAATTTGCTGCGTTCCCCGCTGCGTTGTGCCAATTAAGTGTGACTTTGGATAGACTTGAAAACTGAACCGCAATAATTTGCTGTAAAAAGATTTTCCTGTTTATAGAATGTTGTGTTACATTAAGGTTTAGTTTTAATGAGAGAATTACTAAGTTATTTAATACTACATTAGTGTTTCAGTTGTAATTATTAGAGTATAACCAGGCATGGAAGCCCAATTAACATGCTTTCTTAAAGGAAATTAAAGCAACACTGGGGTAATATTTTTTTCCAGCGAATATCTGCAAGAAGTAGTCCATGCTTGTCCTCAGTTTTCTTCCTGTGGAAGAATTAGAACAGAATTATACGGCTCTATGTGATGTAATGCATTTTTTCCCCCCCTTTTTTTTTATTCTGCTCTTCTGCAGTGCGCAGAGTTCTGAGATGCAGCTTTTGGGAGAGGCAAAGAGGCATCAGGCTGAGCTGGAGCGGCTCCAGGTAGAAGTACGGAGCCCGGAAGAGCAGTGGGGCCCCCCTGAGGAGCCCGATGGTGAGGTCAGCAAACTGAGGCGACAGCTCCTGCAGGCGCACAATGAACTGCGAGCTGCTGAGGACAGAGAGCATGCAGCACGGCACGGGTTGCAGCGGTAAGACGGGTGCGTGTGTGTGTGCATTTACACGCACGTGCAGCCACTGCGCATAAAATGCACACATCACAAATGGAAACTTGAACAAATGCAAACTGGAGACACCTGAGAGGAACACAAGGGGCGAAACAGAAGACAGAAGTGAAATTAGAGTGCTGGAGGAGGAAGTTATGTGTGGTAGGAAAGCTTACGTGCACATTGAGAGACACGCACACACACACGCACACAGCTGTAACTAGGGACCAAACACTGAGGTGAGCTTCATGAGGCAGCATCATTTTATTGACTTATGATGGAGGTGAAGGTGAAAGAGAATTGGACACACACAAATATTCATAGAAGTGTCGCTTTTTTTCTTCTTCTGACAGTTAGACCATTCCTATTCACTCAAGAAAAACAAAAGAATCAATATTTTCTGAAGATTGTTTTTATTAATCACCTTGTAGGAGATTTCCAGCGAACTTGTTCCAGTTTGTTCCAGTGCTAGTCCGGGTTCTCAGCACCATCATATCCTTCTCCAACATCTTTTTACTTTAGTTCTCTAGAGCCCTTTTCCTCATCTCTACCAATTTTCCTCCTTATTGCTGCAGTTTTTTTTCTTTCTTCCTCCCTGACTCTTCCAAGAGTCCCTCTGAAAGGTCAAACACACCCAAAGTTATGGAAAAGAACCACTTGGTCCAGTATTTCTGTACACAAACTTCACTTTGTGAAGTGTCAAAGGGAGGTTCGCGGAAAATTACTAGGCAACATGATAACATACCCCGGGCTTTCCAGAATATTTTCTGCCAAATATCTTGGCTTCTGACCCTTAAACAGTGCAACATGTGCTCGCAATCGCACGTTAGGGGTTGTATATGGGAAAATGTTGGGCAATTGTTTGGTTCTGTCACAGTGGAATGAAAATACACGGCGCTTCCAGATTTTGTCATAGCAAAAACGTGAACATCCATGTAAATTATTTGGAATTTATACAATGAATCGACACAAAATGGCACATACTTTTGACGTGTAGGAGAAAGAATGTGTAGCTTGTGACGTTTTACTAATAAAAATGTTAAATATGGTTCGCAGTTATGTAATTCTATCATAAGCTCTTTACTTTTTACAGAAAATGTTGTGCTAATAATCATTAGTTGATCGTGTTTTACAAAAATGTTTTTGTCAGATATAAACGTGGGTAAGCATGTGTCACTCAGCCACACAAAATCCAATACATTGAAATATATATATATATATACACACTTTTAAAAGTCAGGATTATTACATTGATCATTGACTTGGCATTATTCTAAAGGGTTTTTTTCTACTTAAACTGTGGAGAGGAAGCAAAATTACAAACATAATCAAGAGAAGAAGATGGCAGATGACGTGTGGCTGACGAACACTTATTTAATTATCATTCTCGCTTTACGATTCCCTCTGTGTTGCATCTACATCGTTAAACTGTTCCCGCTGGGTAGAAGTGTCTGTTTGCTAAAGATGTGATCAGAAGGAGGCTGTGGTTTGCCTGAGTCGGTGGCTCGGCAGTAATTTAAATATTAAATAAAAACCACTTGCTCTGCGTCTTCTGTAATATCAAAGAGCATGTTATTCATGACTTCTTTCTCCACCAGTGAGCTCTCTTGTGTCCTCGGTATCTGCTTCCCCCCTGGTTCCAGCTGAAGCCCTTCTATCTCCCCCTCTTCCTGACTTCTCTTTGACTTGTTTTCCTCTTTCGCCTCTTTTCCGCACAGCTATCAGTCCGCACATGACAAGCAGACGCTCACCATGAAAATGCCCCCTCTTTTTTTTTCCCCCCTTTTTTAAAAAAAAAAACAGAATTTTTTTTATCTCTACTCATACAGACCCACAGGAATTCAGCACTTCTTCTTCTCCTCCCGCCCCTCTTCGCTCACCCCTCCATCCTCCAGTCCCACATTGCAGCATTCCTGCAGTTTTCTCTGTATCAGTTAATACCCAATATTTCAGCTTGTCAGGAAGATTAATATCATTTGCCTTGTGAAATGTGCAGCTGTACAGTATGTGCTGTTGTAAGGTTTTTCATAATGACAAAGCTGACTTGAAATTATTTCATACAAACTTTAATCGACTGCTCAAAAAGCATCTGCCTCGGGGAGTTGAAAAATTCATAGAAATTATGTTCTCATAGGCCCATTCATAGCGTGTGGCCAAGATTTATGTGCTTCTCTGAGATCTAGATTGTTGTGTGTACTCTCAGCCATTTGTATGCTACCTGAGTCTTCACCAGTAGAGCCTAAAAATACTTTTCTTCTTATTTGTCTCAGTGGGAGGCTAATTTACAAGAAAATCCATATTAGTCAAATTCTAAAAAAAAAAACGCTCGCAAGTTCTTGTGCATTCCTCTTTCCGTTGAATCGGGAACTGAAACATGGTTTCTCTCTCTGTCTCCGTTAACTACGTCCCCGCCCTCCTTCCCCCCCCATCGCCTTATCTTGCTCCTCCTCACCGCCATGCAGTCTCCGGGAAGAGAAGTGGCATCGAGAGAGAGAAATTCAAACACAACCTGCTGTAAGTTCATCACTGCACCATCCTGGACTTGGTTTCAGAGGCGAGGATTACAGCTGTGATGGCAGTTTTAACAGAGGATAAATATAAGTTTTGCTTTAATCCTCCAACTGAGACTAATCCTTTGTGAACTTTGTGGATTTTTTTTTTTACAAGAAAAAATATATGTTCTCCATCCCAAAGCTTGTAAAGGTTTATGCTGTGGGAATGTGTAAAAACATTGTGTTTAATCGCAGGAGCGTAACTCCAAACCGGCCCTGGCGAAATGTACTTGAAATACCACATCAAGATGTTTTTCAACAGAATATTAATCCAAAGCGTATGATGAAATCCATTCAGATATGGCGCGCTACTCTTGCATGTTGAAACTAATGAATAAATGTACAAAAATCAAAGGTTGACTTCTCTCTCCATTTTTTAAGTGTGTGATTAGACCGCCTTAATAAAAGATTTATCTGAAGGCTGTTGAAAAATCTTCACCAGGGGTGCCAATTATTGTGGAGGGTACAGTAAATATCTATTATGCATCATTATCTTTGTTTAATTAAGAGGGGAGGGGAAGACATTAACTCATTGGCTCATTGTGCTGCTCTTCAGCATTAAGTGAAAGTTGTGCTTTGTGTAAAGAACTCTAATGCCACAGGCCACGTTAAATCCCTATAATTTAGTCTCTTCACTCATAATGTTGTGCGAATTTGTCAAATCTAGCAAAGCCACCCTACATTAGCAGCAACAAAGACATCCATTTTGTTGAATAAAATACGATTGGATTTGCACGACTGGACCAAAGCCCCTTAAGTAACTCTGAAAATGCTACATCAAAATATCTATTTTGTAGATTTTGCTTTTGAAGAGTAGCGTTTGAGCTTTGAACAGCTTGATAAACCGCTGCACCCCTTTTTTTTTCTTTTTTTTACTGATTTTGCGATTTCAGATTATTCCAAATGTGTCTCTCTGGGTTGCTGCTGCTCCACTAATGGCTGATTTTTGTTTATTACAAATTTGGAGCCAAAAAAATGGCCACGAAACCCATTTCCTTCTCGTAGATAAAAGCAGTTGCATATCTACCTTGTTTATATGACCCCCGACGGTTTATGCGAATTGTGTGCACTACTTTTAAAGTAGAAAATGCAATATTAATCAGACATTTCTCTACGTTTGTTGAGAGCACATTGTGTATTTAGTTATTTTTAAAATGAAGGTTTTTTTTATTTTGTAGTTTGAGGATGAAAGATTAATTTAATTTCTTAATTATTCCTTGCACCAAAACCATCCAATATGGCTAATTGAAAGTTTTCTGAAACTTGCAAAAGTTTTGCCACAGTGTCGTGTGTGATGCTCATGTTCCATGTTTTCTGTTAAAGTTTCGTGCAACCATGTGACTGCTTCCCGATTCAGCCATCAGTATAACTTCAATTCTTTGCTCTTTTTCCAAACGCATCTTCTTGGGTATCTGAAATATAAAAGAAATATACATTTTGCATTCTCCTATGTATGGAAACTTATGGCCCACCCTGAATAAAGAGAAGCCGTAACAACCTGCTTCTAAAATCTGACTTCTGCTGGATCCTCTCCGCTGATCTGGGGTTAATTTTGTCGGTGCATCCTCCAGGAGCTGGAAAGCAACACAGACATGTTGAAGGACAAACACGATGCTCTGAAGAAAGAAGTGGCCCAGAGACAACTGGATGTCAGGTAATGAATTCGCTATGAAGTCAGGACTTGTGGAGGCTTAGCTTCATAATTTACTTTTATTCTGCTGGAAGAAGTTCTGAGTGTGAATTTGTCAGTGTGCAGCCTGGCATGATGTTTTGTGGGTTTTCTTTTTTCTTTTTTCTTTTTTTTTTTTTGCCTGTGTATCCAGATGCGGCACTTTTAACTTGGTCATAAAAAAAAATAATGTATTATTTATTAGGGCCTTGCGGGAATTTTCACACTTTTAAACTTTCTAATGTTACAACCACAAAACCACAAGCTTACATTTATATTGATTTTTTTTTTTCTTTTATGTAGTGCATAATTGTATTATAGGAGTATTTTGGTAAAACAAATCTGAAAAGTTTGCCGTGCGTTTATATTCAGCTCTCTAGAGTCTTGGAGAACAGACATCCTGACTTTACAGCTGTAAATATTTTGCATTATGTTTCTACTGCCTGTGTAAATCCAGAGATGGTGTTTTTCTTCCTATACTTTGTTGCAAAATAGTTTGTCTGGCTGCATGGAAAACATCTGGGCATGTATGTTTACAAGTCTTCCCAAAGTTTCTCAAGCAGATTTAGGTCTGAACTTGAGTTTTTCACCACATGCTACAAGCAAAAATATTCTTCTTGTGAGTCTTGTTCCATATCAGTCTACATTTTTTTATAATTGCGTCTGTTAATAAATGTATCCACCTGAGTTATGGATGTCTGCCACCACTATAGAGTTACTTTTGAACAGATGTCCTTATGCAGATTAAGGTGGACTACATGTAGGACTTGAGTGATTTCTGAAAATGCTGGATTATATTTTTGGCTATACTCATTTTTGAATTAATGTGTGATTTTCATTCCGTTTCATCGCTATTCCCCACTTTGGGCTAGTCTATTGCATAAAATCCCAATAGAATATCATCAAAGTTTGTAATTGGAAGGCAGAGAGGAAAAAAAACAAAAACCTGAAGGTGAATAGTTTGATAAAGGGTGGGTGTCCTGAGATAAACCAGCAGCCAGAAATGGGTTTAACTTTTGCTGCCTTGGGCTCCAAACCTCCAATGAAACAAATGTTGAATATGTTATATAACCCGATTAAAGACGTCCACTTTTTTTTTTTTCAATGCATGTTTTTGTATCTTCTCCTCTTAAAGACTCATTATTCCATCTGCTAAATTCTATCAAAGGAAAAATAGTTCTGATGAGAAATGCATTTGTGTATCCCTGTGCTTCTGTTGCATGTGCAGAACTCTGATGGAGGATTTGGAAACGCTTGAAACGCTGCTATTAAAAGAACAAAAAGAGCTGGAAGAAAAGATGGAGATCATTGAAATCAAAGAGGTTTGTGTGTGTGTGTGTGTGCGCGTGCGTGTGTGCGTGCGTGCGTGTGTGTCTGAGCTCAGCTGGTGGCCTTAAAACCATAAATAAAATACATACAGCTCATCAGATTTTTTACATCTTTGGTTGCATTAATCTACATTGTTGTTTCAAGGCTGAGAAAGCCCAGCTTGCCTGCATACCGAACCGGATAATACAGGAAACCGAAAGAAAGCGCTCGTTATGGGAGTAAGTGAATTTCATTCTTTTGCAATTTTTACATAAGTTACCATCCAGTACTCTAATTTAAATTTTTTGTTCAGTTGACTTGCACACTGTCAAACCTCCTTTAAAGTACGCAAGACAAAAAAAAATAATTGTGATGCTTTTCACAAAGATACAGATTCAACAAGATGTCGCAGTTCCTGCTCCATAGAAGTTGAGTGAAAAAAATAAATGTGAACAGACCGATTTTACATCTGTAGATTCCCATTTGCACCACACCGCCAAACAGAACAACAGAGTAAATACGCGCATGCATGTTTAGTTTGAAACAAGTAATGGACAGCATCCCGTGTCCACAGTTTTATTATCATGGAGAATTTGGAATGCTGCACAAAATCAAGCTCCTGCTATGGTCATCGAAGTCCAAACCTTAAAGTCAGATTTACAAAACCTCAACATGAGAGGGACTTAAATGTGTGACAGCTTACAAAAAGAAAGATGAAAATATTTCTATTAAAAACATTTTTTTTCTTCAGATTTATGTCAAACTCTCAACCACCAAAACAAGCAAGGAAAACACCTTGCTTGTTTTCCTTTAATTCGTCCCTATATTGCTTATGTTCAACAAGGTGTTTGTATAGTCATCAGATTTGGCTCCATCTTGACATAATAGCATCACTGCCTGCATCTCTCTGGGATTCTTTTGCGTTGCAACGGGTTTGTTGATAATTTTCCAGTCTATAACTGGATCATTTCCTCTGACTTGGCTTCCAGGGTCTCTGCTTAGTTGAGTTTATTGCTTCCAATGTGCCTTATTTTGCTTCCCAGTTTGTTTGTTTTTTTGGAGGTTGCCATAATCTGAAAGCATAACCCGAGTCATGCGAGATGTCACCAGGGCTGAAACTCTATTTCAGCCATGCGTCTCTGGCATTAATTATTTATTTTTCCCCAATTCTAAATTTACATTTGGCTTCCAAGTAAGGCTGGGGACCTGTCTTCGTGAGCATCACAAGCTATGACTTGGAAATTTAAAAAGCTGGAGGATTCCCCGTGGTCGCGTTTGCACGATGACTTGTACAATACACGCTCTCGCAATACCTGCCTGAAATTTGTTGTATGCGTATTTCCTCATCTCGCTAATTAAAACACCAGAGTGGCAATGAAGGAGATGGAATCGCTGAACACGGCGCTTTCGGAAGCGAAGCATCAGATGAGGAGTGTGAATGAGGATAATCAGTCCCTGGAGGTGAGGAGGGAGGAGGCGATGCTGGAGCTGGAGCGGCTCAGGGCCCGGATGGAGGCGCGTCAGCGGGAGAACAGACAGCTACTGAAGAAGCAGGAGATCAGCAGGGAGGAGTCGTCTGAAATCATGGGCAGCAGGTGGAAACTTTGTTTTCCTTTGAAACTAAAAAGATGAAATATTAACTGTGTTGACCAAAGCGCACTGCTTTATTTTCCATCTTTTTAAATGTTGCAAGATAGTATTGTTCATGTCAGTGTGTTGTTTTTTTGTCGTTTTTCTTTTCCTTTCCAGGGGTATTTTGGAAATGAAGCTGCACAACCTCATGACTGATAGGAAGCAGCTCCACGAGAGCCGATCTTTGCAGCTCCAAAAGAAAAATAAGTAGGTATACCGAATCCATCTCTTTCTTTACGACAAGTAGGGAACTCCTTTTTGTTTCCTTCTGGGTATTTTGCCTTGCAGAGTCGCACAGATCCCACTGAACGTGATATGAAGTCATTGTCTTCCACAGAACACACAGCCTAAAGGTTTTCTTTTTTTTGTGAATTTTGTATTTTTTAAGTTAACGCCATTATCATAGAGCAAAACTGAAAAGTCGCCTTCATTAGTTGCTCTCTAATCTGAAATGTAGCTGTTTGTGCCATGGCAGATGGTTCTGGGCCAGACTATCTAAAGCTAAATATGTCTGACACATTTAAAATTTGTATTTGTTACTATAAAAAAATTTTTATTTTCCTTCCACTTTGAATTAATAGACTAGCTTGCAGAAGTTTTACATGAAATCCTGAAACAATACAATAAAATATGTGAAAAAGTTATGAACACTTTGGTAAGAAAATGTACTGGCTAGATTATTTTCAACAGGTTGCAGCAAACTAGCTTTAAACAGATGGAGGCAAGAACTGAGTTTCTGTTTTTTTTTTTAACTAAATCTAATCTCTGTTTCCATTTTGCCAGTCTTGTGACGTTTATATCTGGAAGGAATCCATGAACAATATCAACCAGCGATTTTTATCAACTTCGAATTCTTGTGGAAAGATGTAGAAAGTAGAGCCTGGTGATGGATGGAATAAATATTTCAAATGTTGTGGGTTTTTTCCTCAGGCAGGTGGAGGCCCTGAGAAGGATGGAGCATGCCGTATCCATGGCCACTGAGCGGCTAGCGCACACGCAATCCGTCTACAAGAACATACAGTCGCAACTGGTGTGTGAAATATTTTTATGTTTTGCAAAAAAAAAAAAAACAATCTGTGTGTTATTGCTGTGTTTTTTTTTTGTTTTTTTTGCCCAAATATAGCCTTTATGGAAGACTGGGAAGAAGAAAAGAAGTTCTAATTGTGCATATATATATATATATATATATATATTTTTTTTTTTTTTTCAATAAATAGTTCAGAAAAGATTCCCAGGCTTTGTTACCAAGAAATGCTTACAGTCTGGATTAACTTCGCAGAAAATGCGTATTTTGCCATACGCTGTGAGTATTTCCAGTCTTCCCGTCATTCTACTGCTCAGCACAGATTTTTAAAGACGAAGCAGGAAGAAAGGATGAGGCTCAGCCTCATTTGGAAATGCATCAGCATATCTCTCGTGCGCAAACTGAATGCAGAGGAAATCGCAGTGACGCAACGGGGAATTCACAGTTCTGCAAAACAGAAAACAAATGTGCTGTACGGAATGATTCAGTCAGTTTTCCCCGTCACTGGCCGTCACTTTCCTGCTAATAAATTAGCGTTATGACCGCTCAGCAGAATCTGTTGGTTTACCACAGGAATGCATCTCATTCTGACCTAACCGGTGACAATTAACGGGCTTAATATTTTCAGCATGCTGCGTTTTTGTTTTAGCATTTACGCATCATCTTGATCGGACTCTTCCTGTGGCTGAAACAAAATCATATTGTTGGGAAAGAAAACATGCATGTGGCATTAATATCCCCTTATTTGTGGACTCGCCCGTTTAGGATCAAGGTGACGGTACAAATGAAAACCCTTCTCCAGTAGCTCATCATGCAACCGAATGAAAGCAAAATCCCATCTCCCACTGCTGAGATCCAGGACCAAGTTTAGGCAGATGAAAGATCTCGCATGCAGATGAAATTTTAAACAGGCTCTTGATTTCCACTGCGCTCTGCTCTAAATATTCAGCTGGATGCCATTCCCGAACGAGAGGCCAGCGCTCGGCAAAGGATGGAGCTGCAGAAGGAGATTGATGCGCTCAAAGCCGGCTTTGAAAAGCAGGTGGGGATGTGTTCCTGTAACGGCAACAGCCTGAAGCGCTCTGAGCTCTGTCCAGGCTTCCCACACGGCTTAGAAGAGTTTGGAATTTCATTTCAGTGTTTTAGTGGATAAGTATAGAAAAAGAAACGAGTGCAGAGAAATATTTGTGTTTCCAGACATCAGTCTCTATCCTACTGCTTAAAAGTTGTTCTTCATTATGTCTGTTCCTTCTTTGTCTCTTACTTTCTTGTAGCAATTCTTAGGGTTCAGTTCTTTCTAGTGTCCCTCTGCCTGTCCTCCTTTGTCCTTTCTTCTTTGTGTTCTGTCTTTTTTTCATTCCTTCAATTTTTTTATACTTTTGTGTCCTTCCTTTCTTTTCACCGTTTTTCTCTCTTCTGTCCTAAAGATGTCATAAAGAAAGCCTTTAGCGATTCATTTGTAAAGAAGACATCTTTTCTCCTTCTGTTAATGGGCTTTTCAGACATCTTGCAATTTCACCCAACTGTTCACGAGGCTTTTAACTGGAGAAATGCGTTTCCATCCAGGTTTCTACGGCTGAAGAAGAAAACCAGAAGAAGCATCAGAATGGGGTGATTCAAGAGCTGCTTAGGGAGTCAAATCACCTCAGAGATGAACTCCTTAGCCTCAGATGTCTAACACAGATCAAAGCGGAGGAACGGAGCAAGAAGAACCGGGAACGTCTCAAGGCAGAGGTGCTAACTCACACAGACGAATTAAAATAAATTGGACATCCTTTGCTGTGTTTTTTATATATATTAATCTATTCAAAATGTCAGAAGGGGTACTTTTTTTTATTTATATTGAAGAATGTGCAGCCAGAAGGAGAAGTGGAGTTTCAGAAAACCATAAATAAAACCCACACAGAAGTGATGATGCTGGAGTTTTACCTTCTTAAATCTACCCACAGCAACTGAGCGAGCGCATCCAGCAGGAGCTCAGAGAGAGAGAGCTGATCATCATGAACCACAAGAAGCTCAACGCGGTGCTTCAGCGCAGGTGTTGTTTTCGTTTTTATATTCAATATGCGTGTGTGTGTGTGTGTAAGGATGATGCTTGCTGCAGAGAAAAGCATGTCCTACTAATTGGTCATACTTCGGCGTACCGAACGCCTACAACGCCCCGCAGCGCAACAACAGGCTTCTCCAGTGCATTCATTAAGGTCACGGCACGCAGACTACATACTGATGCCGTTTCGCCCGACGTGGAATAAATCCGTCCCAAAAGCAAAAATGCAGCAGGACAATTAAAATTTTTTTTGTTTATCCTCTCGTGGTTCTCTCATTTAGCGATCGCACGTTCACACGCCGCCGCGTCATACATGAGTTTTAAATTGTAACTGAGTAAGGAGTCATCCTGCGTGAAGATTCTCTTTTTTTGTATAAACAATTTCATGATCCACTGATCATTTGTAATGAATTTGAAATCAAGATTACCTCAATGGTACATTGCCTTATTGGAAAACATTGAGTCCTCAAAAGCAGGGTCTTTTTTTTTTTAATTCAGTAGTTTTGGCCCACTTTTTTTATGCAAGATGCTATAAAAACTTGAAAGGGTAAATATAATCATATTTTAGAGCTGAATGATGTGAAAATCTTAAATGTGAAATCTTGAGTGATTTAATTCAAAAAGAAACTTTTCTGACACAAAAAACACAAATGTTTAAATAAGAAGCTCACTGAAGCTCAAGAAAAAAAAGAAGTTTGTTAGGAATATGCTTGATGGACGGATGTTTGCTTGTTGGTTACGCTGAAAATTCGGGACAGGAAGTGAGCACTCGTATTTTGTAATCGTCCTCCATCTATGAAAAGTAGGTGGGATTTGTGTTGCTACAGCAACTGTATTGTTTTTGGTTTTGACTTTTTCTCTGTCTGGGCTAAATTGTAAAACCTTATCCTAATTTTAATTTCCCTTCCCTCCACCAAACGTGTAGCATTAGCTTCGGAAAACTTTGAGTCAAACCTCCGCCCCCCTCCCCAAAAGAAAAAACATACAATTCTTGAGACTTTCAGCTGCTTCCATTCACTGTTCCATTGTTGTTTTAAAATAAAACCAGTGGTTTGCTATTGCAGATGCCTTGTAGCTGAATGTAAGCAGACTTGTTGTATTTTTTATTACAATTTTCTCTATAATTTGTCAATCCCCACTGTGGTGGTTTACACACCGAGCTTACAGATGCTTTTCATGTCCTCTGATGGAGTGCTGTTTGAGTCTTTTGAGCTGCTGCTCTCAGCCGGCTCTTTCCCTGAATTATTCTTGCTCACTGCACAAATCACCATACAAGTCTCGGCCTTATGGACTTATGGACCACTCTATAATTCTCTGATGTCTGACTTTTCATGTTCTGTGTGCAACAACAAAGATTTTGCCCATTTTCAGACACATTCATGGACATCCTATTTTTTATTTTTTTTTGCTTTTACATAGTTTAAAAAATGGAACGAAGAGAGCCACAGTTCTAAACTCAGCTATAAAAGTAATAAAAATGATATGAATGGTTTTTAGAACCGTTTTTAATAACCATCACTGGCTAAATATTGCAAACGACTTTGCAGAACAGACAAAATGATATACATCTATATACATATATATTTATATAAAACGCACTCTGAAGTTGTTTTTGATGGGAACAGAAGCAATGTGCTAAACCTTGTTTTATTTCTTTGTGCGTGTGTGTGTGTTTTCTTTTTAATTGCTTCTCAGAATATCACAGTATTCAAAACTGTGTGACACGTTCCTGGAAGAGAAGAATAAGTATGCGCGGCTGAAGCAGATTGCCTCACAGACAATCTCCGAATTGACGGAGCAACTTAACATCCTTGCAAACGAGATGGAAATCCAGCGCTCTATTGCTGACAGCAAGGACAGGTGTGTTGATGCGTTTGAGCTGGTGGCCTGCATTTACATCGCTACAGCACAAACCAACAGAGTCATTTTCATCCAGAAAAATTGGCTCTACATATTCAACTTTTGACTAAATTTGTATGGGTTGTTAGAGTTCAAGAAGCCTAATGAAGACCACACCTTCAGGATATTAAATCACAAATAAGTTTATTGGTTTTACTTTGTCGATCACAGTCGTAATAAAATGTATCAAAGGTTTAGTTGTGACCTCACAAAATAAATTACACAGATCGTACCTGCTGAACTTTTCCATATCCGTCTGTTTCAGATTGCTGACAAAGGCTCGCATGAAGGTCTCCAGCAGCTCCAAAACGAGGGAAAAACTGCGTAATGAGATCTCTAAGGTCTGCACTCGAACATGAGGGAGAAAAAACAAAAACATCAGGACATCACCTGTCTAAAACTGAAACAGTCAATACCCAACAACGAATATTGAGATTCACAGGAATGAGAGCAGTACAAAACCTCTGGGAGTTTTCTGGGGATGTATCAAAGCCTTTTTTTTTTGTTACTTTCTAAAACTTTTTTTTTTTTTTAATTTTCATTTTGAACGGCTTTATAGAAATCAGTAAGCAACTGCAAATCCAGTATTTATTTGTGCCTTTTTACAAGGCTTCCGAACGTTTATCACACACAGGGCAGTTTATAAAAGTTTACCGACTTCTCTGCAGTCTGCTTAACAATCCCAACCCTTTGGTCTTAAAGCACATTTCTACATCAAGCTGAAGCTGCTTTAACAATTTGTCGTCCAATGCCTATGAAGTATATAGTATGGACAAAATCATTCCAGGATATGGCTGCTTTCTAACCAGACTGGAACCTTTTCTTGCTTTTTGCCTCATATAAATGTGTATTTAAGGGTGAAAAACGTAATTCTGATTTGAACCCTGTTCCAGTTCACATGGAAACAACACCAAATCCGTCAGCAGCATGAGGACAACAAACTGGAGTTAATGAATCTCACCCAAATGATCAAGTTCCACGAGGGGATTCTTCTGGACGTAAAGAGAAGTCATGAGAACGCCATCCAAAGACGCAATTTTCTGTAAGTTTCTAACTCGCACGTGCAGGTAGAAGCAGACTGTCATACTGCACGATCTTATTTCTTTTGCACGCAGGGGGTTACGGCTCTTGGAGCAGGACGGAGTTTTGTCAAACTTTTACGACCAGGCGAAGAACCTGGAGGCGGCCGTCGCCAAAACCTACAGAGCAACCGAGACGGCGGAGAAGGACGCGAGAGAACTGCAGATTGAGATTAATGACAAGAAGAGGCAAACAGACCTGAAGAGGAGGAAGGTGCTACTCAAGAGGAAACAGGAGGAGGAGATCATCATGCTGCAAATCAAGGTAGAAAAACTGCAGTGTATAAAACTATCGTGTCTTCTGATCCAGTCGAATCAACAAAAACACTTTCAGGATAAGAAACCGTCACAGGACAGCAAAGGGGAACTGTCTCTTTTTTTTTTTTTTTTTGCTCATGCCTGGTTGTCTGGGCCTCCATCTGGTATTTTATTATAATAAATGAGCATTTTCAACGGGTTGGTACTATTGAGCCTGTCTGTGCATATAAAGCCTCTAATCAGGGAGGAGTGTGCCAGCAGGATACTGGCATGAGGATGACCATCAGTGTTTCTGGACACCGTTCAGCTTCATATTTTAGGAACCCTATCAGGGTGCAGTCAGACCTGTCAATTAGCGCTTCCCGTGGTTAGTTCAAACGATGAAGGTTGTTCCCGAACCGGATGATTTATATACGCAACGTTTTTCCACCGGAGCTTCTGGTGATTGACGTCTCTGCAAATGTGTTTTAAGCTCTTTTTTTTGTTGTTGAACCTTTTCCTGAATAGTTTTTAGAGGTGAGGGAGGAAAATGAAAGATAAGACCTCCTGCAACTGAAAAAAGTGTAGAGGAAGAGAGTAAGGGGTGTCTCACAGGAGAGCATCAGGTCCTTCAACTGTAACTCCTGCAGGGAGGAATTCCTTTTGGGGCGCCGTCTCTAAATCAGTAAGGTTTGTATCTTTTTTGTCAATCGGACACAAATTGCGAAGTGGAGGGAAATGATTCATCCCACTGCATGACTCATTCAAAAATGTTGCTACCCTGATTTGAGATTTACTATCTGAGGGGGAAAGAGTGTGTGTCCTGTGTTCAGTTAAAATCCTATTATTTTCACCATGTGACATAAAGAAGCATCACTCTGCTGGTCCCAGACAGACTGGTGCTTGCAGGCCCCCTCCTTTCCCTTAAGACCTGACCTTATGTCAAAGACACTGAGCCAAGTTGGCCTGAGCCAGCTGTTGCTCTACTTTAACTGTATTCATTAATCCTTGCAGGTATTTGCTAGTATGTTTAATAGTTGTAAGGTTCTTCAGTATGAAATGGCAGAGAACGAGACTTTCTACGATGTTTCAACTCTTTATTACCTCAGATTTTAACTGCGCCTGGCAGCGACTGCTGTAAAACGGGACGAGTCCTGCATCTTTATGACAATCCTGTCAGTTTTTGTAAAGCCAGAAAATAGTTTTCAACTTTCTCCTCCTGCAATACAATAGGAAAGGTGGTAAACATTTAATGCCAACAGTCATTGCTTATCTTGTAGAATTGACATTTATCACCTTGGTGTAATTCACATAAATATATTACAATATGTTTATAATTCATGTTTATAATTCGGTGCAAGTGCAGAAAAACATGATTTAATTACAAACCTGTCCATCTGAGCAGTTTGAGTAAAAATACAGGATGAATTGTTTTGCAACGTTACTTTTAGGTTTAAGAATACGTGCAAATATATTCCAATCAACATTAACTGCTCTTTTGAATAGCTTTAGCGTTCAGTCCTCTGCTGCCGATGTTTTAGCCTTTTACTCCTGTAGCTTCGAAAAGGAGCGGAAACTTGCTAGCAAAGCTCAGAACGGAGGTGGATGTAAAGCACAAGATTAGAATCTAAGCCAGGAGGGATAAACCCAAACAATCACAGACTAGGCCACAAGATTCCCACGGGCGAGGCCGAGACACACACGTGAATAAATCCCAACATAGAGAGATGAGACGGATACACACGTCCTGATACATAACTGATGTTTCCATCGAGGGTTTGCTTCAGATCAGAGTTTCAAATTTCTCTAATGCAGGTGTTTTTGCTCTTTGGATGAATTCAGATTTCAGCGTCTGCTTCTTTTCTCCATCAGTTTTTGGCTTTTGCTGTTGGTTCCACCTATTTTTGTTGCTGAAACATATATCTACTTTCTTCTACGTAGCAATTTTATTGCTTTTATTCTCGCTTTGTACAATGCTCCTTTCCTCTCTTTGAGGTGTTTGTTCAAGTGGAAGTAGCTTCATCTTCGCAAACCTATTTCACTTTTCATGGCCTGACCTTGCTCATATAACAGTCCTCAGTTTTTTTTTTTTTGTTTTTTCTTTTTCCCTCTCTCCCTGTTTTTTTGTTTGGTTGTTTTTTTGTTTTTTTTCAGATAAACTGTCCTTCAGGTTTTCAATGCCATTTTGTTAATTAATCCACTTCTATGACTCCACCTTAAAACAAATCTCTGCTCAGTTTTGACTTTGCTGTCTCAGAAAGAGGAACACCCTAACTTAATCTTAATACGACAAACTTAAATGTATTTCACTGGGATGTATGGAAGTAATCAAATTAAAAGTAGCATGCATTTACATTCTGCTCCTTTTCCGTCAATTCATCTACATATTTTAATCCAGTCAGTTGCCTTCGGTCAAACTGTTGAATGAATTCAATTATACTCCACTTTTTGTTCGTCTAACAAACGACGTCTGTGGCATAACCTCGCAGTTCAACAGGGTGTGAATACTTTTTCCAGGACTGTGATTCACGCACCAGTTGTTTATCCCTCATCCATTTCGTCCGCCCATTCATCAGCTGTTGGCTCCATCCATCAAGCCATCCAGTAATTTATTTTTCTCCTTCTCTTCTGTGTGTAAACAGCAAATCATTTTCTCAATCACATCCCTTCCCTTGTACAGCCTCCCCTGGGTACAAAAAGTGAATCATGGATTTCTCTTTATTTATTTTTTTTGCAGGAGGCTTGCCAGCCCCATTCAGTCGCCATGTGAATTCAATCTCCATGCGACTGCATTGCCGTCGATTTATCATATATATTGTCTATTTGTATTCATCTGTGACCAGTTTATCTGTTCATTGCAGATGGACCCCCCTCCCTTTGATGGGGAATTTTGACAAAGATAAATTGGGCCATCTGTTATACTATTGAAGTTCAATACACTCTGAGGCTTTCATCACTCCGAGGAATTTTAATTGCTGCAAAAATAAACAGAGGTTGTTGTCTGCCTCTGAATTTACTGCCCCGTTTACGAGACGCTGGCAGGTTGACATCCCGTACAGGTGCGCGCTCGCAGAGCTTCGCATGCGGCTAAATTTTGCTAAAACTGTTGCCTAATGACTAGTTACACTCCGCTTCTGCTTCGTGGTGCTGCGAGAGTATCAGACGTACACACACACACACACACACGCACTCACACACACAGTCATTAATGGAGTGAGATTTATTTGAAGGTGGGGCTACTGACAGACTGCAGTGTCCCCGTGGTGGTGAGTCATATTGTTTGTTTGTTCCTCTCTTAAATCTTTTTTTTTTTTTCCTCCAAACTGTCTGGAAGTTATCGCCATGGGGAATCCCTGTGTGAATTGTGGCTCTGCTGGATGTGAGGGGACTTTTATGTGACAGGTTAAGGGAAGCTAGCAAAACCGAATGCACAGAAACCGAAGGCCCAAGAAAAACATGTTGTGTAGAACCTCCTCTCTCCACCCAAGAGCTCACCTCTTCATCTCTGAAGTATTTTCTGTCTGCTAACTAGTTTTGACATGTAGGACAAAAGGAGTAGATTGATTTTTCACAAATTAAACCTTTAGATTCCAAGTCAGATTTAATATACAGTGTCTTGCAAAATATTCCTACCACTTTTCATGTATTTCTTTTAAACCTCCGCAAGAGCAAATTGCAACTTATCCCGTCTGGGTTTTGCATTGTTACACCAACAAAAGGAAGTGTATAATTAAAAAATGAAAATGATTTGTTTTCATTTCTACAAAAACATTCTGACAACTGTGCCATTCATTTAATATCCATTCCCTCCTGAATCAATACTTTGTGGAACAATCTTTTGCTGCAATGTCAGCTGCAAGCCTTTTGGGATATGCGCATAACCGGCTTTTGTGCGCAAACCTACAGAACACTTTACCTTTTCTTCTTTGCAAAAACACACAATCAGATTGAATGTGCGTGTATTCCCAAAGATGCTCAAACAGATGAAGGTCTAAACCATTTGAACATATAAATATGCTTGAATGTAACTTTACCATTTTAACTCTGGCTATATGTTTAGGGTAAAGGTTGGTGTTTTCCTTTGAGAATTTCTTTATTATGCTTTATATCGCTTTGGTCTGTCACACAAAATCCCAATAAACTCATGCAAGTTTGGAGTTTTAACATGATAAAATTAGGAAAAAGCTTGAGGCATGTAAAAATCAGACTTTAATTTCCCACTAGTAGCTGAGCAATATAGCAATTTAGACCCAGCTTAGTGTCTCTGTTACTCAAAATCCAGACTGATCAAGGAATTCAATGAAAAACACAACCTGTGATGTAGCAAATAAATCAAAGCTGAAAGACTCCATCTGTTTATTTTTTCCTTTGTTTTAACAATTGAATAAGAAAAATAAATGATTAAACCAAATGCATTTTTCTAGACTGAATGGCCTTGATTTGATTTGAATGAACTCGTAGACAAAAAGGAGAGACTAATTGAAAGTGCATGATGCTGCTCATGGTTGTGTGCCATCGGAGCGCTCCGTCATGAGTCTAACTCAAACCGCTCTCCCTCACACCCACTCACTCTGACACCTCAGCAGGGATTGCCAGATTAATTAAATATGCGAGCCTGTGGACTGTGGGAGGGAAGAAGTAGCCCCCGCAGAAAACTAATGGAAGTATAAGAAGAACATGCAAACTTTCCACAGAGACGCCCCATCTGACCAGGAGCTAGAAAAGCTTAGAAAGTGATACTAGGTTGGCTGGCACTGCAGTGCTGTTCAGATCAGATAAGAGAATCAACACAAATACTATGCAACATTTATGGGTTAGTTGACTCTTTTAGTTTTATCTTTTCTTAGTCTCCTTTTCCCAAGATCCTCAGCTACTTGCGTTGATTTCTATTTAAACATTGTCACACGTTTTTTTCCTATATAGCCCATTTCATGTTTAGAAAGTCAAATATTCTGTGAAAAACCTTCCTGATGCTGCACATTCATGAATATTGCAGCAACAGTTAAAATGAGATCATACTTTCAATTTTAGCTTCTCTTCGTCGGCTCCCAGGAACAGAATTCAAAATTTTACTTCTTGCATATAAAGCTGTCAATTTTCAAGCCCCTTTATATATCAGAGGTTTGATTTAAATTTTTTTTTCTTTCTTTCCCATATGTTCCCAACAGACATTGTGCGCCTACTGCAGGTTTACTGCACCGGATTGTCTAAAAGTAGAACAGGAGGCAAAACTTTTAGCTATCAGGTTGTGGAAGTAGCTCCTAGTTTTAGTTTGTCATTCAGACTTCCTGTCAACTTAAGACCAAGTTTAAAACTTTCCTATTTGATTAAGCTTTTAGTTGGAGGGTTCCCCCCGCCCCTTCTACTCTCCAGTTATTCATTATCTGCAATAATTTCTGCCATTACTTTTGATGTCCTCTCTGTTTTTATTCTTACTTTCTTCATGCAAGTTGCATCTTGCCCAGCTTTCTGCTCAGCTGTGCCACCTTCCCAGAGGGAGCCATCAGCTGAGCTATTGCTGTTATAAACTTTGTTCTCTCCTCATATGATGCAGTTTAAAGCCTCTCTCTGTGTTGTAGAAATTTGCAATCGACTATCCACTGTTGATAAATTCTTGCCCAGAGTTTCATTAGATGGAAGGATTTTTACCAGTGGGCATAAAAAAAATTGTTTCTGTGTTTGACAGGATTTGTTCTGAATTGGGGCAAACTGAATTTTTATATGCAGCTGTCACTGTAGTTTACAACGGTGCAATATGTGATTTTTATCCCAACTAAATGCTGTTCAGATTTCCTGGAACAGACCTGGCTTTTAATCATAATCCACAAAATTTGAGTAGGAAAATTTTCCAGAAGATTCCAAACTCGGTTTCTGTAGATTAATTCTCCTAATGAATCATCAAAAGCAAAAAAAAAAAAAAGTAGTTATCTACTTGGTGCAAGTGCTATAGTAGCCATTAGCAGCAAAATGGCCACCATCACACTTATGTTTCAAAATGTCAACTAAATTCGTCCAGACATTGTAACTTGACTTTCACATTGTGTTTACCCTTATGAGGTAAGTTATCCTTTTATCAAACGTTTTGCTGGTGTGACCCTTTCTTCTGTGCTGCCCTGGGCAAGTGCCCATAAGGCTCACATTAAATGGGAAATGCTTCTTAACGTTGAACTTTGTCTTGTCACCACTTTGGACAAATCAAATGGAGTTTGTTTTTGAGCATATCCACATTGTAGTGAGGACTCTTTCAGTCGGTGATAGGTTGTTCTTGAACAGCCTCTCCAGCTTCCTTTCGTATTTAGGTGACTGCATTGGGTCGAATGGCTGAGACTCGGGCACAATTTGGTGTTGTAGAAGGATAATGATCCGAAACACTTCTGAAAAGCATAAACTAGGGTACATTAAACTTCTGGACTGACTTTTACATCCTTAAACCGAGTGAACATTTGATGAATAACATTAAAAGCCAGTTTTAAAGCAGGAAACCCATCTGTCCATCCATTATCTTCCACTTATTCCAGGGTCGGGTTGCTGCAGCTTGGGCCAGCTCCTCCGGGGGGAAACTAGTTTTATTAATCGTATCAACTCTGCAAAGAATTTCTCGACAGAACAACTGCCTCTTTGTTGGGGATTAGAAAGTGAGAGTTTTGATTTATTTCATCTTCTAACTGCATTATCTGGCACATCCATAGCGCTGAAATTGTACCATTAAAGCAGAGTTATTATGATAATAACTTTGCTCTAAGATTCAGTGATTGCAAACACAGAGCTTGGGAAGCTGTGAATTGTCTGACCACAAAATTTAATTCCTCTGCGGTTCGAGTGCTGACCAAGCTAACTATTGACAATACTTCCTCCATAGAGACTTTGCATCTATTTATTGTTGGCGGTCTCACTGTATATGTCCATATTTATTATAATTTATACCGTATTCTGTACATATGTGACCTTTCTGCTTTATTAATCCGTCCCTTTGTCTTTTACTTATATTTATTATGAGGCTCTTAATTGCTCAATCTTGGGACGTGGTTAATAAACAAGGTAATTATTCATGTTTTTGATAACACGTGCAGTGTACCGTCCCATTGTGTGGCTCTTTAAGCCGTTGTGTTAACTACTCGCTGAGCTGAAATTATGCAGACAAAATGCAAATTGGAAAGCGGCGCGGAGGCTGTCATCTCCACGATGTTTTACAGCACTCACAGGCCAAAAGCCCAGCAATGATTTGTAACTGTCGGATGAAGAAAACAAGGAGGCAGGCAACAGACACCAACACGGAGACGGATGGATGGATACAAGGAGACAGACATCAAAGGGACGGATGTATATATATATAAAAAAAGGGGCTACAAGTGATGGAACTGCGGAGAAAAGAAGATTGATGCGTGAGCAAAGAAAAGAGAATGAGGTTGATGGAGACGCTCTGTATTCCATCCATCATGACGCGTTTAAGTGACTGCGGGTGGATTTGGGTGAGGATGGGACACGCATCAATCAGATCTAACCTCACGCTCGTCTTATCCTGGCTGCTGATGAACTGAAGAAGTTGAGCAGCATTAAAAGCATCAGAGCAGAGTTTAAAATGGTTGATTAATGCGTCCCGCGGTTGTCGCAAGCAGTTGAGTAAAAAAAACACAAAAAAAACAGCGGTTTTGAAAAGTTGAAAATCCTTATTAGTAACTTTTATTTCCTGTCATGCAGGCGCGCTGGGAACACGACACATTAGACGAGATAAAAGTCGAATTTCTTAATCTATAGAGAGTGACGTAAAATAAATATTAGCCTCTTGAATAAACTGATGACATGCTCGATGACCTTTTATCAGGTAGCCAGTCCAGGATTTTTTTCAGGGTTAGAAATGAGAAAACTACGACATAGTCAAACCTCGACAAGCACAAAATTGTTCATAATACACAAAGTATTTTGTCAAAAATTTTCACTACACTTTACACTCTTGACAACTTTTTTTTTCTCTCTCGGTTTTGAGAAGGGCCTCTTCTTCTGCAAACACACAATCCCGCAGCAATTTCTGCTGACACTTCCCCGTGCGTTGTTTATTTGAGGCGAAGCCGCTGCCTCGGTGTGTGCTCGGTGGTTCTGGGAGGTGACGGTGATGCTGAATTGAAAGGTTGGGCACAGAGGAGAGAAAATGTAGAAGAGTCATTATTAATTTACGTTGCGGCTCGGAACAAATCCCCACAGGCTTGTCTCCATCTATTTATGGTCAAACAGCAAAAGTTAGGGAACAGTGTAAACTAGTAGCTGGAGTTATGTTTTAAATGAGCCATCATCTTCCTACTTACTGCCCACCCTTATGCATAGGAATGCATTGACTGGTTAAAGTGCTTCTGATAATGAAAAGTTAGGATTTTTTTTAAGGTTTCCACATTTGAACACGTCTTATATTGTAGAACTTTAAGCTTAGCTAGTGAGCCATCAACTCCAACTAAAATATGTGAGCAAGGCAGACGCTGTAATACAAACAAATGCCTTTTGCTCCCGTGATGCCTGGCTGAGCCCTGTGCAACGACTCTGCAGGGAAGTCCCCTAAAGGGTTTTTTATCTCCCTCGGAAATGGGAAAAATATGCAAAATATTCAGTTATTTGAATAATAACTATGCATTTCTACAACCTGCATTTGCATGTTCATTGGAAATGTTTTTTTTTTTTTTTTGCCTTATTTGTTGCAGAATTTGGACTTCACAATGATGAATGCCAAACATACTCGGTCCCACTAACAAGCTTTAGTTGTCCCAAACTGCAGACATGGCCCTGTTCACTTGCATCAGTTTTTCTTCATTTTCTCTCCCTCTCTCTCTTTTTTTAATAAATGGTTCTTCATACCATCCAATCCATTTCTTTTTTTTAAGTCCATCTGCCTCTGTCTTCCTATTCTTTGAGCATATTTTGCTTTTCGGCCTCTCCGCTGTCGACCTCCTCTGTTCCACAACTAACGGGAAACATAATATTGTGTACAATATTTTCTCTCTGATCGTTTTTTTTTTTTTTTTTGGTTTTGTTTCCAACCGGTGTCCTCTTTATTGTGACCGTCATGGCTCCTTGATCGTCTCAAGGTTCATATTCTTTTATTTTGATTGAATGAAGCCTTGTGAATCTGAAATAACAGTTTGGATGAGATATAAAGCTGCAGGTTAAATTATTCCCTTCTTGCACTTAGGTTACAGGTGGAAACTGAATCGTTTTCCTACTTGTTCTGCAAGAAAATGGACTCATTAGTTGATTCTTTTTGCTGGTATGAGGCAACATAGATTTAAGGGTCGGGAGAATGCTATTTCAGACTAACACAGATGCAGTATTCTGAAAAATCTATACTTTTTCCCAAGTGGTGCATGCATTCCTACTGAATTGCTAGTCTTGTTGACGTATTCAAAAACTCTGGGATTGCCTTTAGTTATTCTTGTTTAAACAAAACCAGGGAGGGAAAAAAAAACAAGCTTGTACCAATTTTTATCTTAGTCGTTTTCCTTTTTGCACATTTTCTTTGTCTGTTTTTTCCTGTGAGTGGGTGCAACTCTGTAAAATCTATAAATCCTCTAAAACCGGAGTAAAATGCACCTTGACAAACTTCCTTTGAATGTTAATGCTGTTCAAGATTTCCCTTCCATCAGTGCAGAAAGGCTGCAGGCTGTTTGGTATAATTAATCTGGTGCAGATAATATAGCAATGTAAACACTTCATTGTGATGTCCTGGCGTCTATTACAGATTTTTTTTTTCCCTTCTACTTTTACACCTCAATTTCCTTCCATTGATGTGAACAGTTAACCTTTCAGTCATGTCAGCACTTTTCACCTCCTCCAACTCCGTTTTTCACTCTCTGACTGACTGCAGCACTTTTGGGATGAGAGTGTCAGCTGAGGGCCTGAATCTAAAACATTAACCCGGCCCCTCTCACGTATCTCTATCTAGCTCCTTTGACTCATCTCACTTCTGCTTGCCTCCCTCTTTCATTTCTGCTGTCTTAAGGAATGGCACGAAACAAAAAAAAAAAAAAGCTTAATCCCTTTCAGGGATCTCGAGGCGCTTTTTAAACTTTATTTTCTCTTATCACTCGTTCCCAGAGACTTGTCACCTTGTGGGGAGAAGCTCCCATCCACGCACTACATTTAGCAAAGAAAGGTGTTGAGTTTAGTTTTTTTTTTTTAATCCCAGGGTAGTATATCTTCAGTTTCTGCGAGGGGAAAGAGCTCGACAAAGGGGAGTAGCTAGAACTTTGCTTGCTATTCACTTTGCTATCTTGCTCGCTTTGAGAAAGATACAAACATAAACGTATCAACACCTTGTGTCTTTTTTTGCCAATTTCCTGCATCCCTCAGCTGTCGGAAGCAAGAGACGCGACCCTGAAAAGCGTGACTCGTACCCTTCAGTGCCGGGAGTTAAAGGGCGACGACCCACCGGCTCCAGAACTCGTCAAGAAAATGGAGCAGGTAGCTAGCTATGCGCTAACGTTTCCACCCACAACTCACCTCGTGAGCTTTAAAAGCTGAGTTGCAAAATGCGCAGCTAATTCTTCTCCCTGTGTCTGCGTGCGCTCGGAGCTGGAGGCGAACTTGGCCGAGCGCGAGCATCAGCTGCTGGAGAAGGAACTCCAGGTGGAGCAGGTGACCCGGATGTCGGAGCCGCTGGGGGAGCAGGCGGAGAGCTGCAGGCTCCACAGCCTCTCCGTGGCAAAGAAGGTAGGCCGGTGTTCCTCTGTAAGACGCCATTATCCCGTTAAGAGGGCAGATTTTAATTTAGCACATTTATTCTGCTATAACATTTTTGAATTTATAGCATGGCAGAGAGGAGACTCTAGTCACTATTATGAGACAACTTCTGGGAGAATTTCAGCCCATCTTTTATATCTTTTTGCTGTGTCAGTAATTCTCACCCCTGTCACCAACTCGTCAGAAGCAGAGACATAAGATGGATGTGGTCCATTTTGTCCCCCTACAGTCAAATTTAAGCAAAATTAAGCTAACATCACTGCAGCCCAGTTATTTGTGTGTGTGTGTGTCTGTGTGTGTGTGTGTGTGTGTGTGTGTGTGTGTGTTAAGTGGACAGTGAAGCGAGCCAGTTCAACTGACTCACTTTATAAGTAAGCTAATTAGGGAGCTGAATCAAAGTAGGAGTTGCTAATTTCACATTCGTACTTGTAAAAAGTTTAGTTAATCTTTCCCTTTTCACAATTATTCACTAATTTCTGTGGATGTATAGCATTAAAGCAACATTTTTTCTTTTAAATTGTTTACAGTATCTCTGCATATGTTTTTTTCCCTGCTTGTTTCCAGCTGAATGAGGCCCGGGCCAAAATCTTCAACATCAACCTCTGTTTGATGGCCGTTTCCGCAGAAGTGTCCATGAAGCAGGCGGTCGCTTTGTCTGAACACCGACAGATGAAAGAGAGAGAGCTGCAGGTCAGGACAGGTCACTCAGTCAGTCCACACTGTGCTTAAGCTTGCAAATTCACACTGCAGTTTTCCTCCGTGTCTTCACTTTAGACCCATATATGCTGCTCGTTTTTAAAAGTAGAGCTACTTTAAGAGGCAAAAAAAAAAAAAACATCTTAATTGGGTTTTAAAGTTTCAACACCGACGGTGGAAAAACAACAGGGCTGAGAAATGAGAGGTGGTTGCATGGAAAGTGAACTCACTGAGGAATAAACATTAATATTTAGCAACTGCACTGCAGCAAGATGTCAATTGCATGGCTAAGTCTGTGTTTTCACATGTGAGCTGGTCGCGCGGTAACGACAGTCGGTGCAATTTGTTTCATTATCCATGTGTCAGTGCAAGGAGTAAAAAAAGGTGGAGGTTAGGAATCGAGCCGGGAGTTCTGTTTTTAGTGACCCTCCCGTAACCATGACAACTGTAAGAATTCCTTTAACATCTGAAAAACAAGCTAAGCATTCGCTTGCTTCGTTTCTGGCTTGTCCTGGGTCTGCGCAGGCTTTAAGCATCGAGTGATGTGGTGAGGTAAGTAGCATCCTTGGTTTTCTGATTGTTTTTGATTTTTTTTTTCCTCACCATTTTCTGTAAACCAGAAATATGGTTATACGTGGAACTCCCAGCGGTTCAGTTGATGCTATACTCAACCACTGCATTTTTGACTTCCTGGCGTCCACCGCTGATTTTTCTTCCCTTCGTTTTCCCGTTGTTGATGTAAACGGTTAACCTTTCAGGCTCTGGTGGGTTCATGTCGCCACTCTTCACCTCTTCCGTCTCCCAGTTTCTCGCTTCCCGGCTGCAGCGCTTTTGGGGTTAAGTGTGTTGGTTTAGGGTTTGGATTGAAAACGTCCACCTTGCGCCTTTCAAATCTCTCTCTCCAGCTCTTTTGACTCATCTTCCTAGAGCTTCCTCCAGGGTTCCAACACAGTCTTGAAATATTTACAGACCGAATGCACACTCATTAAGAAATTAAAAAGACCTTACATAATGTCCTCTACGTTATTTGATTTGAGTAGATGTTTCAGTCATGACTTGACACCTGCTGTTTTTAGAAAAGTGCTGCTCTTCATATGCTAGAAAACAATGAGATGACTTGATTCAGCATTGTGTTGATTCCTAATTTTTTTCTTCCTATTTTGTCTTACCAAGTTACAGATGATGATACATGAATTTTAAAGCACTTAAAAGTTATTATTTTGTACGGACGCATCTAGAAACTAAGAAAAGCAAAATAAAATCAGATTTGAGCCTGGAAAAGTATGGATGTGTAGAAATCATCTTTTTTGTTTATTTACTTCACTTCCATTTCTGCTGTCTTAAGCATTTGTGTCTCGACATCACCTTATTACCTTTGGGGGATCTTGAGGCTTTTTAAACTTTGATTTCTCTTATCGCTCTTTCCGAGAGACTTTTCACCCACTGTGAAAAAGCTCCCATCAACGTAATGCATTTAGAAAAGAAAGGTGCTGAGTTTTTATACATTTAATCCCTGGTTACAGGGCGTCTTTAATTTCTGCAGGGGAAATCACCCGACAGATTAAGAAGCATTAGATTCGTATTGCATAAAATGTCAATATGTTGTCTTTAACTCCAATATTCTGCATCCTTCAGCTGTCAGAAGCCAGAGACAAGATGCTGAAAAGCCTCGTTAAGTCCATTGAGTCGGAGGACGAGGCCTCGCCAAATTCAGAACTCGACAATAAAATGGAGCAGGTGCCTGCTAATATTTTCATTTCTAATTTTACCTCATGAACTTTAAAAGACGTGCTGCAAATGTGCAGCTAATTTCTTCCTGTTTTTTTTTTGTTTTTTTTGTTTTTTTTGCATGCACGTGAGAAATTTGCAGCTAGTCTTTTATGTCACATGTCGGTGCAAGAAAAAACGGCAGATATTATGAACCACGCTAATGTTTATAGTGACCCCCGTAACCATGACAACTGTAACAATTCCTTTAACATCTACAAAACAAGCAAAGCATTAATTTGCTTCGTGTCTTATCGTTCTGGGTTTGAGCAGATTTAACTTTTGACTGATGTGGAAAAGTGTCCTCTGTTTTCTGTTCTATGCTGACAACAAGGGACTCCTATTGTTGTCTGCTTCAAAGTTTGACATGCCATGTGTTTTAAGTTTTTTTGTTTTTATTTTTAACCATTTTATGTAAACCAGAGCTGATTGTACGTGTAAATCCCAGCGTTTCTGAGATACTCAAACCATCTCATCTGCCACCAAACACCATGTTATATTTGAAGCCTTTTTCCAACCTTTCTGTTGCTTGTGCTGAATGTTAAAAAATCCTTTTCATCCCACCAAGACACCGAAACGTATCCAGTTGCTGACATGTGATTGGCTGATTGATTACTTATTTGTGTGAAGATAGATTTTAGATAAAATGCTGTAAAGTGCATTTTTGACTTCCTGGCGTCCACCGCTGATTTTTCTTCCCTTCGTTTTCCCGTTGTTGATGTAAACAGTTAACCTTTCAGGCTCTGGTGGGTTCATGTCGCCACTCTTCACCTCTTCCGTCTCCCAATTTCTCGCTCCCTGGCTGCAGCGCTTTTGGGGTTAAGTGTGTTGGTTTAGGGCTTGGATTGAAAACCTTCTCCTTGCGTCTTTCAAATCTCTCTCTCCAGCTCTTTTGACTCATCTTTGAAGAACTAAGAAAAGCAAAATAAAATGATATGTCAGCCTGGAAAAGTATATTTGTGTAGAAATCATCTTTTCTTTTTTACTTGCTTCACTTCCATATCTGCTGTCTTAAGTGTTTGTGTCTCGACATCACCTTATATCAAAGAGACTTTTCACCCAGTGTGAAGAAGCTTCCATCAACGCACTACATTTACCAAAGAAAGGTGCTGAGTTTTTATCCATTTAATCCCTGGATAGAAGGCGTCTTTAATTTCTGCAGGGGAAATCACCCAACAGAGCAAGTAGCAATAGATCCCTACTGCTTAAAATGTCAATTTGTTGTCTTTAACTCCGATTTTCCGCATCCTTCAGCTGTCAGAATCCAGAGACACGAGGCCAGAAAGCATCAATGAGTCCAACGATTTGGAGGACGAGGCTTTGTCACCTTCAGAACTTCACAGAGAAATGGAGGAGGTGCCTGCTGACGTTTTCATTTCGAATTTTACCTCATGAACTTTAAAAGACATGCTGCAAATGCACAGCTAATTTCTCCCTGTTCTTGGTGCGCACTCGAAGCTGCCTGAGCGCGAGAGTCAGCAGCAGCCGGAGGGAGAAGGAGCGGAGCAGGAGGCCGGTCTGTCCAAGCCGCTGGTGCAGCAGAGAGAGGTCTCCAGACTCGACGGGCTCGACGGCCTCTCCACGTCATGGAAGGTAGCCTGGACAGAGTGTTATTCAAATCAAGTTCTGAATCTTTTAATAACCCAGCAAATGTTTGAAGCTCAGACTGTTATTTGGTCCAAACTCAAAGTTTTTTAATTTTAATTTGAGTATCCAAACTGACATTATTCTTAAAATGTTGAAAAGCAGCTTATGTGCCGCCTCTACTAAAAGGTGGAGAGTGAAGTAAGAAAATAAAATGTAGACAAATTTCCAAACTTTTACTACTCGCCAAAATATTTGAAAGCCTTGTCAATTCTCCTAAATCCAAAGACATTGAAATTCAAGAGCATCCCAGAAGTTCATTCTCAAAACTTGGAGCATAAAAGCATTTGGACGTCAGCAAGAAAAAAAAAGTCAAAGTGTCCGTGTACAAATATTTGGCCATATGGATTTATGACCGCCTTCTTCCTTCCCCCCCATATGGAACATCTGTTACAAAAGCCCAAATCTGTTCCTCTCTTCTTACATCGGCACAAATCTCGTCTCGAGCTGTTTGGGAGGAAAAATCTGGTACAAACAAACAACTTCCCTGACTGCGTTGAACTATAGTGACATTATCTATGTGAAAGAAGCTCCCTCCAGTTCTCCATTGTCTGAATTCAATATGTCAAAGTGCTTTCACTGCAAATGCTGCCTTCAGGACGCATCATGCGCCTTTATGCTTTCCTCTCATGGCCTTCACTAAAACAAAGGGAGCAACAGCACTGGCTTGTATTTATTTATAAGGCTGCCCTGCTGGCGAGCGACCTGCCGCCATATTTGTTTTGTTTTTGTCTCGTGTCTCCAGTCAGAAACCTTCATCGTGTCAGCTTCTGTTCTGATCCGAACTCGGTAGGAGAAAAGAAAAGCTTTCTCTTGGTTCTGGAGTAATCTGCAAAAATCGCATTAAAACTCCCATGGATTGCTTTTAAATTTAGTGAAATCTTAATCTTATGCTCTAATCTTATTGGGTTTTTCCCCACTTGACCTTGAGTAAATTTCATGACATTTTAATTGTATCTTTTCATTATTTTTGCACCAGTGTGCCTCTTGACCAACTCTCCCTCATTGGAGAATTATCTCAATGAACTTCCTGGTTAAATAATGGTTGAATGGAATAAATAAATAAATAACATTACACTGTTAACATTTTTAAATTTCTAATGTAGAACTCGGTGCTTTGCGATTCTGTGTGTGGAGTATTACCAGCCTACTTTTAGGAAAATTGCCGCTAGTCTTTTATCTGTCTTTTGCTCCGTCAGTATTTCTCACCCCTGTCACCGACTCATCAAAAGCGCAACATAAAAGACGGATGTAGTCCACATGACATCCCTTCTTTTTCTTTTCTTTTTTTTTTTTTAGTTTTTTGACAGCCACTTTGAAGCTTAACATTAAGCTGTCATCATCTGAGAGAACACGAGCAAAGCGACTGCAGCACCCTTCTGTTGTATTTTGTTTACTCTATGGAGATTTGCAAAAATGCTCAAACCCCTCTCCCCACATTTTTTGGCACATTAAAACGAAAATCCTTGGGGGTATTTTTGGGGATTTTATGTGAACAACTATTGCAAACTACTGAGATTTTTGTTTGAAGCTTGACACAAAGTGAAATATCTGAAGGCCACGTATCGTTTTGATAGAGCGATGGCCTTCCTTTCCAGTAAGATTGGAATAAGACAAACTATTTTGAAAAGCACATGTGGGATTTGGCACTTGCCTAAACCCTGAAAGTATTTTTATCGCCTCATTTCCAGCAGATTTGTGTCTGGATGAACATCAGTAACATTAACAATTAAAAAAAAAAAAGAAAAGTTATGGCCGATCTTGTAGCGCTTTACCGTAAAGCAGGCGGCCAGTTTGTTCAAACATTAAAAGACCCGAACAGAGAGGCGGTCAGGTCAGACGAGGTTCCAGTCCGTCACGGCGCTACTATTTGTAAATGTGTAAAGTAAGCTTTAATAAAATGAAACCGTCCATGTTAACATCCTGTGCATGTGTTCTCCCTGAGATACTTTCACATTAACAGGCACTTAAACTAAAGTTATGGCTGACATTTAATCCGGAGCCCACATTTCTGGTTTTGATGTTGCAAATATCACTAGAGAGCATTCAGACTAACTTTAAACTGCTTAAACTCTCTTACATATTTGTATTTAAAGAACTGTGTTCTGTTTACTTCAAGTAAAAGAGCATCCAAATCTCTGCTTTATACAGAAATTGTAAATTTCAAGCCGTGTTTGCTTTTTCTTTTTTTTTTCTTTTTTTTGTTTTTGCTTCCTATAAATATTTCATCAAGTAAAACATTTTTTTTTTCTTTCCCTGTGGATTCCCTACATGCGCTGTAAATATTTCAAGAGGTTTGTGTTAATACCCCGTTGAATCGCTGGGGCTGATGCATGCCTGCAGCACCCCACTTGATCCCTGAGGTAAAAGATGGAGAGGTGCAACGCTGCCCGCATCCCGGTACCAAAGCAACCATCTGCTTTTGGCTTTGGCCAAATGCTGAATTGAGCCATGACACTGTAAGCTCGGTGAAACCGATGCAAAATGGACGTTTCCTGCCCTGCTCTTGTGTTTTTATTTTATTTATATATACATTATATACTTTTTTTTTTTTTTTTCAGGTGCCAAAGGTGCTGTGGTGGTTTGACGCAGAGGAGACCTGGAGGAGGATGGAACGAGACAGGAGGCTGAGGCAGAGGGCAAGAGAAGAGAAAAAGAGGGTAAGCGATCAAGTGTTAAAAATTCACATGACGCACTTTAGAGCAAACAGAGTATCATGGAGATGGTAGGCAAATTTATATGTGAAAAGTTGTGTCTTTAAAGGAAATGCGCAGAAAAATAAAATTCAGGCAAGAAGGCTGAAATGTGTATCAAAGCTTTTCTCAAAAAATAAAACAAAGCTCCTAAAATAAAATAAACTGCAAGCACAAGGCTAAAAAATTACAATTAAACGACTCCTACGGAAAAAAGAAGCTACGTTGGCTCATTTTTAATTGTTTTAGACCTAAAGCCTTTCTTTGCTGCTTTGTGTGCAAACAGCAATTAAAGCACTTATGTTTTGTGAGATTTAACAGCAGTTTATCTGCCTGCTGCTGTGAGCTGGAAATCGAGGAAAATGACAAAAAGGAATGGACACGGGGGGTTTTTTCCCCCTCCTTCTGTCTTTCCACTCAGCGGAGTCCACCATGGTTAGACATCGATCCATCACCCACATCGGGTTCAGATCGATTGAGCCCACCACTGTCTGTGTTCTGTGGACCAATATCGACTTCATTAGAGCCAGAAACAACTTCTCCTGTCTCAGTTAAAATAAACTCGAGCCCATATATATTATAAATACTGCAATTTTCAAGTCAAAATGTTCCTTTAGTAAGATTTTGGACAAATATAAATTAACCTCTGCTCGTCAGTATGAATTAAAATAAAACATTAAAACATAATTAGCAAGATGTCATGCTTCAATTGTTTGCTGTGTGTTCTTTGACTTTATATTTTTGTGTTTTTATGATGTAAAGCACTTCGAATTGCTTTATTGCTGAAATGTGCTAAAAAAAAAAACAAACTTGATTGACTAAATTAAGAAATTACAAATAATTTCATTAAAGCATTGTAATGAGAAAAAAAAATTGCCGATTCTGAATGACCAAGTAAGTCTACTTTTTTTTTTTTTTTACTTTTGCGAACTGCTTGTGCTTCCCTGATGAGATGTAGCCCTGGGCAGTCAGCCATCTGGGGGGAAAAAAAACATAAAAACCAAAACTGGATAGCTAAAATTATCTTCTGTCTTTGTTTTTTGGCCAAGCCAGTACATAATCATTTTAGATTCATTTCATTGGCCTTTTTAGTGTTTTATGTCTGTATTTAAACCTCATTGAACTCCATTTATTGCTGCATCATTCCAACTTCCACATTGCTTGGTTGTCTTTACTTCAATCTGGTTGATTTATTGTCCTTTTTCTAGTTTCTTCTCTTGATTTTCCAAAAGCAGAACCCAATAGTCCCTTGAAATAAAGCTCACATACTTGCTAAATTATATGACAATCACACAGCCACGTTTAACTCGGTCCAGTCCAGAGCTGGCCCTGGTCCAGAGCTACAGACAATTTTAGTTGCAATGCCAATAAATGGTTGCAGCTGCTTCAAATGCCTCCACACCAGCTGTCTACTTGACCAAGGGGGCGACCAGCACCACAGATGATCTGTTTCTGCTAGTTTGAATTACCAGGATGGCTCGTGCATCCAGTAAAAAGCCATTAGTGTTTGCTTGGGGAAGATTTTTGGCCAGGAATCCACCTGACTTTCTCTGGCTCCTTTCCCATTAAACAAAAGACCTACACTCAACAGAACCGTCACCGTTACCTCCAACTTTGTTCGTCCTCATTATTTTCAGCTCAAGCACTCAACTGTTTGCTCTTTTCTTCTGGAGTTCCATAAAAAATGTACTGCTTGTTGCGTCCTTTTTCCATTTCCATGATTAAGATTCAGGAAGGTCTGGATTTAAGTATTTAATTCAAGGTCATGCAATCTTGCATGAAATATTAAAAGTGCTTCTGGTGTGTGGTTCTCTGCGTGTGCGTGTGTGTGTGTGTGTGTGTAGCTTGCTGAGGAAAATAAGTGGAGGCAGCTGCCAAGCGGAGTGTACACCACAGCCGAAGCTCGCCCCAACGCGTACATCCCCCTGGACGACCCCCTCGGTCTGCCCGTACCCTTCGGACGCTTCGCGCCCATCAAACCGCGCCCACAGGGGGCCTACATGAGGCATTATCGCAATCTGACAGTGAAATCTTGGAACTTTTAGAGAAAAGAAAAAAAAAAACAATCTTGGTAACATTTAAATTTCTCTGTCTTCTTTTAGTTTCACCGGTATTCCTTCGTTCCCATATCTTTTCTGGAAGTGTTTGATGTGAAAGCGAAAGTATGACATCGAGTGTTTTGTTAGTACAATGTCTCCCTGTGTGATTTCACAATCGCCACACTGCCTAGCAACACATCAGCACCGCTCAGACCTCCTCTCCCTCGAAGATGAGATTAATTTCTTAAACTATTCCCACACATTCTTTGTCTTTGTTGTTGTTTCACCCTTCACGGTCATAATCTTTAAATAAATTGCAACGGGGTCCGTCTGAGCTCCACGAGACGAGCGGGAGAGCCCGCGCGGCGCTCGAAAATGATAAATCTGGAGAGGAAGCAGAAGCAATGAAAGAGCATGAAGAATGACAAAGAGAGAGGAGAATTTAAATGAAGGGGATGGAGAGCTGGAGGAGGCGGAGTTCAAGGTTTGGGGGTGGGAGGGCTTCACACCAAAACATGAAGTTGAGCCTTAAAACAACTAAAAGTCTGCCATAAATAAATCAGATAAATTTGTTAAACCCAGAAATTCCCCCAAATTAACAAGCGGACGCCTCTGATGGCTGGTGAGAGTTGATGTATGAGTGTGTGGAAAGAGAAGATGTGCAGGAGGAAAAGTCCTGAAACAGCTGGTGTGTACCATGTCGACCCTGAGTGATGCTGCTCGCAGCATGAGTCAACTTCCTAAGAAGAAACCAAGAGACGTGTGTGTGTGTGTGTGTGTGTGTGTGTGTGTGTGTGTGTGTGTGTGTGTGTGTGTGGGTGTGTGTGTGTGTGTGTGTGTGTGTGTGTGTGTGTGGGTGTGTGTGTGTGTGTGAGAGAGATCATCCATTGCAGATTCACGCTGGAAGCTGTCAGATTAACTTGGCCCCAAACTGTTAGACTGCTACATAACACCGGCAGCATAAGAGTGTGGATGAGACCATTAGATGGAGAAGGACTCGTGTGTTTACACTTAGAGAAAGATTCACATGTATGATTTATGATTTCAATGTGAAATGTCACAGGAGATTGTTAAAACGCAGAGGGTTGGTCTTTCCGTAAATACGACTTATCTTATGAAATCCCTGCTCCTACTTTCTGACTTCAATGAAAGTCTGCCCAGGCTTTTAAGCTGTATCAGCTTAATGCGTGTGTTTATGTGAACTTGTAGGTTTCTTTTTCTTGTGAGGTCAGACACTAATGTTGGACGAGAAGGCCTGGCTCACAGTGCATGCACTAATTCATCCCAAAGGTGTCCCGTTACGTAAAATTCAGTAGTCTGTGTTAACATTGTCCTTTTGGACCTTCCTTAAAAAACATCATGAAAATCAACATTTACATTCTAGTTTTAATCCAGTTTTATGAGCATGCATGGGCTTAAAATATGAATCTGATTAAAAAGAGTAAAGGAGCTGGTACTTAAAGTAAAACCACTTTAAAAACTGGGAAGATTCAACCAGAAAAAACAAACAAAAAACCCATTTACAACTACCGCTCCCTTCGTGACTTTGTGGGGGTTGATTATTCAAGCCACATGCTTCCGCCTCTCCATTAACCTGGCTCCGTCTAATTCAGGCTCAACCTTGTACAAAAAGTTTGAATTTCTCTCCCCATGTTTACATGTTCTGCTAAAACGCTGCTGTACAAATCAGACCTGATGTGTGGCAGACCACGTCGAGCCTCTCTGTCTGAGAAGCCTTTTGTCGGCGGGTGATCAAGCTGATGGGACGCAGCTTGAAACACACAGGAGGAGGGGGTACAGAGCGCGCGTGATTTATAAATAGTTAACGTTCGATGGTCGTAATTGTACGACAAAAAAAAAAATGTTAGCAGCTACAAGGTCTTAATTCAGATAAAACAGCTTCCTAAAGGCTTTGACTTTTTTGTTTTGTTGATTTGAATATTGTTGAATTTATTTGAATATTGCACATTGCACACATAGTGATCAGTTTCAAGCCTTTATTTTGATAACTTTTGATGTCATCAGTTGGAGCACTAGCTGATAACATGCCAGCATTTACTTCAAAGCCCCTCTGAGATGAGCGGGCATTGCTATGGCTTGTCCAGCGTTCTCTCTCATACTTTATTCTTCCACTCAACTTTCCATTCGTGTGCTCGGATACAACCAGCTTCTTATTGACTGCAATGGATATAGAGTGTCAGTGGACAACTGTCGAGAGAGCAGTCTTCCCGGTGTTTGTCGCATTATCCCGCATCGTAATCAGAAATCAGACACGCAGAAAGTGCTAAAAAGATTTTATTGTGAAATTTATATATATATTTTGTTTCATGTGTTTTACATAGACACCCTGTACTCCAGCAGTGTACAACTGTTAGGATAAACAGAGATTTGGGTGAAGACATTTCAGTTGATTCCAAAAAGAATTTTTTTTTTAGAGCTTTCAATAAGATTTGGATTTAAAAAATATATTCTCAGTAATAAATTTTTTTGGTATCCTCCACTGTAAGCCATAATAAAATGATTAGAAATAAATAGTTGAATTGTGTGTGTGTGTGTGTGTGTGTGTGTGTGTGTGTGTGTGTGTGTGTGTAAGTCTACATACACTTTTTAAATGGAACTGAAATAATTTAACTTTACAATTATATTCTGAAGTATTAAGATGCATCTTTGTTGCAGTTCTTTCTTTTGTGAATTGCACTAACATTCTCCCTATAATCCCTCTGTTCCCCACAATAATTTTTCATTTAACAGCGCGATCCTGTTCATGACTTCTCCACTCGACTCTCATTTTCCAACATCAATCCATTTCATGCCGTCAAGGCCCAGTTAGACATTTACTCTTCCTTAAACCGATTTTCCTCCTCATCTATTCTTCTCTCTCTCTCTCGCTCTCTCTCCATCCGTCTCGCGTTCTTCATCGCCCTTCCAGCCGCTTCATTTTTCCTCGAAGCCCAGCTGGATCAGCGTCTGCATCAGAGCCGACTCCTCCACAAACCTGGCGTCCACGTTTTCCTTCTCCTCGAAAGGGTTCAGAGCTGTTCAGGAGTTAAGACGGGAATAAATGACATCGTCACTTCCTGCTCCTAAAGCTTCTTTAAAGGCCTTCCCTGCAGGATATAGAGGTATACTCTACCTTGTGACTCGATATCAGAGAGCATTTTTGCCAGATAGGTTAGAGGAAGAAACTCTGGTCTGGAGCCGGGCTTGTCCTGCCCAGCAAATACAAATCCCTGAGGAGAAAGATTAAAACAAAATAGATAGAAATTTTTTCGTAAGATACAAATTCAGACATATCAGCAGCACCTGAGAGAATTCCCCTAAACTGGTCTTGCAAATAAAATTGGCTCCTGATATGTCACTACTTTGCTATGAGACATTCTACAGGAAATGCATCACACAGTTTTTTCCATGTTACCTTATTCTTGCTGTGTTTCTCCAGCAGCGCCTTGACATATTCTCTGGAGATTGAGGCTGAGCTGACAGGATGATCCCACATATGGTAGATCCTTTGCTCCATAGGCTACACACACACACACACACGCACACACACACACACACCACACAGAAAACACTTTACATTTTAGGCATGTAGCTCACGCTTTCTACAGAAACGGAGGGAGAAAGAGAGATTCCCCGAAGGCTGTGAACAGCTGTCCCTTTCTATTCCACCAAATGGAAAGCGGCGGCATTATCGAAGGGTGGACTGCTAATGAGGGGTCTTGGGGAATTTGTACTATTTTTAGGGTTTCAAATAAAAAAAGGCACAACAGCCATAAATCACACAAAAAAGGGGGAACTACAGTAGGATGATTACTTATTCTCCTTCAGCACACTAGCAAAAACTTTAACAAAAAGTTATCCATTTAACTCAAATGTATTTATTTTCAGCTCTTCCACTTTTAACATTTGATTTTCTCTTCAAGTTTTAGAACATTATTTTGTTACCAGATTTAATATTAACGTTTAGTTACATAAAAGTTTCATTATGTCATTTAGATTTTTAAAGTAAGCCTCCACCTATATTTTTGAAGTTAGAACAGGTCTGTCTCTACAGTGCGTTGTTTTGTGTTTTGTTGTTCTGGTTTACATTATCCATTCACTCCAGTCATTTGTCCCAAGTGCCTTTCCTGGTCTCCTAACAGCTGTTTCTCATTAGTTAATCAGTACACCTGCTACTGATTCAATAATCACACTTCTCTAATGACATTAAGCTTTTTGAGTTTGGTCTAATTTGGTTGCCTTTGATCTACTTTGCCTCTTCCTTACCACCATTATTATCGGGCTTTGTCAGAGCTAAAGCCCACCTTGTTGTAAATATCCGGACACCGTTTCAAAACTAATTTGACCCTCGTCAAAAGTTACGTTTCAGTGATTTTATTCATTCATTTCTATCATTCAGTTGTATTTCTTTTAGATTTTTTTAGAATAATGCGACATCAATAATTGAGCATCAAGTTTCCAGAACAGTCCTTCCCATGTTGTGTAGAAGTTCCTCCAAACTAACGTTTTCTGTTGCGAAGTCCTTTTAGTCTGAGGTAGCAAATAGCTAAGTTCACTCTAACATTTGCTAACTTCTTCCTTGCACATTTCCTCACTTTTGCCGGTAGTAGAAATTAATGGTTCAGTCAGTTTGACCTTTTTTTTAAAAAAAAAAAAAAAAAGTTACACATTTGTATTGGACGTTGTATTAGCTGGCTGAGTTTCTCACAGTGCAAAACCTCGACAGTGGAGAAATAAATGCCTCCTTTGCCTCAGATGTGTGAGGCTGTGTCTGAGTTTCTGCTGCCTACCAAACTCGCTCAACAAAAGTCTGACGGACAGGAAATGCACCAGAGATGCAAAACACTCGACATTCCTCCAATCACGTTGTGGATGAAACACACACAGAGAAGCACATGGAAGTTACACAAGAGTCTGAACACGGAGTCACCGCAGTCTCCAGAAAGCCTTTCTCAGTCTGAACACTAAGTGGTTACACAAATATTGTGAGACATCTTTGAGGAAAATGAGCTCTAAAATAACTCCAGACTCTTAGTTAATTATAGTTAGTTTGGGAGAAGGAAACTCTCTCAACTTCCTGTTTAGACTCTTTAATCTGAACATAAAGTTTGATTAGTTTAGTTGCTTTCTAAACTAATCAAAAATCTTAATGATTAATTTGATCACACATCAGTACCTCAGGAAGTCTCTTAAGTACGCTGAATTTCAGTCGCTCGTTGGCTTCACTGTTGTCCAAATCTAAACAAAAAGGAAGAAATTATTAATGAATTTGTTGAGAATCGAAACAAAATCACAAACATTGAAAAGAAGAAAAAAAAGTTATCTAAAATTAAACAGGTTAAAGATTTAAAATCACTAAAAATTTTAATCCAATATGAAAACACCCACGTACAACGTAGGTAGTGCTGATGTAAATAACAGTAAATAAGTTCTGGGATAAATTATGTCTAAAGACGTTTCAGGACCACTTGACTGAAATCCAGTCTTTTGACTTTCGGAGCTGAATCAAAAAGTAAAGATGCAAAGTGCTGTTTTGTTTTCTACGTCAATATAATTTGTAGCCCATCTGTCCTGTTGCTATGGCAAGACTCAGACATAGTGAGAATTGTAATCTGAGGGAAACCACTTTAGTTGGTCGTACATAATTCAAATACTTGAATTATTAACCGTCTGTCTGGAAATCGGACTTCAATTATTTAAATTGCTTAAAATAACGGTAACACGGTCACCTATGTCCCATCTGAAGACAACCCTGACATGAGAGCACAATGTGCTGTTGCACATTGCTTCATCAGCTGGTAGGTATCAAAGTTTGGCAAAAGAAAACAGAGGAAGACTCACAAATATAATTTAACTCGAGTTAAAGTTCTGGATCAGGTTGGTGAATGATGCACTAAACAAGTGTGCACGAAAAGGGATTTAATATAATAGTAGTTTTTAGTTTTCTTAAATGAAATGTATATCTTACAGCGTGCCTTTTAACAAGACCTGCTTTTGTGGTCACCTGCTTCGTCGGGTCTCTTGGTTTTCAGAGGAAATTCAGAAAGTAGAATAAGCCAGGTGGCTGTGGTTGACCAAAGCATCAACAGGTGTTTAGAGTGTCAACAAGAGAAAAACCTGCTGATGTGAAAGTACAAGTTTTAGTAAACCGACAAACTGAATGAAACGGAAATATCCCAGCAACACCTGTAAGTTTTCTTCATACCGAGATTAAACCACAATAAGACGACGGTCTGAAGTCGCGCAAACATGAAGACACCAGAAACTTACGTTTAAAAACTTGTAAAGATCTGCACGCTGTTGAGCATCTCACCATCTTTCTGAAAGAGCAGTTCTCAACTGGACGACGACAATAACATACTCCCCCAAATTAGGTGTTGTTGGCTTCTGACGTTCAAAGGTAGCAACATGGGGAAGATGAAAAGATGATTTCAACATGACTATTTGTGCCTGAGGTACCAGAATCATCACCTGAAGCTCGTTCTAGGTGTTCTAAAGAAAACCTTCGGTGTTGTGACAGTAAAGTAATGCTGTGTCTTATGCAAACTGTAGTTGCATAACCAAAATCAGGCCCCTGTAATCAATAAATGCTGTCCTGAATTACATACCAAGACCACAAACCACTAGTGCGACACCTTCTGCAGAATAAGTTAATGCCCTTCCTAGACGATACGACGCATTAGCTCAACCGTAGCCTGACAACAGAGACAGCTCTGTAGCTTCTTCATTTCTTTTCTCTTCCACAACGGCCTGTGTCACTGAAACGCCGTTTTCCTTCTCAAACGCCAACCGCTCCACCTCTGGAATGTCTCTGTTCTCCAGCAATCCGTCGTACGTCGCCGCCGCCGTGATCGCAGTGCTCAGCTGCCTTCTGGGAATCCCGACCAACATCCTCGTGATCGTGAAACTCAGCAGCCACCTGCGAGGCTCCTCCATGACGAAGCGCCTCATCTTCAACCTGGCTCTGTCGGACCTGCTCTCGCTGTTCTGCTTGGTGATCGCCGGGGCCATTTTTGCCACCGGGCCCCATTTGGCGCATGGACTGTGTCAGCTTTTCTTTTTCATCATCTTATTCTGCATCACCTCCAGCTCCAACATCCTGCTGCTGATAAGCATTCAACGTTACTACCAGGTACGCAACTCCAAACTTTACCGTTGTAGGAAAACGAACATATTTAGCAGTACTAACGCGCGCCGTTACTGCAAAACTAAGAAATAATTATTTTCAGTCTGCCGTACTTGGAGAAATATGGGTAACCACACTGCTTGTACTTCAGAAGATAAGTAAAATAAATGCACCCTGAATAGTGTGTGTAAGTAGATGGCTAAAGCTATTTTTTCCTTCCCAGATTCTTCATCATGCCAAGTGGAAAAAAGTGACCCGAGCATGGCAGCGGGTTTTACTCTGCGGTGTGTGGATACTCGGGGCCCTGCTGCCTCTCCCACTTGTGCTGTCTCTGATGGATAAGAACAAAGACGCCGACAAGACGTCCTGTAGGAACAAAATGATCACACCGCAAGCCGAGGTGGTCCACGTCGCCGTAGCGATATCCGCTCAACTTGTGGTGCTGGTGTTTTACGTAAAGCTTGTGAGAGGTGTCAGGAAGGTTCA
Organism: Poecilia formosa; assembly: GCF_000485575.1. Lineage (NCBI taxonomy): Eukaryota > Metazoa > Chordata > Actinopteri > Cyprinodontiformes > Poeciliidae > Poecilia > Poecilia formosa. The sequence goes on from NW_006799948.1 coordinate 4,342,731, forward strand.
GATGTCTGACAGGAAGAAGCAAAAGATCAACAGGCTGTTCACTCGGATCCTTGCCGTCTCTCTAATAGACTTTTTGCCTTTGTTTGCTCGACTTGTGGCCGTTGCCGCTCATTTTAGACCTTCAAAGACGTTGTCCGAAGTCAGCAAGAATCTGACATCTATCGAGTATTTGTACTTTTTAAACCACTGCCTCAACCCCCTGCTGTATTTCTTTGCTTCTCGGCATCAGCTAAGAGACAGAGAGAAAAAGAGAAAGCTCTTTCTCATGGCTCTCAATGACAGTTCTTAACAAGATCTTTGGATATCTGTGCTACGCTATTTAACCTTTTGCACATTTTTAATTTATAATGAGGTATTAACACTGTTAAAAAAAATCCCAATGGCATATAGATAATGACTTTTTTGTGAATTTATCTACCATTTTTTTTGGTAAAGACATGTTTTACTATTAAATATGTTTGAAGGCTGGACATGCATTCCGTATTTTCTTTCTTTGCTTATTCTGTGTGTTTCCCAAAAATGTCAAATCCCAGAAATAGTTGAACATTTACTTTAAAGTCCCCTTGCCAGCACCCTAATTGTGAGTTACCTTCGTTTTATTCTCCGTTAGAATCAGATTCTGGCTTTTGTCATTCTGAAAAGTGACTTTCAGGGGGAAAAAAAAAAGTTGGTAAAATTAA